>NC_080194.1:32502500-32808750 GCF_030028045.1 Hippopotamus amphibius kiboko | reverse complement strand
AGGGCAGCCCGAGCCACCCAGGCAGCTGTACGTGCTCCTGTGGTACTGATGGCGACTTCTCCACCATAATCCCTGTTATAGGAGGCCCAAGACCAGCCGAATCAAGAGTCCACCATCAAGAACACTTTCTTGAGGTCCAAGAAAAGGCAAGAACCAAAGAACAGGGAAACAAGTGGTTCAAAAGTGGGGAAAACCCTAGAGCTCTATCAGTCACCTCCAGGGAGAGATGGCTGCTCACCTCCCTCACCTGAGAAGGGAGGTTCCAGGCCTCTGGTCTTACAAGAGTCCTCCTTCTGAGGTGCTCCTCTCCCCATTCCAGAGAATAATCAGCAGATCAGACACACATCATACCTGCGCAGCAAACTCAATGCCCATTGCTGCACCCTCAAGAGAGGGCTGCCCATCCCTGAAGCCTCGCAGCTGACCTGCGTCCCTGCCACACTTTCAACACAACTTCCAGTGGCTAATCAGGGCATACGGATGAGGACGGAGATGGAGCCAGGCTGGAGGGGAGTAAGGGATGAGAATCTTTGCTGATTTTTTGCAGTTGTTTTTGACCTACGGCCCTAGCTCAGGGCACAGACAAGAGGTGTACCCACAGAAACATGCAGCCCACTGCCGGGCTCAAAAAGCAGATAGAACTCCTCCCGCCTGGCCCATGCCACATGTTAAGCTCCTCAGGACGGCTGCAGGAAAGCTTAGAGCACGCTAGGATCCTGACACAAGCCACTGGGTCTGCATTCTTTTCTGAATGTTGAAAAACAAAAACAAAATAGACAGCCCACGGCACCCATGGAACCCAGGTCTTTACCAGTCTTGGGGTTACGGCTCCTCATCTACTGACAAGGAGACGTGGCCATTGGGAATCCTGGAGCATGCATTTGCCACGGGGACAGCACAGGTTAGACTCACTTCCTTCCAAATCTAGGTTCTACAGCCTCCCCACACTCATGCTGAAATCCCAACAGAGCTGTCAAATCCTAAACTTTCCTCACCCTCAGATTAGGCAGACGAGATTAACCTAAGAGACGGAGCTCAGTGCCATCCACCGAGAGTTCAGACAGGAGTCCTCCTTTATAAATGGCTTGCCGAGAGAGCCGCAATTTACGTGCACTTTCTTACATGAGCCCTGTCATTATGTCTGCAAGGTAAATTCCATCTAAGCGCAGGTCCACGAGCACTGCTTCTGGAGACAGGAGGCCTGCCTTCTGGACTCAGTTTTACCACCAGAATATTTTATGAACCTGAGAAAGTCATTTCACTTTCTTGTGAATAACAATCATCATAATAGGTACTTGACTCCCTCCATGTATATAATTTCCTTTAATACAATTGTCTCCTGTAAGGCAGGTCTTATTATCACCCCCATTTCACAGATAAGGAAACTGAGGCTTATGGAAGTGAAGCAGCTTGCCCCAAGTACAGAGGAAGCTAGAGGTCTTCAAAGCCAAGAAGTCTGGTTTCACAGCTGACGGTGTTAACTACCTTAAACACTGCCTCCCTGGTGAAGTTGGTGGGTGAGCCAGGAAGTATGGCTGGAAGCAATAGCAACAGCACTGGCTGATTCAAGCAGAAAGGGAATTAATAAAAGCACATTGGGAGACTCATGGAATTGCCAGGAGATCTAAAGGACCAGGTTCTCAGTAATGTTAGCAAGCACATCACTCCAAGTCTCGCTTCAGTAGAGGACCACCTCCCAGCACTGCCCACACTGCGGACACTGGGTGCTGCTACCCACACTATAGCCTCCAGGGCCCTGAGAACTTGAAGCTCCTGGCACTCTAGCCATTGCTAGCCAGCCACCAGCTCTTGACTCAAAGCCTGGGAAGGCACATCTGATGGATGTAAGCCAAGCCATGGGCCTGGGCCTAGATCAAGGCAGGCCAGGAAATCACTTCCCTTGTAGGATGCTGTTCTGATTGGTCTCTATTCCCATCAAGACCCAAAAGTAGGGAATTCCTCAAACATAAGAATTGAGTTCAGAAGATGCGTAGTCCAAAATGACAAATGTCCAACATGTGAGGAAAGTGGACAATGCATTCTGTAAGGTTCTTTTCAGTAACTTGAGTCCATTTAATTTAACAAGCACATTGCAGTGGAGTGTATTATAACTCCCATTTATGAGCCCCATTGTTTGTATAACGATCTTAGGCATTGTTATTAATTGCCTTTGTCTTGCAGTGCCTCTTCCATCCTATGGGAGAATACTTCTCCACTGACGTCGGGCTTGAGAAGTAACTGGCTTTGACCAATGGGATATGATATAAAGTATGCCCTAGCAGAAGCTTTGGGAGCCATTGCATGGAAGATTCTTACTTTTTCTTCCTCTTCCAGGAAACCGGCATGTCCCAAGTGGAAGTTGTTCCTCCAGCCTATGCCTCAGAGTGGGAAGAACCTAGCAGAGCCCTATAGCAACCATAAGTGGCCCACACAGCCTCCAACATTAATAAGAGCAAGAAATAAATGTTACTTGCTATAAGCCATTGACTGGGGGGGAGGATTGTTTGTTACAACGAAACTGTCTCATACATGTATACTGAGAATCATCCACAGCATTGCCTACTAAACAAAGGGACTATACAAATAAATACCAGCTAGTCCCTGCCTTCATGGCACTTGACATGCTCAAGTCAGAGCTGGCTCAGAAAGTGGAACTGTTTCAAAGGAGGCATAAACACAGTCCCTAGGGAGCACTAGGAAAGGAGACAGAGATTCTGCCTGGGGCTTCCAAGAAGGCTTCTAGCGGATGTGAAGCTTGAACTGGATCTTGAAGGTTAAGGCCAATGTTAGCAGAGGAGAGAGGAGGGAATTCCATGCAAACAGGCAAATTTAGAGGTACAGGAGAAAAATACATATGTATGCAAGAATAAATTCTGGTGTTTCTGGAATATAGGCAATTGAGGAGGAGGAGTGATGGGAAAAACAGCCAAACAGAGAAGCAGATTTCAAATGCCCCGGAATGCCATGCCAACAGGTTTCAACCTCATACTCAAGACAACAGGAATAATCAAAAGTTCGCAGCAAATCTAGATTTTAGAAATATCACCCTAGAAGTGGTAGAGTGGAGGATGAGTGAGAAACAGAGGACACAGTGAATAAGAAGACTGTTAGATCAAAACCAGTCCCTGAACTAGACCGGTGACGATGAGAACAAAACGTTCACAGAGCATTTCAGCGTTCATCAGTAAGATCTGGTTGGATGAGACATGAGGCAGGAAAGATTGAGAGATGGCACAGAAGGTGATGGCATGGATTTAATCACTGAATGGAGGGTGGAGTCATTCGTGGGTAAGGGGGAAGCAGAAAGGGGACCAGGCATGGGAAAAGCTGATGATTTGGCGTTGAACACAGCACATGTGAGCTGTCTCTAGGACAAACACGTGGAGGTGTCCAGCTGGTTGTTGGAAGAGACGGAAGAAATTCCCATCTGCCTGGAGTCAGGGAACGGTTTGGAAAAAGGGCCAGAGACAGTGTTGACATTTGTATGAAGACCACTAGGTGTTCACTAGACAAACAGGTTGCTGGAAGAGGGGAAGAGAATAGCGTTCCAGGCAGGGGACTGTGCAATTATAAAGCCATAAAGGCAGCACATAATCAGGGAAGAGCTAGCAATTAAACATGGTTGAAGGAAGGGGAGCCGATATGCGGTGGCTTCCCTATGGGACATGTCCCCACAATGCATGGCACTGGTCACAGAGTGATCATTTCTATGGGTGAGGGAATGTCTGTGTGACAGTGACGTAGAATGACTTTGTGAATAAATCTGCAGACTCTTAAAAGTGGACGCCTGAGGTTGGTGGTGTTCCTTTATAAACTCACTGTTAGTCCATTTCTGGCATTTATGAATTCTTTCCCTTATTGTTCTTTGGCTATACAAATCAGAATATATCTAGTTATTCACAAAAGGAATAAATGCCATATCATTCCTCCTTTAAAAAATACAGTATATTCGTCAAGATAGACTAGGTTAGACTGCAGTAACAAAAACACCCAAAATATCAGTGGCTTACACAATGAAGGTTTACTTCTCACTTGTGCTGTGTCCATGAAGCGTCAACCAGAAGCCCTGCTCCTGTGTCATCACTGCCATCTTCATACTGAGATCCAGGCTGATGCAGCAGCTGCACCGTAGACCCTTGTGCTCATGGCAGACAGGAAAGAGAACAAGGGGAAGCACACACTGGCTTCCACCTGGAATTGACATATGTCACTTCTGCTCACATTTTCTTGGCCAAAATGAGTCACACAGCCAAGCCTGGCATGCAGGGGCATTGGGGAAATATAACCCTCCCCTGGGAGTGTACAAGATCTATGACACACATACATTAAGCTGGCCACCTTCTTCAATATCTGTGATGGTGTTTCACTAGAGTACAGCAGTTCTCATGTGATGTGGACATCTCCTCCGGAAGGGGGTTCAACACAGGGGTTATATTTTCCCATTTAGAAATGCATCTCAGGCTTCCCTGGTGGCACAGTGGTTAAGAATCTGCCTGCCAGTGCAGGGGACACAGGTTCAAGCCCTGAACCCGGAAGATCCCACATGCCAGGGAGCGACAAAGCCCATGAGTCACAACTATTGAGCCCATGTGCCACAACTACTGAAGCCGCAAGCCTAGAGCCCATGCTCTGCAACAAGAGAAGCCACCACTATGAGAAGCCTGCGCTCCACAACGAAGAGTAGCCCCAGCTCACCACAACTAGAGAAAGCCTGTGTGCAGCAATGAATACCCAACACAGCCAAATAATAAATAAATAAATAAATAAATTTATTTTTTTAAAAAAAGAAAAAGAAATGCGTCTCTTCAGGCCTTGGCACCAGATTGTCAACGACCTTACTATTTCCAGCCAAGAACAATTCAAGTTGCCACCTGTATTCCCTGCATTGTGATCTTTCCAAAAGCCTTCATCACTCTGGAGGTGCCACCTAACCCTAGACTAAGGATGGACCCAAGATTCATCTGCTTCTGCTTCCACTGTGGCTTTTCTCTGCATAAAGCAGAAAACCTAGCAGAGAACCTGTATTTCACTCTCTGAGGCATTTTCAGATCAAAAGTCACTTACTGGTCTGCTGTTGGGTTGGGGGGTTTCTTGTTACGCCTGCAGATAATTTGTTTGCCTTTCAAGTCTCCAATCTGATGCGGTCAAGCCATTCCAGTATGAAAAAGGGACAATAATTATTATTCCTATGTGGTTCTGCAATTAACAGATTTTTCCTAAGTAAATGTGCACATGAGCTTTATTCAATGGAACTGTAAACAGAAGCTTACATTGCCTCCACTACTGCAGTTCATCAGTGAGAGGTACCAGGCCACGAGCAATGAAATATTTAAACTCCTTCAAGATTACACACACACACACACACACACACACACACACACACGTAAATCTTAAGTCTAAATGTATTTATAAAACTAGATTTCATTTTCTATGTTTTGCTTTCTCAAACACAGCTGTCTGGGCCTAACAAATTCCTGCCCCAAAATCTTGCATGACCCCATCAAGCTGGGCATCTGTAATAGGCTGCTTCCTCTTTACTGCCTGATAGACACTAATTACTATCTATTTGCTTTAACTGTGAGTGGTAAAAGCTTGTCAAACTCAGGCACCCTGGCCAAAGACATTAGAGTTCCTATAGTTGCCACTGCCCAAAACACTGACATCTCTAGGTGCCAGGCAGACAGGTGGCTGAGTATTTCTTGGGCACTGTCTACATGCTGGACACTGTGCTAAGCACTTTATCTGGGTTATCATTTAATCCTCATGACAAGCCCATCAGGTAGATCCTATGATTACCCCATTTTACAGAGGAGGAACCTGAGACTTGGAGAATGTTCCAGAAACACTATAAAGAGCAGGTGCCATATGAATAGAGTGTTACAGGATAATTAGGGACTAGCCAGGAGTTCAAAGAGAGGAAGGCCACCCAAGCAAACTGAACAACGTGGATATGGAAATGAGGAAGACTACAGTCACCCCTTGAGCAATGAGAGTTTGAACTGTGCAGGTCCACTTTCCCTGGATATTTTTCCGTGGTAAATGCTACAGTACTATACGATTCATGGTTGGTTGAATCTGTGGATGCGGCAGAACCACAGATAGAAGGGCTACCTATAAATCACAGGTGGATTAACCTCCACTGTTGTTCAAGGGTCAACTACACTGTGTGTTTGGGGAAAGGTACAGAACAGGATGGTGAGAGCATATGGTAACTTAGGTAGAATTGCCTAAAAATAAATCTGGGATGGTTAGCCAAGGCCGAATTGCAAAGGGACTCAAATTTCATGATCAAGAGTTTGGGCCTCTGATTCCAGGGACTGGACAAGTAAGAAAGGAAGAAAGTGGGCAGGTGTAAGACAATAAGGAGTGGTGAGGACGGTGGCAAAATGGTAGGTACATACCCTTCAGTATGTAAAAGTATTCAAATTCTGTTTTTTTCTTGGTAAGTGTGAGCTGAATGTGGCCCTTAGAGCATCAGCTTACAAACTCTACTAGGCAGGGAGAAGCTGCAAGATGATTAATTAGGGAACGATGTGGTTGGACCTCTCATTTTAGAGAGCTCCTCTGCTCCTCTGGCAAGAGTGTGGATGACAGGCTCTGTGGGATAAGACTGAGGGCAAGAAAACCCCTGGGGAAGAAGATGCAGGAAAGCAGCAAGAGGGCGTGCCAGGTAGGGCCTGGTGATGGCTGCGGATGGAAAACAGTAATGGATCTGAGAAGGAAATATTAAGGAGAAAGAAACTGGCCGGACTTGAATGCACTCAGGATGTAGGGGAGGAATAGTATTGGGGTTTCAAACATAATGCCCAGGTTTCTGGTACAGAGCACAGGGCACAGGGCAAAGATTATTGTGAAACCTGCGGTTAGGGGAGAAGAAGATAATGAAAGTCATTTTAGACAAGCCGATGGGCAAAGCTTTGATGTTTCTGCTACAAAGAGTGGCCCACAGGGCTGATATGGGTCTTGGTCAAGACAGCTTGCTATCTCCATGGCCGAATAGTTGATGGGCCACCCAAGATGTGCTCTTCGGCCACTGCAGAGGACAACCTCTGCTGTATTACAGGGGTACCCAAAAGCTCTGGGAGGTCCTAAGACTGGTGCCTATCCCCACGCTGTGCCAAGACACCCACTGATGCATGATGTCACCAGATACTAGATGTGGTGGTAAATTTTGTGGGGCCATGACTGGGCTACGGAATACCCAGACATTTGGTCAAACATTATTGTGGGCGTGTCTATGAGTGTTTCTGGATGAGACTAATATTGAATCTGGCAAACTGAGTAAAGCAGATCATCCTCTTCTATGTGGGTGGGCCTCATCCCATCAGTTGAAAGCCTGAATAGAACAAAAAAAGTGACTCTCCACAAGTTATGGGAAACTCCTCCTGTCTGACTGCTTGAGTGGGGATATTAGTCTTTTCCTGCCTTCAGACTGGGACTGAAACATTGGCCCTTCTTGGGACAGGAACCTGCTGGCTTTGGAACTGGAACTACACCATCAGCTCTCCAGCTTGCTGACTATAGATTTAGGGATTTCTCAGCCACCATAATCATGGAAGCCAATTCCTTATAATAAATCTCTTTATTACACACACACACACACATACACACACACACACACACACCCTGTGGTCCTGGTTTTCTGGAGAACCTGACTGATACATCAGGTCAAAAAGGAGCAGACCAGAACCCTATCCCCTTGTCACCAGAGCTGGCTGGGCCAGCATGGGCTGCATGGAGAGTTGCCTGTGTCTGAGTGGGTCTAGTTCTCTCCTGTAGGTTGGCCAGGAGAATATAAAACAAAGACCGGAGGTGGGAGCTCTCCCTCTACGGAGCGCCTATTGTATGCTAGTCACACTGCTAGTGGCTTTTCATAGCTAATTTATTTACGCCTCACAGCAGGCCTACGAGTTGGGCCCCAATATCCTCACTTCATAGACAGAAAAACAAGGTTCAGGGCTTCAGCCAGTCACACAGCTGGCCTAGATGCAAGTATGATTCCATACTTGCTAAAGAACTGTGCTCTCAGCACCCCCTACATTGCATCCCTAGCTAAGCAGCGCCTCTAGGGATGGAAGAACAGCCATGGGTGGAGAGAGGATGAATTAGACCATAGCGTGCAAACTTCAGCATGTGTACGTAGTCTAGTCCCAAAATCCACAGGCGCCGGCCCTTCAGGGGACAAGACTGGCTAGGTGTGGGTTCATGGAGGGGTGAGATTTGATGTGTGGGACATGCATCCCACCCAGGCACTAGCGAGTCATGCAAGCCTGGGATTCTTCGGGGAACTTGCAGCTCTGGAAGAAGTACAGCCCTGCCCTTGCTTTTGGTACCTCTGTGATCCTGGGGGCCCAGGCACTAGGATGTGGTGCCTCCTGTCCCAGAACTGGCTGGGTACCCACGGCACAGAGTCGTGAGCTCTGTCTCCACTCTGTGCTGAGCGAACCAATCTAACTTATCCAGAAGGGATTAAGCTGGTGCTACAGATGCGGTCAGCAATCTCTTCTAACAGGTTTACCTGTTCTGACCAAACAGGCACTGCACATGTCTGTAAGTGTGAGTGTGTGTGTATGAGAGACTGTTTATAGGTGTGCACCTGTGTATGAGTGTGTATGCCTGTGTAGCTCTCTTTGGTTTTCACATTCAGTATGGATTTTTCTACAGAGATACGCCTGCATCTTCCAGAAGGTGCTCTGAAGTCAGTCCCTGGCAGGGCAGGACTCTTAGGCAGGGCAGCTGGGAGATGGCTCAGGTACCACAGATCTACTTAAACCCCACAAAAGCAGCTTTACCGAGAGCCCGGGCCTTTCCCATTCGTCAGGCTCTTCCCCCTCCTCCAGGGCACAGACATTCATACGCAAAACCCCTCACAAAAAGGCCAGGCCAGCCAGAGAGGAGAAGCCTGCAGAGGGCAAATTCCAGCCCTAAAATGGGCAGGGCCAGGAGCTAGCTCCCTGCCACCTATTCACATCCGCTCAATAACTTACGGCAATTTTTAAATCAAGAGGACATATGCCCTCCCTCCGCAGGAAACAGGAAGAGAGACCCTTTCTCTCGGCTGCTGACGGGGCCCTGTCTCTGCTGCCAGGAGATGCCTTCAAGGTGTGGGCTCTCTCAGTAATAGCAGGGCAGGGTTGACTGAACCCAAATCCAAATAGCACTCTGAGCAGACACACTCAATGTGCAAATGGGCCATGCCGGCCCATACGCTTTGCTATCGGGGGGCGCCTTTTGCAGTTAGCCCTTCTGGAAGCCAACCTGCTCAAAACACATGTGCTGCAGGCATCCTACTGAGGAAAAGGAGAGGCTGACCATTGACCATTTAGCAGTGGAGCTCTCAGAGGCCGCACGGAGCTGGCATTTGAGACAGAGCTCCCGCCCGCCATCCTCTGCTGCCCACCACCTGGACTACATCACCTGGGGGATCCTTCAGAGTTCACAACCGGAGGCCGCACTGGTCAGTTGCGCCAGCCTGTGGAGAGCACGCACGCTTTTGTCAACCAACATTGCACACGTACTGTCTGCTGGGTGCTGACTGGAAACTCAGCCGGGAGCTGCTAATTCCCAGCTCCTGGGAAAGTCCTGATGAGATTAGTGGTGTTGGAGGGGGCAGAGCCAGGGATGTGAAGCCAATGGGGGAGGAGCCTGAGAGTGCCTCTGGGGCCCCCGAGGAGGTGAGGGCGGGGCCAAGCCACTCACTGAGGGGGCACGTGATGCCCATGTGCACTCAGAGCTGGGAACGCTCGGAGGACGTGCCTCCAGCCCGCTGCAGCCCTTGCCCAGGGCCCCTGCTGCACCTCTCATGCCTCCTGAATGCAGGCCCCGGGGTAGAAAGAGAAAACACTGCACAGAGATTTATCTCAAATATGTGCAAACCCACAGTTGCCTTCAGCAAAGACTCCCAAAGACTAGGGAGGCTGGAAGCCAATCGTGGTTTCTCATAAACAACTGAGGCATCCCAGTGTATGGGCTTTGAGCAAATCCTGCAGAAAGCCCCATCCAGAGGTCTCTCAGAGCCCTTCCCAGCACTACAGACGTGTGCGAGGGGCTTGGGAATCACGCGGTGGCACCTGGCCTGCCCAGCCCCCTCCTGCCCTCAGCCCTCCAGCCCTGCAGGAAGAAGCTCTGGCTGGCCTCTACACGCCCGTGCACGAGCATAGCCCTGCATGCACAGCCCTGCTGCTCACTCGCCATTTGCACCCGCCCAAGAGTCTGCTCTCACCCTTCTCTGCCAGGCTCTGTTCCCTGGAAAGAGGCTCCAGCCTGTGGCATCACCCAGCCTCCCTTGGTAGGGCTCAGCCAACGGGAGGCACAGCAGAAAATCAGAGGGTAAAAGGAGAGTGGTGGGGGGCGTGGGGCACATCTCTGGCAATAGCTGCGTCCTTCCACGACTATCGCTCCCACCAGACTACGTCACTTCTCAGGCTCAGGAAGGCCCTAGGTGTGGCACAGCTTCCTCCCATTGTGCGTCTCTGAGCACCTCACCACTCTTGACCTTTAACTCTATCCTTACCTCTTCGTTAAGGCCTCTTTATGTGAATCAGTGGGGTAAGTCCTGCTCCGTGCCAGGTCCCTTCTGATAGGTATGAATGTGTATGTCTATATGATGCACACGTGTGTGTGACTGTGGGTTCAGGCAGGCCATATACACATTCAGCCCTGTGTGTCCATCCTGATACACGCACATGACTCAGCTTTTCCCTGAAATTCCAAGGCCGACAGAAGGAAGCCATCTGTGGGTGTCCATCTCTGTATCCCAGAGTTTCCTATACCTTCTCCCATCTTGATGCCATTCTGAAATGTTTAGTCTAGGTCTCTAGGTCTCTAGGACCCCACTCAATGGTAAACTCCTAAAGGGCAAGGAAAGAAGGGGGGGGGGTGGGGAGAAAGTAGGAAGGAGGAAGGGAGACAAGAGAGGAGCAGAAGAAAAAGATGACTATCACTCACTGAGTACGCGCTGTGGAGCCATTTCTCTATGCTAAACACCATGCAGATAACCAGTCTCATTTTACAAGTGGGAAGCCAGGGCTCAGAGGTTTGGGGTAACAATTCAAAAACCACACAGCTCATGAACAGTGAAGAATCATTCAACCGTAGGTGAATGGGGGTCCTGCCCCTTCCCAGGCCACCGTGCTCTTTTGTTGTCCCCCCACCAGGACCACAGTTATAGCCAAATAGCAGGTGCTCAGTCAACACTTATAAAACTGAACTGAATCTGAGAAGGAAATCCAATGGCATGCTTAAATCCAAAGAGAAAGCTCACAGTCATGGAGAAGGCCAAACTGCTCAAGGCCTGAGCTCAGGTCATCTTGAACGACACACAGATGGTGTCGGTGGCTGCAGTCCTACAGAAAACACCAGGACTTCCCCTGGAGCTGCTTCGAGGTCAAAGCCGGGGTGTTGGTAAGTTGTCAGACAAGGGCTTTCTGATGGTCAGATGCATAGCTGAGAATCAGAGTATCAGGAGAACTGAGCTGCTACCACATCCCTCAGCCCACCCTCGCAGCAAGGCTGGGGCAGGAACTCAGCAGCAGGTAATTTGCAGGCAGTCTATGTCACTGATAGAAACTGAAATGCCAGCTAACTAAGTAGACAGCAATGAGGATGTTCACTACTACTAATAATGATACCGATACTCATTCTTTGAAGGTCAGATGGCTCAAAGTTTAGGGTCTGTTCAGGGGCCAACGTGGGGCCTGGGCATACCTGCTCCATCATAGTGACCAACATGTCACCCTGATCGCTTGTCTACCCTTGCTACCCCCCTACCATTAGTTACTTTCCAGGCCCCTAAAAGTCTTGCTGCCATCTGGCCTCCGAAATACCTGCCTATCTTGCCAAAACTAGCAAGAGCTGCCGCTGAGCTGCCCACAGGAACAAGCTCCATCTTCACAGCAACCCTGGATTAGTGATATATAGTGAATGGGGGGAAAGCTGAGGCCTACCCAATTTGCCAGAAGTCACACAGCTGGCAAGTGATGGAGTGGAATTCAAACCCAGGTCTGCCCTGTTCCAAATCCTGCCATCTTTGCCACACCCCATGATGCCAGTGCCCTCCAATCCCATTCAAATGCCACAGTTCACCTTATCCCCAAAGTCAAAGCCTGTAGGTCTCCCCAAGGAGCCACTGGGAGTGAGGTGATGGTGGCTCAGAGACAGACACATGGAACATCTCCAGATCGGCAAAGCCGGGCCCCATGGAACTGAGTCAGGGCTCACTGTGGGCACCCTGATCTCTCCACGATGCCGGTTCTCCACACGGCTATTTATAAACCTCATTCGTACAAACAGAACCGCATATTCTGGCTTTTTTCCTGCACTTTAAATAACTAAGTTATGGATCAAGGGAACAGGATGGAAATGTTACCCAATCCTGGGCTTGCCCTGGCGCACGTCTGCATATCCGATAGCGTCTCCTGCTGCCGTCTCTAATAGACGCCTCTCCCCTCGGCTTCATCATCTCCTGCTCTCCTCTGTGCTCCTAAACAAAGGCAAGGTGGGCACACAGCCAGGGCTTGCTTACCACCCACCTGGCAGAGGGGGCAGGAAGGGACCAGCCATGCTCCCAGGCCGCTTGGGGAAGGACAGTACAAAGACCTCACGTGGATTGAGCCCTTCCTAGGTGCCAGCTCTGTACATTGTCTCATTCAGTCCTCATCATTCCCCATGCTGTGACATCCCCAGATAAGGAAACAGGCTTACAGAGGTCAAGCAGTTTGCCCAAGATCACACAGCTGGAAAGTGACGAAGCTGAGACTCAAACTGGGGCTACCTGACCCTAGCATCCAGGCCTTTGACCGTAGCCAGTTGGTTGGGGCCCCTGGCCACAGCCAGTCAGCCCTAACAAACTCCAGTCACAATCCCTAACACCAAGGTCACGCCTCCCATGGGAGGACAATATTCACAGAGGCAGAGGCTGACCATGGGATCTCCCAGGGCCCTCTGCAAGCCAAAACTGTAGGCGCTGAGCCCATGGCAGGTATAATATGAAAGGAGGGGAGAGCTCCGACCAGCCATTTGGTCTCACCCTTACCCTGAGTAATGGTTTTCAATCATTCATTCAGTCAGCCATTCAACAAACATTTGATGAATACCTACTCCATGCCAGACCCTGTGCTGGGTGCTCCTGATGCAAAGGCAAAAATGACAGTGTTTTCCTGAAGATGCTTAGGTCTCATCAGTCAGGAGCACCGATGAGAATGTGGTGGCCAAGCCAAAGCCACACACATGTCCACTGAGGTGCAGGACTATCCCTGCCCAAGACTTGGGATTGTCACCCTACGGCCATTCCGTATTGACTTGAAAACGTCCATCTTTTCCCCGATCCATCTTCTTTTCCCCTTTCATTTCCCTTGTTTTAATTAGCAGACAAATAGAATCTGTGCGATCCTTGCCGGCTTCTTGATGTGTTCTCCATGCTGTGTTTACAAATGCAACTGCAGACAAATTGCTCCTGCCGCCTGTCCTGGGAGATATGCTGGTGGCCTTTAAATGTCTGATTCTGCTGAAGCTCCTTATGCAGCAGGGCCACTTAACGAGCCTGCCCATATCTTCTTCAGGGTGGGAAGAAAACAGCTCCGCGCAGTGGAGACGACATGGGGCGGGCAGTCAGCAGGCCTGGTTCGGGTCCGGCTTTGCCATTGTCTCTGAGTGACCCCAGGCAAGGCTGTTAACATCTCTGAACTTCCATTTCCTCTTCTTTAAATGGAGGAGATTGGATGAGGCACTCATCAGTCCTCTCCAAAGTCCCAGGGAGCATCGCTGTGGCTTTTAGCCCACAGCTTGGGGCCTTTTATTTATCAACACAAAAGAATGTGTGAAGAATTCTATTGGTGGGGCAGACCCTGGCCCCACCAGCTGGAGACCTGGGCCCTGTGGTACCCGGATGAAAGCGTGAGATTCTGAGCAAGCAGATCTGGGGACCCCTGGTTCTGCCACGGAGCAGCTCTGGACCACTGGGCAAGGCAGTGAACTTAAGCCTCAGTTTACTCACCAGTAACATGGCAACAACAGTACCTTCTCCACTGGGTTGGTATGAAAATTTGTTTGAAATAATGTGATTTTGGGCACCTGGCAAAGCTCTGGGTACCTCCTGAGTTATTTTTCCTGTGTGGCCTCTGTTGTCCTTCGGGGCCAAGTTCCAGTGTCCTAGGGCTGACCCTTTGTTCCCACAGCCTCCAGTTTCCAGGGCTGGGCCCTGAGCAGGTGCCACTCCTCAGGGAGCAGAGCCCTGCTCTGCCCCAGCTGGACAGCTCGACCCAGCTGCCACTGGCTGGGCCTTCTGAGCTCCCACAGAAGGTCCTGCTAGGTCCGTCTGACCAACTGGTATGCAGTAACTTCCTCCTTGGAAGTGCAAAGTTCCCATGATCTCACCACTAATAGGTAGCAGGCCAGGCTGTCCAGCCAGGTCTGTCTGCTCCAAGGCCCAGCGCTAAGCCACGTTGCTGTCCCACTTCCCAAGGGCCTGGCAGGGGTGGGAGAAGGGGAGGGGAGCAGAGCTACTCTTCCTTTGTCTTTCTTCATCACTGAAGACCTGATTGGACACTGCTGTTCAGATCTCTGCTAATTCCTGCCTTCCCTACATCAGGTTCTTCCTCTACAGCTCTTTAGTCGAGGAAACCATCCAAGACCTTCAGCAACTCCATATCTTAGACGTGAAAATTTAGACAAAGGGGAAAGTGTCCTGGTCCCTGCATGCCACTTAGATCACAGCAAGAGTGATTCTCCAAAAACAAGGCTTTACAGATTTGCTCATGGTGTTCAGCAAAACGATGCTTAGCTTCATACATGGTGGTCACAGATAGGGCTTCTTTCCCCGCCATCGTGGCTTGTTGGCTCCTTCAAGGCAGAACTGTGTGTCGGGAAAGAATGGGGCGTGGTTAAGCCAGTCAGCATCATTACCTAAACTTCTTCACTTTCCTGGAATGCATGTGATGCCCACGATTCCTGGATCTCCCAGGCCACCTCACGCAGTTCCATTTCACTCTACAATGAAGGCTCGCTATGGGTCAGGCATTGTTGTAAGTGCTTTATCGATGTTAGCTCAGCCAGTCCTTCTAATGACTCTGGCGATAGTCCTATTCCAAAACCTAGGAAACAGAGGCACAGAAAGGTTGCCTATCTTGCCCAAGTTCACACAGCTAATAAGGGGCAGAGCTGTGATTCAAACCCAGGCAGTCCAGTGCCACAGTCTGTATGTTTAAGCACTGTGCTCCCCCAGTCTGCATTTGCTAGGGATCATTCCATATACAAATAAAGGCAGATATATCATTATACTTTTGTAACACGTTTAAAATGCCTTCCCAAGTCAGGAAAAAAAAAAAAAAACCTTTATCTAACCACATTTCTTAGGAGAGAGTTTAGGAATTGTGGTCACCCGGAGACAGGTGATCACGTTTTTAAGGAGAAAAGATTTTGTAGGTCTGCATGGTGTCTAGACAGAAAGCTGAGGAGAAAGGATTTGTCCACGTGTGTCTCCAGGGCTGCCCAGGGAAGAGGAGCCTGACTTGAGGCAACAGCTCCCAGTGATGAGACAGAAATAGCCCAGCTGTGGAGGGGAGCCAGCCGTGCTGGCCAGGGCTGGAGGAAACAGCTTTTAAAGCAATGCTGCCCAAAGCCTAGTCCTTGGACTTCCTGCAACAGAGTCACCTCAGGCTTTTATTAAAAACACAGATTCAAAAGCTTCCCCCAGACCCATGAATGGGAATCTCCGGGGAGGGAGGGAGGAATGGGAGGGGGTATAACCCCCAACCCTGCATCTGTAACAAGCCCCTGGGTGTCCTGAAAACAGGGAAGTTTGGAATCCTCTGCTGCGAAACCTGACGGCCTCTATTTGCTGTAAGTCTCTGTGCCCCATGCATCCTTGGGAGATGTGACTTGGCCACCAGAGTAAGCCATGCCTTCCAGCCCAGCCCCAGCCACATGGCGGAGTATAACCTGATACTAATATAATATACTAACGTCAATTATGAGAGCCTCTGATCACCAGCATTTACTGCGTGCCAGACGCTGCTGAGTGCGTTCCGCACCTGATTTATGACCATCCTCACCACAGCCTTGCGCTGTAGTTGTGGTCAACCTTGTTTTGCTGATGATGAAATTAAGGCTTAGAGAGTCTGGGTGACTAGCTCAGGGCTACACAAAAAACAAGCAGTGGAGATGGAATTCAAACCCATTCTGTCACTCTGACTGTTCTGGCTCTGAGCACACGGTCAGCACTGCAAGCAGGCCACCCGCTGCCACCATCCCCAGGGCCATGCTGGGGCTGGGAGGCCACCGGGTGAAGAAGCAGCTCTTCCAACTGCACGTCCACTTCGGCCGATCCCCCAGGGGCACCTGTCCCCCTATTCGGACCCCAGCCGATGCGCTGGGCCAACATCAGCTCCATCAGGCCCGAGGCTGCAGAATGGGAGAGGCCAGGGTGTCATCACCTGAGGTGAACCCTGGGATGCTGGAAAAGACAAGTCTGAGGCCCGAAAGCCTGCGGGGGTCCTCTGGGGACCTCACACAGCTCCCTTCTGTGGATGGAACGGTGTCTGTTGACCTGAGGGGGAGTCCTCACTTCCGAGATGTGTGCCTCGGGGAGGCTGCTCACTGTCTCCGCGAGTCTATAAACGGGGATAAAGACCAGGGCCTCCCTGGGTCTCGGGGAGGATTAAAGTTGACACTATATGCAAAGCACCTGGTCCAGCCCCCAGCCCACACACTGCAGGTGCTCAGACCTCCCCTCCTTTCTCCTCGTGTTGCCTTCTTTCATTTCTTGGTACCATTCCCATCTGGACAGCACTGCCAGATCTCCTACCCCAGCCCCCGGGTCAGAAATTCCAAGAAAGTCTGGGGGCTCCTTTTCTGGCAGGGATACCCCACACCCCACCACCCTCCCACTGGCAGAGCTCTGGGAGCCCTCAGCCTCCCTGTTTATTCAGCCCAGGACGTAGGCTTCGCAGGGGCAGGGACTTAACTGTCTGGTTCTGTGCTTTCCCTGGGCTAGAAGTGTGCCTGGCAGGGAGCAGGCGCTCCGTTCATGCTGAATGAATGAATTCAGGCATCCGACAAATGGGAACTGCGCAGCTGCTCTGTGCAGGGCCCAGTGCTGAGAACAAACCCATCTGGAGCGTGTGCTTCTGCCCTCACACCTGACACCCAAGCTCCCTCTCAAGGTCTCCAGACCGATGGAAGACCCCTTCCTACTCCTTCGTGCTCCTCTTGACCCAAAGTGTGGCTACGTCAGCAGTGGAGCCACACTCTTCTCCTCCCTTCACTTTTCTCCTGGGGACAAGCCTCCCAGAGAGAGATGCTCAGACCACGGACTCCTTTGGAACCTTCCATGTAGGCCCAGAGCTGGCGCCAAGCCCAGAGGCCTCTCCTGCGGAGGAAGCAAGTAGCTGTTGCTTGCCCTGGCCACCCCTCCAGAGAGCTGTCCTGTCACTGCTCACAACCTCCTGCAGGCAAATCCGCTTGCAAGACAGGAAGAGACACAGTCCTGAGCCAGAGAAGCCTCACACCCACCTCTCGGAAGGCCTCAAGAGGACCCAGCTCCAACAGTGGGAACACCAAGCAGTCATGAGGTCGGACTGCTGGGAACACAGAGGGAAGCCGCCCACAGGGGAGCCTGCGAGAGGTTCCAGGCCCTCCGGCCCCCCACTGATGAACTAATGGATCCATCTCAACCACTTAAGTTTGTTTACTGATCATTAAAGACTCTGCTCAAAAGCTGGAAGAAAAGCTATGTCTGGATCTGAGGACGCAAAGCAAAGCAAAACAAAACAAACCACAGCACCAAAGTGTTGCTGCCAAAAGATGGATCAGAAGTAAAGAAGACAGCATCTCAGACGATCAAGGAAGTTGACGGCAGACCAGAATTTTCTTTACACGAATGTGATGTATGGCTTTGAGACACAGCACCTGGCAGAGACAAGGGGCACCTCTATTCCTAGTACCAAACCCAGGGAGGGTAGGAAAGGGCACTGGGGGCCGGGGGCCAGAAAGCCATGGTGGCACTGCAGCCCAGCCCTTCCCAAGCTGGGCAACCTTGGACGAGGAGCTTAAGCTCTCTGTTTCCTTCTTTGAAAACTGAAAGAGCTGGACTAGATTATCCTAAACATATTTGGTGGTGCCATCAACTCCTTTTCACTTCCATGTCAACATTTTAGACAGAGAAAGTCAGTGCTGTCATCTTCTCCAGTGCTTAGACGGTGTCCTTGTCACCTTGGCAAAGGGCCCTGGAAGGTGTGTGATAATTGTTTCTCTGCCTCGTTGCTATGGAAACTTGCAACTCCTGCATCCCTGCTGCTAGGACAATAGTGTGCCTGGAACTCCTGGGTGGTGTGGGTTTGTTTTGTCCACGTGCATTGTAGGCGCACGGAAGCGTTCCTAGAGCTGAAGGTGGTGGCCTGCTGATATGAGTCACTGGCTGCCCCCCTTTCATTACCAAGTTTCACTAGAAAGCTTGGGATCGTGACAATCGCATTAGCAGCACTGATGTGCACCAAGGGGCCCCCACAATGAGCGCGCCTCTGGGCCCTGAAAACTGATCCCTGATCTGCCTTTTCAGGCTTCCCTTGGCTTGCTCTGCGACTTTGGGGTGACGCTTTATTACTTTCCTGACACCTCTAGTGAGACATACACTTCAAAAAGGTGCCCTCAGCAAGCACTGCAAGATCCAGCAGCACCTCTGTGTGACTCCCTCTGATCATGGAAACACATCAACTCGGCAGACACGTGTGTCAGAAAGCAGGTCTTTGAGGACCCACACAGAAACATGTAATTGGCAGAAAGGCCGCTGATGGCGGTGCTGTATATTCAAACTCCGAATTGTCAGAGAGGGAAAACGGGTTAGAGAATCCTCCCATCTATAGAGCCCTATAAAATGCATCAGATTTGCTCCAAGGTTTGTGCAATGTTACAACCCTCTTCTCAATAGTGGTAGTGACTTCGGAAACCAGAAATGTGATCATCAAGGCATGCTGCCTTGCTCCTGATGAAACAGAGCAAGCAACAGGCTTCCTCACTTGCCCCACATCCAGTCCTGAGACTGCAGCGTTCTCCACTGGCTGAGATTAATGGGGTGACACTGGCTGCCAACATTTCTCACCATCACGCTCTGCACCTACAAGTTCTTTCGCCCTCCCTCCCTAAACAGCGCAGCCTGCCCCCACCTGAATAATTGCCTGCATTCCCACATGTGCTTCAGACCCAGACTCAAGCCCAACTCCTCCATCTCTCTCACCCTCCCATACCTGGTCACCAAGTCTTGCTCCATCTCCACCTCTATTGCCTCCACTACTGTACTAGTTCCACCCTCGGCCTTTCTTACCCGCACTCATGCAGTTGTCTCCCAGTTGGACTCCTTGCCTTCAGCCTTACCCGCTCCAAACCATCCTCCACCAGAGTGGTCTTTCTAAACCACAGACCTCACCATGCCACACTACTTACAATTCTTCCGTGGCTCTCCAAGGTTTGCACAATCAAGTCTTAATCCATTAGCTCAACATATAAGGCTCTTCCTGTGCTGGCCCCACCCGCATGCCACCATTGTGGGAACAGTTCTTCATCTAGCCCAACCCCCCTCCTCGTAAAACCTTCCCTCACCCTCTCTACCCTACTGGATAGAGCAAGTCATAGCCACCTCTGTGCTACCATAGCAACCTGGGCTTCCTCCCCTTAGTTCTCCTCCTTCCACGATATCTGCATGTTTCTTTAGATATCTGTTTCCCCTCCAGACCATGAGCTCTTTGTGGGCAGGGACCCCAACCCAGTCATCTTCGCAAACAGCATGCTGCTGGCACACACTTCACAATTTTTCAGTGAATGAATGAATGGATACGTGAATGAAGAACTTGCCAGATGCTACTTGCTTTTCACATACAAATATAACTTTTCACATGAAGAATAACTCCTTCCACACCCTGGTTACAGAAAGTAATCAAGCCAAGCTCAAAAAGAAAGAACCTGGGTATCAAGAAGAGGATGTGGAGTGAAGACGTGAGGAGTTAAGCTGCTTGGGTTCAAATCCTACCTCTACCCTTTTCTAGCTGTGTGACCTTAGTCAACTTTCTTCACCTCTCTGAGCATCTGCTTTCCTGCCTGTAATATGGAGGGAGAGTAGATAATCCGACCTTCCTATAGGTTGTTGTGAGCATTAAATCTTATATAAAGTACTTGGGAAGGGTCTGGTGCAAGGCTCAATCAATGTTCGTTACTATTATTAGGGAGGCACTGGCTTCCCAGGTGTTTCTGCCATTTAGAGAACAGTGAGCTCTGCCCAAATGGCTGCTGCATCTTAGATGTTTCTAGAGCCTCCATTTCAGGGAGCCATTGAGTTCATTCCAGCCTTGCTGGTCTGTGACAAGTGTGGGTCCTCAGGGGCACCTCTGGCATAGGTGTCTACCATTGTAGTCTCCTAGCTGGGCCACCTCAGCCCCCAGTCCTGGGCCCACTCCCCTGGCTGGCTGAAATGACAGGGGCATGGTGCAGGGTAAAGGGGGCTCAGTGGGGGCTCTGGGGACCCTGCAGTCAGGAGTATGTCATGCCCTCGGTGTCAGGGTGGGGGTGTTCCTTCTCTGCTACTGTCTTAGTCTATTTGAGCTGCTATATCAAAATCCCACACATGGAGGGGCTTAGAAACAACAGAAGGTTATTTCTGACAGTTATGGAGGTAGGAAGTCGAAGATCAAGATGCCAGCATGGTTGTGTTTTAGTGAGGGCCCCTTCCTGGTTCAGAGCTGGCACCATCTCTCCACGTCCACACAACATGCAAGGGGCCGGGGATCTCTCTGGAACCTCTTTCATAAGGGCACTAATCCCATTCCCTAGGGCCCCACCCCATAACCTGATCTCCTCCCAAAGGCCCCACCTACTAATACCATCATCTGGGGCATTTGGATTTCAACATATGAATGTGGGGGGACTCAGACATTCAGAACGTAGCAGTGACCCCATCCCTGTCATCCGCACCGCCCCTGCACACGGTGGTCACTCACACGTGCTGCTGGAGCCTTTCTCAGCCTGTGGGGATGGGGAGAGGCAGGCCAGGGGTGTGGGGTGTGGGGAAGGGGACAGGGAAGAGTGGTACGGGGAAGGGCCTGGCTTTAGCATTCAGCACACAGGGCCCTGAGGCTCAGCTTCGCCCCAGCCGCCCACTGACCTGCATAAATTCCATCTCGCCTGAAGGCTCAGGCTCATTCATCTGTAAAGTGAAGGGCCCTGGGTTAGATCACCATCTCCTGCACCTTGTGGCCCAGGGACATGACCCTGGCTTCAAACGTGTTGCAGGGTGGGGGCTGTGAGGGGGTGCAGCATCGTTTCCCACGGCCTTCCCCCCTGCCCCCCATGCTGGCGCTTTGGGCTCTGGTGGCTTCTGGAAACCCCCATTCTTCTTCAGACAGGAAAAGCCTTTTCTAAATCCTTTTTCCTCTCTCCGGGTCCAAGCTAAGAAACCTGAAACAATAAAAAGCCAACCCAGTCTTCTGTCATGATTGTCTGCAAACCTAACAAAAATGGATGCCTTGGGCTCTGGAATGGTGAACACAATTCTTCCTCATCAGCCCGGAAGGTCCTCGGGCTTTGGTATCCCACCCAAAGGCAAGAAGTAGATGGCCAGTGGGCCCAACCAGGACACCAAGGCCCCATGGATGTCGGTAGCCCAGCTTCCTCTGGCTCTCAATTGTCAGCCTCAGAGAAACCAGGCACATTGTAATGGAAATGGAGGGGACCCAACCTTCAGTACATGTGGGGAGGGGGTGACTGTGATCTGTGTGCCAGGAGAGCTGGGTCCTCCTGCCTTATTTCCAGAGACATACCTTCCCTATTATTAATAATGAAACACTGGATATCCACGGAGGTCTTGCTCTGTGTCAGGCACTACACTAAGTGCTCTGGTGGCATCAAGTCATAAAATCATTTGTTTATTCAACCAGAAACTTAGTGAGCCCTCAGTGTGTGCCTGCAGCTGTGCTAGGCACTGGGGCACAGTGTGAAGCCACGCTTCCCGTACTCGGGGAGCAAACAGTCTAGGGTTATGGCTCTCAAACCTCTGTGTGCATCCAATGAGAATCACCTGGTGTATAGCTCTGGGCCATACCCCCAAACAGGAATCCTCATTTTTCTCAAGCACCTTAACTCTAACTCACACTTTGTGGAACACTGGTCCGATGCTACGGGAGAAATCTATCACCATGCTCATGTTACAGATGAAAAAACTGAGGTTCAGAGAGGTTGAGTAACTTGCACTATATCACACAGCTCATAAGGGGCAAACTCGAATAGGGACACTGCTGTAGCTGATTTCAGAGTCAATGTTCTTAATTACTACTCTATCCTGTCTTCCCAAAACTTACCCTAAGAATTATAAGTTTATCAAATCATTTGATTGCTGTGTAATCCTCATGACTACCTAACCACATGAGGTGGAGAGTGTTACTATCATTCCCATTTTACAAATATAAAAATGGCTCTCAGAGAGTAAAGCAACTTGCTCAAGGTCACATGATTAGCAGGCCCCAGAGCCAAGCTTCAAAGTCAGGTCTGTCCTGACTTTGAATTATGTTCTTTCCAAGACTAAACTTCTTCTTCTTCTTTTTTTTTAATTGGAGTATAGTTGCTTACACTGCTGTGTCAGTTTCTGCTGTACAGCAAAGAGAATCAGACATATATGTACATATCTCCCCTCGTTTTTGGATTTCCTTCCCATTTAGGTCACCAAAGAGCACCAAGTGGAGTTCCCTGTGCTACCTAGTAGGTTCTCATTAGTTTCCTAAGTATTTGATACGTAGTAGTGTATATATAAGACTCCGACTCTTCTGAAAAATCTTTTCTAAAAATAAGGAGCAATCAGATGGAAAAGCAACAACAAAAACCAGCCGTGGACAAAAGGGAAGGATGAAAATGCAGGTACTGTTGGCAGGTTAAACTTGGAGGAGAGGAGCTCTTTCTCCCGTGGTCTCTGGGGGGTGTTCACAGGCACAGAACCCCTGAGTCACCTGTGCCCCATGGAGCTCAACCCGTGGACTGAGAAATTCCAACCTGCAGGCACGTGCACAGCCATGAGGACATGCACTTGCCACCATACGTGTGACATGTGTGGCCACATTCGGATAGTCACACGCACACACTGCATCCATGCCACCCTCCCTGAAATCCCAGGCCCTCAGGAACACCACGTGAAAAAGTCACCATGTGGCAGGTGGCCCTCCACCGGCCCAAGCAGCCGTCACCACAGGATTAAACAGCCTCTGCTGAAACGTGTTTTCTAGTCAAAAGAGATTTTAGCAGCTAGGGTGCATGTGTAAATGTCAGTTCCCCACTCAGGGGATGGCCAAGGCTGGGGAGGGGCTGCCTGGGGGCATGGCAGTTGGAATTACGCATCTCCCTAAGCTGCCTGCAGATCCGGCTTGTTCAAGGGAAGGCCTGGATCCCGGGGGTCTTGGTCTTTTTACATTTACATGACAAGCCCCTCTGCACAAAGCAAGCACCAACTAACCTGCAAGGAAGAGGGGATGCACATCACAGCACTCCAGGGGAGCGCAGAGTTAACTCCTCCAAGAGATGGGACACTTTAGGGAAGCCCCCAACTGCTGAGCCTCCTCCCAAGCCTCTAAGCTAGACTGCTGGTGTGGATTCCCTTCCTTCTCTGACTCACACGGAGCCCTGACATCCCCAAGGAGGCTTACAAGCCCAAGGAGATCTTGTTGCCTAGCTACCCCTGGACCACAGCGTATTTGCACGTTAGGGTGCACGGGGAGGAGGCCCTGCGTCTCCATCTTCTCGGTGAACACCAGTTCCACACAACCCTGTCAACACAGCCAGGACCCTAGGACCACTCAGACTCCCCCTCTCCCACACCCTCAAGCACCCAGTCCTGCTGCTTCTGCCTTTTTATTCTTTCCCAGGCCTGTCCTATTCTCTCTGTCCCAACTGACAGAGTTCTTGGCCATAATTTAGTCAGCCTCCTCAGAATCCACTTTCCAATTATACCTCGACTTTTGGGCTCCTAAGTTCGTCTCTGCATCATCCAATTTTAGCAAGAATCCTGCTAAATCACTTTAGCCAGTCCTCCCAGCCCCAGCCCTCAGGATCTGATCACAATCAGTGTCTGATTGGCTTCCTCATCTCCACCTTCCCCCAGGTGATGTCTGATCACCTCCGCCTGCCTTCAGCAAGTATCCTAGTCAGTTTAGCCAAAATCCCCTCTTACCTCTGCTGCTTCCTCACAGTAATTTTCTATCCACTGACCCCACCCTGCTCCTTGGCTATAAATTCCCACTTGTCTTGTATTTGGAATTGAGCCCAGTTCTATAGAGAGGTCCCTTTCTCCCTATTGCACCAGCCCTGAATAAAATCTGCTTTTTGCACTTTAGCTACTGTCCAGCTCTGGGGTTTTTTTTCACACAACCACACCCATCCCTGCTGCCCTAGGCCCTGCAGCAGCATCTCTTGCATATACTCCCCATGAGGATCTCCCAGCATTCATCATCTCAGAACCTACTTTCTCTAGAGTTGTCCAACACAACTCAAATCTTGCCACTACAATGTTGTAAGACATAACACGATTCTACTTGCCCAGTGGATAAACCCTAAATCTTGACTTGGCCTTCAAGGTCCTTCACAACCTAGGACCAGCCAACCTGCCTGACAGTATCTATTGCCCCTCCTCTCCAAATACTCTGACCTCTAGCCATGTAAACACATCTGTTCCCCCAAATAGCCCATGGTATCTATTGCAGTAGATATCCTGAATGTTACTGATTTCTTCCCAGGTCTTATAAACTCCTGGAGGGCTTGGACAGAACAGGCAGTGAGTGAAATTGTAGATCAGATAGGTGGGTGCGTAGATGATGGATGGGCAGACGGATGGATGGATGAGGAGTCTTTTATCGACTTTTGTCATTTTCATCTGATGCCTCCCTGGGAGGCAAGCAGCCTCATCAGACATTTTCAAGCAGAAAGGTTGCTTGGCCTCTACTTTTAAACTGATGAATATGAAAGATGAGAATAATAATACCTACATTGTAGAGTTGCTGTGAGGATCAAATGAGAAAACATACAGAAGGTATTTAGCCCTGTGCCCAACACACAGTAGGTCCACAGCGCAGGTATTTCCACGTTACTTCTTGGAGTGAAGGTGGAAGGCAGCCACAGAGGAGCTCCTGGCCTACTTTGGGTAATTTTAGGTTCAGGCAAGTCTCCAGACAGTAAGTGATGCAAAGAGCACTCAAAGCCAGCTGCAGATAATGAGGCCCGGGGGACAGGGTGCTCGGGGTGACTCTGTCCAGTAGGAGCTGCTCCACCTGAAGGCCCAGGGCTCTTACCCAGCCTCTGGCTGTGCCCATGACTCAGGCCTCTGCGAAGTTGCCAGGCATGCCTCCCATTTCACAAAAAGAGAAAGAAAAGAAAAAAAAAAAAGTAAGGCAATCTTGACATCCCAGGCTACAAGGAAGCTCCTCTCCAATACCCATTTGGAAAGGCAGGAGACGTTAAGACAAAGCTTCTCCATATAACACAAAGGCCTGCATGTCCAAGCTGGTCCTCTAGTCCCTGCTACCATGATTCTTAGAGTCCTCATGGGTGTCCCTGGATCCATACACTCCCCTCTAGCTCATCTTCCACACGGCACCCAGGGTGAGCCGTATACACGTAGACGCCATCCTCCCCAGCCTGCATCCACTCAATGGAGGCTCCCTATTGTCTTCCAGAGAAAGTCCAAATTCCTTGGTATGGCATTCAAGCCCCTTCACAGCCCTTCCAGGCTCTCACCCTGCCCCAGATGCTGGGATACACTTACAGACATCTGCATGTGCTCTTCCCTCTGCTTGGAACACCCCAGAGATGCTCAGCAAGGAGGCGACAGAGCCAGGACTCCAGGTCTTTCTTCTGACTCTGAGTGACACACTCCTTGGGTGGGAAGGGCTTGGGGATTCCAAAGCAGCCCAGCCCCATGGTGCTGAGATGCCTGGACAGACCTTTTCGATTTCTCACATCCTGCACTCTCTGAATATGCCCTCATTACACATCACTGAGTGACACTGTGAGCACCTAGTCAATGGTTACCCAAATAACGTCAGCACAGGCTGCAATCTGCATCTCCAAGCGTCTGAATGGCTCAGGTGCAAAGGGGACACAAGCTGACATTTCCAATTAACTTTGTTCTTACCCTCAGTCACCATGCACCACATGGTACACCCTCATGGGACTGCAGAGGCCAGAGTCCTGGGACCAAAGGCAGACCCTGGCATCCCAAGCAGCAAGGAGGCACCTCTCCAACCCCCATTTGGGAAGGCACTGAGAGCTAGGACAAAAAAGGTTCTATCCAACACAAAGACTCTTGTCCCAGCTAACCCTCTGGTCCCTGTCACTCTGCTCACAGGAACCTCTCTGCAGCCACAGCTCCCTCTGACATCTGGACCTTCTGGGGCCCCTGGGCTAGGGACCTCTCCTTTTGCCAGAAGGAAGGCCTCTGAAGGCCTCCTGGCCATGTGCTCAAAACCATTGCTCCCCTCCATGAATAATGACCTTACATATCCAAACACGTTTTGAATTGCAGTATCAGGCACATAAGAGTAAACACATATACAATTTATCACCTCTCCCAGCTCAACAAACTCTCCATGTTTGCATGTTAAGCCTCCTTGTATTCAAGGCAGTACCTGTAAATTCAATAAATAGATGTCTCTGCTGAGAGCAGAAGATTCAACACAAACACAGATCTTTTTTGTTGATCACAATAGATGTTTTCCTGGTAGATAACAGATGTTTCATCTATACCTTTACTCATACTAATGCACTTCATATTAGCTGTTGTGGCAGAAACCATTAGTTAGAACACTCAAATTACGTCTGGGAACATGACTACCCAGCAGAAAGACTACACTTCCCAGCTTCCCTTAAAGCTAGGCATGGCCACGCAACTATATTCTGGACAATAAGATGTAAAAGGGAGTGGTATGTGTAACTTCCAGGAATTGCCCTTAAAGGAAAAGGATGTGCACTTCTCCTCCTTCCTCTTTCCTGCTGGGTGGAATGCACATACAATGGCTGGAGCTGGAACAGCCATTCTGGACCATACATTGGAAGGCTCATACTGAGGATAATAACAACAAGCTAAGAAGAACCCAGGCCCCGGATACGGGAATAGCCAGACAAGCCCCAGACTGCTTAACTCCAGACTTTTTGACTGTAAGAGAGAAACACACTTCTATCCTGCCTAATCTACTGTTATACTGAGTTTTCTGTCAACTCACTGCTAAACCTAATTCTAATTGATATGGCAGGTGACCTGCAAAGGCTTGGTTTGCTTTTCTAGGCATTTTCCTCTGCCTCAGTGCCGAACACTGTAGGTGGGACCACTCTGTTCCACATGCTTGGGCTTCTCTAAAGGGCTGCTTCAATCTGAATGAATATGTGACCCCAGACCTTAGCCAGAACTTGTCACTGGCAAAGGCTCTCTTGGCCCTTGTGGTTTCTTCTCCACTCTTCTACCTGCCCTGACCTTCTAGTTTGATATCCACTGGCCAGTTTTTCTGGCCTACCTCTATCCTGTTATTCCCAGTTCCTTCCTCATGTTGCATATAGGTAGTGTTTATTTCACATGGTGGTTTCCAAGTGACTAGCTTCTTGGGACTGTTCTGGGTACGCACCTAGTGGCTAGACTGGGACCTTAAGCACTGCCCCTCCTCTGCCCTCACCCTCTGGGAGAGGCTAGCCCACACAGTTATATCTTTGTGGACTCACCTCCTTCCGTCTACCCTGAAGCATGATGGGGAAACAGAGTCAAGGGCCTGTCCTGGCTGATCTTACCTTCTCAAAAAGCCCAGCTGCCAATCAGGCCTAATCTGGCCACAGGAGTCAGCTGGGGAAGAAGAAGTGTCACATAATGCCAAGGCAAAGGCCATTGAAAAGGCAGGCTTGGCCTTCAAGACGGGACCCTGGTGGCAGCCCCAGAGAGCAGGGAGTCAACCAGCACGACCGAGTTACAAACCAAAGCGTCCCATATGAAAGACGCCGAAGCAGGGAGTTCTCAGCTCTCCGCCCCTCAGGGGAGTAGACTCAGATGATCCTGGCCCAAGTGGGACACAGGGGGCAATACCCAGATCTCCTTGGGCTCCAGCCTCCTAGATGAGCAGGTTGATGGTACCCCTGTCCTGAGGGCCTACACGCTTGGGACCTCTCAGAGGAAGACACAGGGGAGCTCAAGGCAGGCCCTTCTCATGGCTTTCCAAGGCGACACATTGAGTTTTGGCACCCTGCCATTGGGGGACCTTGACCAACCCTTGTGCCATGGGGAGCCCAGAGCTGAGCAATCCCCAAGCCCCTCCCTTGTCTCACCCCTACACAGCTCTTCTGAAAGCCCTCTCCAGCTCTTTTCCTCTCCTTGCTTTTCTCTCCCCACCACCTGGCCCCCACCCCTCTATTCATCCATTATTTAGAAATCAAGCATCTCTCAACTTTCACTAGATCCTCAGATTCCAGGTGCACAGGATATTCCATGACACAAGAGAGAAGGACCATAGGAGTCCCGTGTACTACCTGGGAGTCAACGGTTTAGAGCATGCTGTCCGATAGAACTTCCTGTGACAGGGATGCTCTATTCCTACATGGTGCAAGCCAGCAGCCACCAGCCACATGTGGCTTTGGAGCACTTGATCGTGCAACCGAGAAGCTGAATTTTTAATTTTACTTAATTTCCCTTAATTTAAATTTAAATAGCCACATGTGGCTAGTGACTGCTATCTTGAATACTGACAGTCTGGAGAAATCAAATAAGCAAATAGTTGTTCAAACATGGAGATCATTGTTATTAATTGCAAAAAGCACCATGGAGGGAATGAATAGCATGTAGTAAGCATGTGTGATGAGGGAATTTACCCTTTCCCGGGGGGTGAGGGAACAGTTCTCTGAAGCAGTCACATTGTATAGACATAAAAACACAACTCCATACAGAAAAAAAAAAAAAAGCCCAAAAGGAAAGATACCAAAAATATTTCTCAAATGCTTTATAACAAATTTAATTTATTTATATAAAGAAGAATAAACTTTTTTTTAAGTGGGTCAGCTCAACACTATATATTCCTCTCTGAGAAAAAGTAAACTAAATAAAGTTGCTGTCTATTTATATGTGGGCCAAACTTGATTTTTTTTTCTTTCTCTTATGCAACAGAGTCTGTCAGAGAACCAAGCATTCCCCAGCCTATTTGGGGAAAAAGGGGACAAGATGGCTTCAGGACCACTGCCTTAGCCACACGCCTCGCCTTCCATCATTAGAGCCATCAGGGCTGAGGTCATCAGTGAGGCCTTGCCACATCACATCCCTCCAGCCCGGAAATGTCTAACACTTTTGACCTCTTTAGCATCCTTAGAATAAAGGTGCAGTGGCCTTGCCTGGGAGGCCATTACAGCTCATCCCCTCTGGTGAGGACAGAGAAGTCTGAAGCCCTGGAAAAGTTGATGGATATAGTTGCCTGGAGAGCTGCCCAGGTGACTGCTCATTTCCTGGACTGGAATAAGAACGTTTAAAAAGGGAAGTGACATACAACAAACACATTCGCCAAAGAGAAGGGAAAGGAGACGCAGCCAGGGGCATCAGGAGGCTCCCATCTTCTCCCGGGAGACAGGAAGCCAGGCCTCTGCCCTCTGGCCGCGGGCTTCTGGGCAGTGAGCCGTGTCATGTGCGTTGTAGGCACTTGCCTCACTCGTCTGCCAGGGCCAGACTATGGCAAGGAGCCTAGGCCTCTGAGAAAGTTAGTTATCCTCACACTGGCCCCCCTGACTCTTGGTTCAGACATTCACAGTAGCAGCTGCCACGTTGTATTCATGTACGCTCACGCTTGCATCACCCCAGAGAGGCCAGAAGCTTCTAGAGGACAGGCGCTAGTTCATCCATCCCAGCATCCTCGTGCCCAGCTCAGGGCCTGGTGGAGCACAGGTGTGAGTAAACTACTGTTAAACCAAGAAGAATAGCATGTGGGCAGCACAGTGTTCAAATCCCAGCCGTCCTCCTAATGGCTGTGAGGCCAGTCACGTAACCTCAAAGAGCCTCACACTTTGGATTAAATGTGAAGAAGCATTTTAGGCCCAGCCTGGACCTTGGATTTCAGGAAGCCCAAAAGGCAGGGGCCTATTGTGGACAGGGCAGGAGGGTGATGAGACCCTGCTAAGCACAGATTAATTCCCAGAAACCCCTCACCCTGACTTCAAGAACTTGCCTTTGGCCAGAGACTGTACCCAACATTCTAGCCTCCACACAGTGCTGCTGGCTTTTCTCAGGGAAGACAAGAGCCTCCTTGATTAAATAACCAAGTACCAGCCTCACTTCACCTCCAGGCCTCTGCCCCCGCGTTTCTGATGGCCCACCCACACTCCTAAGCCACTCCAGACTGAGGTCAGCAGTTCTCCAGGAGCCAGAGCTTCCCAGGCAATGGGCCTCGGGGCAGACCCATTAGCACCGCCAAAGCCCTGGACAGCTCTAGGTACCTGGGTTTACCCCCCAGTCACAGCGCTTCTAGTTTAGCCTAGACCAGTATTTTTCCAGCTGTTGACCCAGGACCAGAGCATAAGCTTCACCTGGCAACCTGCTAGATATGCAAATTCTGCCCCCGCCCCCCACCCCCCGACTCCACACCCACCATACCACAAATTCTGGGGGGTGGGGTTCAGACATTTGCACTTTAACAAGCCCTCCAAAGCATCCTGATAGATTCTTAAATTTGAGAACGATTCAGAAGTTCTGACTGGTTCCCCCTCCTTTCTCACACCTCTTCCCATCCCCAGATTGGAGTCTTCCTCCTGTGCCTAGGCCAGGGTGGGTACGAAGGCCCTGAGCAGACTTTCCTGCCTGTTGCCTGAATCTCAGGGTGGCCCCATCTGTATATATTTTGCCTTCCTGACCCAGCACCCAGAGCCAAACTCTACTGGAATCAAGACACCAACCAGCCAGCAGGGCTGCCCCTCTAAAGCCCACCTCCCCAGTCCCAGGGCATGGATGGAGCTAGAGCCACCACCATGCCCTCCCAACCCCACAGGCCAAAGGGAATCCACAGAGAGGACAGAAGGGAAAGCTCAGGGATGGGAAATGCCTTTGAAATTCATTGTAAGGAGAACTGAGAGACCCATGGAAGACACTCGGCAGAAGGGAGAAATGTGGACGGTGGAGAGAAATGTGGAGAGGACTGAGGGGCACCAAGCTCGCCCCACAGTCCCCAGGCATCCCCAGGCACTGCTAACCAGGGGGCCCCTCCTGAGCCCTGCTGAGCAGTCCTCCTTTTTATGTGTCACTTTCTGCTGAGCTGCAATTGCTCACTGCTGGGTGCCAAGGTCGCCGGCCACGCCCCTGAACGTGTGGCCCAGAAATCCACTTATCTCCTAGAAAATGCATGGGCATAGCCCTAAGAGAGCACTGGAGGATTTGCAGCACAAGCCACAGACACTGCCCGGCTCTGCCTTGCCTGACCCTTTTGTAATTATACACTGATGGCCTGGCTCCCTCTGCACTGTCGGCCCCGGCTCGGCACTTTATACCCATGTATGAGTCTGCCCTTCAGGGGCCAGGGCGTGGGTCCTCAGGGTCACCATCCCTCCGTGGATACCGACACTGCTCTCTTCAGCTCGGGTTCATCTCTCTGCCCCAGGACGGTACCACAGCTGGAAGCCCTACAAAGTCACTGTGACAATAGCTCTAGAGCAGCTCCCCTTCCTGCCCCGCGCCCTGCCTTGGATATCTCCCCAGTCCGCTTGCTCCCTTCTGCCCTAACCCACCCCCAAATGCCATCCCAATGGCCCCTTCAGCCCTGTTTCTTTTCCAAGAGCAGCTGGTTTCTGGAGGAAACACAAACACTTTGAGCAGTGGGGACCACAGAGATGTGGGGGTCCGTGGTGAGGGAGGGGCACCGTTATACTCAGGGATGTCTTGGTCTGAAATATCTCAGGCAATATCTATAATCTGTGTCTCCAGTGTTTTACAACACGCCTTCTATGGAAGACATAATCTGCAGCTGTTAGCAGATATTATGTGAAAAAAAAGGGGGTGGGGTGGGGGAATACTTCTGTGATGAAATACATTTGGGACACCCTAGAAGTGAACCCGGCTTTCTTACTATAAGGTGTCATAGAGCCTTGAGCGTGGCACTATATTTAGGGCATTCATAAAGAAAGATTTTCAAATGCATTTGGCCACCGCGTTATACTGCGTGGAGCTGGCATGGAACCAGTGCTCCATGGGACACACTTTGGGAACGGAAGGGCTCTCAGCAGTTGGCTTGTAAGAGTGTGTCTGATTCCCTCCCATGGCTTCTACAGATCTCTCTCTCCTGCAGAGACCCTGTACGTGGAAGGTGTTCATGCAGAGGCCAGAGTAGCCAGACTGGAGGCCTGTGGGGCCCCGTGGCTGACCGTGTTTGTCTGAGCTTACGGTCCTCCAGCAGCAGGGTGGAGGCCTGGAAGCAGCAAGCAGGGAGTGGGGGGCGACAGGAGCTGGTCCTGAGCAGGTGGCAGGTCAGGGGTCTGTAATCCTGGAACCTACTCTTGCAGGCACCTTCCCAGGCACTTTGAAATCATGATCCCAGGAAATCCTACCAACAACCCAGCGGAGTATATTACATATCGCTGTCATTTTACAGATGTGGAAACTGAAAGTCAAAGATGCTAAGAAACTAGCAGGATTTAAACGAAGATTCCCAACGATGAGTCCTGCTAAGGACCCTGAAGGGAGCCCTGGCTGCCCAGGAAAGGGCAAAGGGCAACGGCAGAGCCCACTGATTGGCAACATCTTGCCCACCCCCTGCCCTCCACCACCATCCACACCAGTGAGGACGCCAATGACCCGCCCCTCTCTGGCAGCCCGTGGGCCGCAGGGACCTCTTTCATCAGCTCTAACTTGTGAGCATTTTCCTTACACGGTGTAAACATTTGCCGGGAACAGGGTTCTTATCTTCCCCAACCCCAGCTTAATCCACACTCTAGTGCTCAGAAGAGTCAGACCTCGATAGCATCGCCCCAGGAGTCAGCACATGTCGGCGTCTGAAAAAACAGGTCTAGTGCGCATTCCCTGTGACAAAAGTCACCTGGGGTCTGGTTTCTCACTTAAACCCACCCTGTTTTTTTGAGGGAAATCCAGTTATTCTCTGTAAAGTAATTCCCTGCACCTCATAATTTCCAACAGATTTAGTCCCATGCATGGCAAAGATATTCAGGTGCAGCTTCTGCATTTCGGAACGCATTCAAGCATACCTTATCCAACCTCCCAGAAACCCAGAGTCCTGCAAGGAAGGGGGTTGGGGGGGAGGGAGGGCCAGGGCAGAGATTCTTTTGGTGCCAGAGGGAGGGGAGGGCTCACAGACCCTCTGGAGGCTCTAAAGACGAGCAGCCTCTTGCCTCATTTTCCCCATCAGTCCACAAATTCTGTTCAGCACCCACTCTGTACCACTGAAAGATTTCAGAAACTTCCCTGGTCAACAAAATGTGCCTGGTCAATAACACTTATTTACAAGAGAGTGGAATTTGAGCTAATATTTGTGAGCATCGGCTACATGACACCATCTTACTGCACTGAATCTTTACTATAGTGCTATAAGATTGAAACAGTATCCCTGTTTTCTAGAGAGGAGACTGAAGCTCACGGAAGTTAAATTGCTTATAAAAGGTCACATAAGCCCTGCTGATCTGTCGCCCGGAGCCAACCTCTTTCCTCCTTACCATGCTGCCTTCCTAGACTTTAAAAGGTTTTTTAAAAGCGCCAGACAGCCTCGTCTAGGATAACTCCCATTGTCAGAGCCATGTTCAGAACCCATCCTGCCTTGGCACCAGCTAATGAGAGTGGCATCTGAGACAGAGCGGAGGCCCTAGCCAGCTGTCAGGAGGCCAGGGCTCCCCAGGGTATGAGTACAGGTTTGGCTACCCCACAGGTGAGCCTGGAGCTGGGCGCGACTGGATCGGAAACTCGTGGTTCAGACTGTAATTTGCTGCTAAGCACTGAACAGTCACAGGGAAGGGAAAGATTTCCCTCGCTCCCCTTTCTGAAACATAATCTTCCTCCTCCCATGACTCTTTGCTTTTCACAAGGCTTATCACTGCTTCATCACAAATCTCTATGTCTACTTCTTTAGCGTTCATGACCACCACAGACACAATTTAATTGTCATTCCAGTTCACAGGGTATCTACAGAACTGGCACACGCCTGGCACACAGAAAACTCTCAATAACTACTGGTTGAATGAATAAATAAACAGAAACCCGACGTGGTCCAAGAAGATGCAAGATGGCACTCGGCTACCTAACGAGGCGCATCTCCTGCCTTGGATGCATTTAGGACACTAAGGGAACTTGCCAGTGAATGACTGGATCCATTTTAATAGTCTTTACTGAGTTATGGGGAATGGGAGAAAAATCAAGAGATTAGCACCATGCATCCTACAGCTCCAGTTTCTACAGAGAGAAAGGACGTAAATTCTAGACTACAGATGTGTAGTGGCACCCATGAGAGATTCTGGGAGAGCGACATCAGGGATGATTTGAGCACTAGGAGCCCAGACGGCCTGCTGTGCTGGGTTGAATAGTGCGCCCCCTGCCCCCCAGTTCATGTCCATCCAGAACTTCAGAATGTGACCTTATTTGGAAATAGCATCTTTGTGGATACAGTTAGTTAAGATGAGGTCATATTGGATTGGGGGGGCCTTAATCCAATGACTACTGTCTTTTTAAGAAGAGAAAACAGAGCTGCAGAGACATACAGGGAAGAAGGTCACGTGAAGGTGGAGGTGGAAATGGCAGCGATGCATCTACACGCCAAGGAACACCAAAGATTGCTGACAACCACCAGAAGCTCGGAAGAAGCAAGGAAGGATTCCCCCCTTGATCCTTCAGAGGAAGCGTGGCCTTTCAGAACACCTTGATTTTGGACTTCTAGTCTCCAGAACTATAGGAGAATAACTTCCTAATGAGCTGAGTCACTCACTCTGCAGTCCTTTGGTACAAACACCCTCAGAAAACTAACGTACCCACAGAGGACACATCCTGACAGATTTACCTCATTCCCTTAACAGAATTACTTAGAGCAGCAAGGCAATGGTGAAGGCTTCCTGCAAGGCTTCCTTGGCTAGATACTCCTTAGATCGAGGGGTAGACCCCACGGTCACATGGAACAGCCTGGTTAGGGAGCACCTCTCCTGGACCAAGTGGACTCTTTCTCAAAGAGATGACCTCTTCTCCAAAGAATTCCACCACCTGCACTCATGCAGTTGGGATAAATGTAAGAAGTAAAGGTGAAACTCCATAATGTGGTTATGAAGTCAACTGTCAAGGCCAAGCAGTGTACATGCAGTGGGTAAACTTCTAGAGGATGCCATTCACATTGTCATTTGCACCTAGAATTGTGCCATACACATGTTGCACCCCATACAGGGCAGCCCTGACAGCTTCCTGAAATGGCACTTATAGGGACTGCAAAAATGTCACGGGAGTACATCTGCGATGCGGCACCAGGTAACTCAGGTTTCCATGGGCAATTGTGGAATAGACAGAACCGGCGAAAAGTGAATCAATCTCGCTTCTTTGCAAGATAGCGTCCTTGAGGAAAAAAAAAATTAATACAAAAATAAGACTTTTCACTGGCTCCAGCTCCTTAACTTCTGTTGAGTATTTTTACAATTTGCATGTGGAAGTTGCACCATGCAAATGCAGACTATACCACCAACCCCCATCTCGCCAGCAGCCAGCAGCTTGAATTTGGCAGAAGAGTCAGCTGACGTTCTGAAAGGAGTAAAGCACTGGCTGCATGGAGCAAACACTTTATGATGTGTCAGTGTAAGCTACCATTATCTTTAGCAAATATTAGCGACTAACACTATCCAACTATGAGTGACAGAAAGATGTGCAGTCAACTACAGTCCCAAATCAGCTTAAATGTTATGTTCAGTGCATGTTATAGCCTAAAGAACATAAAGCAAAAGGTGTACAGGTTTTCTTACTAGAAAATCCATTTCTCCATGGTCCCAACAAATAAATATTGAACAAATACTTCAGGAATATCAGGTAGAAGATATGCCACATCATTAGCCTGTCCAGGAAGCCAACAGGTCTCTTGTGTCTTTCTCTGAGAATCTCAGGATGCTGCCAGTGGATGGTCCTTGGAACTTGTCCCGTCTAGCTGTTTTCATGATATTTCAAAGAGCCCAGGATGCCACAGAAGTGCCCACAGGTCCCTGACAATAAGAGAGCCTCTGAGCTTTACTCCTGTCTAATCAGAAAGACTGTCATCTTATCTGTTTTATTTTTGGGGCTCTGTGTAGACTTCATTTTTAAAAGGGTTCTGTTGGCTTTTTAAAATGCAATCATTGTTGATCTAACCTAGTACCTTCATTGTTAATAGCATGGACCCTTAACCAGGGAGCTTGGGTTCAGCTCTTATCTTTGCCCCTTAATTAGCTGTGTGACTTTAAGAAAATTACTTAACTGCCCTGTGCCTCCATTTTCTCAGCTGAAAAATGGAGATAATAACAGTATCTACCTCATAGGGTTGCTGTGAGGAAGAAATGACCTAGTACTTACAAGACCCACAGAACAATGCACGGCATGTTTTAAGCACGTTGAAACTGTTAGCTGCTATTATTATTGTTTTACATCCTCACTACACAGAAGGGGAATCTAGGACCCAGAGAGGCGAAGCAATGCATCTGAAGTTGCCAGCATTAGAGCCCCAGTCCCTTGGCTCCCAGGGCAAGTTGATCTTACACCACATGGCCAATTACCATCCAACTACCCAGAAGATGTGCCAAGGTTCCCGGGGATCATCATTGCTGGTCCCTGCGCAATGAGTTTGACATTTCCCAGCTCAAAGTGGGAGCTGATTATTTGTCAAACTCGAAGAATGAATTCAGCTGTGAGTGTCTTTGAGCCACTTGAGAGGTCCCCAAAGTGGGCCTAGGTGACTGGAGATGAAGGCAGCAGCGGCAGGGCTGGGTGGCTGTGGGTCTCCACCCCCCTGGCCTGGCCAGTGCCAGCCAGCGACCCCCCACCCCCACCCCTTGTTGGACAACCTCACCATGCAGAACCCTCACGTGACCACAATATGTTTAGAAAATACCACATTCCCTGGATTCTAAGATGCTCATTTCTTTTTTACATTTCAACGTTTCTGAAATGGTGATGAAGCTTAAAATCAATGTGTACTTTAATGCCATAGTGTTTCTTCTTTTCCTCTGAAAAACTATTATTAACCAATGATCTGTCTTACAATTGGTGGCATGCTAAAATAGAGAAAAGACCATACCTTGTAACAGATGCTGTGGGACCCTCCATTTTGTCTAGGAAAAGACAAGGGAGGAAAAAATGCCTAACTCCTACCATTGAGTGCTTGCAAATGCCCCAGCTTGTGTGCTTCAGGGAAGCTGGGCACTGGGCAGAGGCAGCACTTGTGGGTAGAGCCTGGGTGGAGCCCAGGCCCAGGGCAAGTAGTGGCAAGAATGGCCATGCACCATGCCTGGGCCTTACAGCATTTCCCACCTTCTCTGAAAACATCAGAGATGAAAGGCTCAGAGTTTCCTAGCCCAGAGTCCCAGCAGCTGAGAAGCTGCTGAATTTACCCAGCTTCCCTGGGGAGAAAGCAAGGGGAGGTGGCGGAAAGGTGGCAACGATTCCTGCCGCTCCTCCATGGCCAAGAAGGTGGACGGTTTGACTCAAGGAAACTTACTTCATGGAGAAAATAATACAGTATCTGCACTGTAGGAGGACGGTTCCTGGAGCCCCCGCCCTGTGGTCCGCATGATCAAGGACAGCGCCAGTTTTCACCTGTGTCTGGAATGTCCTCCCTGCCTTGCCAGAGTGGCTATGAGGCACGGTGATTAAAGCCACAGCCTGCCTGGGTTTGAAGCCCGGCTCGACCACTTACTAAACTATCGCTTTGTACCTCTGCTTCCTCGTTTGGAAAATGGAGGCGATAAAACACCTCCCTCACAGGCTGTTACAAGAAGTAAATGAGTTAAAATATATAAAATGCCAGGAATGTGGCCCAGCACCTAGCAAGTTCTATCTAAGGGCTAGTTTAGAGATCTGCTGTTTGCCTAGTAAACCCCCCATTCACCTTTTGAAAATTCAACCCAATAATCACCTTCAAGGAGCCTTCCCTGACTACCCTCTCCCTCCCTTTCTTTTTCGTTGCCTCTGTTCCTGGGATATTTATGGGTGAGGTGACTTTGTCCGGGGGGAAGGGGGGCAGCCAATCTCTCCCTCTATCGTCTGTGTCACACTATAACTGTCTGCTCCCATCCCTTGTTAGAGGGTGAGCTTCATAAGGCAGGGGCTGTGTCTTGATCATCTCTGCACTGTCCTACTTAGAAGAGGACCTGGAACCGAGTACAACTCATAACATTTAAAGGCTGGAGAGTGATGGGATGGAAGGGAATGGAAGGCAAGGGAACCACAGAACAGAATAGTGGTGACAAGATCTCTTCAAATCACAACACAGACACCTGCTCGAGGGGGATTCAGGAAGATAAATAGCCTTAATCTATCTGGAAGGCAATTTACCAACTGGTGCCAACATCTTTAAGGCCTGGAACAAGCAGGTATCCCTGGGGACATCGAACCAGGGCAAGCGCTTTGAGTCCTGCCCATGGGAGAAACTTCCTTCAGAACCAGCAGGAGCTCGGCTGGAGAGGGCTCTGACCATGATCCAGCTCCTGACTCTCCCTCAGGTTTCGGGCTCCATGTCAGGTGTGGTGGTCCAGGAAATGGAGCCCAGCTCACCGCGCAGCAAGTGCTGATGGGGACCACTGTCTCGGCCCCTCAGGCCTGATTAGGTCTCCAGGGAGCAGAGCTGCTGAAATTCCTGCCAGGCCTTTCTTGGGAAACCCCTCATTGGCATAGCATGCCACAACTCTGCCACGGGGAAGCTGACCACGTTTACAGCTCAGCTATCTGAGGGTCCTGTCCTACAGAGGCCCCTGGGTTGACATTTCTGTCATAGAAAACTAATTTTATTTAACCTTTCTTTCTGTTATGGCATTTTAATGAAAAAGTCACTTAAGACCTGCGATGAAAAATACATTTTACTAGAACCTTGCATAACCCAAATACCATTTGCCTTTTCTTACCAATTCTTGGTTCATTCATCATCTTTATTAAAAATCTATGAAGAAAGAACAGACTTGAAACTGCTGGGTGCCTTTTTCCAGGAGTTGAGGAAGGAAGGGAAGGAAGAGGAAAGGGGACCTGGACTCCTTGTGAGCACAGCTATCTTTTCTTCGTGGCAACCCAGGAGAGGGCCTTTCTCACCTCCACCTGCAACCCCACCCAGGCAACACCACATCTGGGACCAAAAAATCAACACTTCTGCAAACAAAGCTCTGTGTTACAGGGGAGGAAGCGTGCAGTTCAGGATTCAAATCCCTGCACTGCCATTTCTAAGTCAGTCAGTTACATAAGCCTCCTGACATTCAGTTGCCCAGTTGGCAAAATGGGTACAGCAATACCTATTCCACAAGGTGGTGGTAAGGATTAAATGAGAAAGCAGATGTGAACATGCCTAGCAGAATCAGGCAAAAACCAGATGTCCAGTAAAGGATGGCTGCTTCACTAATTCAGCCCAAAAGAACACAGTTTTCTGAGGGAATGCTTTCTGGTCCAGCTTGGCAGTGGGAGTGGAGGAGGTGATAAACCTTAGCGCAGAACCGAGCCCAAGGATCTTCCCCAAAGCCTTCCAGGGGTCATGGGTGTGGTTTCTCCAGGGAAACAAGGTACTACCTCCATAAATCTTGGGCTCCCAAGCATCAAGGGGGTGAGTGGCTGCCAGGCACAGCCAGCAAGGGGGAGCTCTCTATGTGGAAACTGGAGGTCGGGACAGAGTGGGGGTGAGGGCGGTAATAACACTGGCTGCTACCCATCACCGCACTTCCCCTCACCACAGATCTTCAGGCAGGCAGGTTTTATCACCTCCATGTCCTGATGCTGTGGCTCACAGGGGTGAAGGGACCTGCCACGGCCACCCAGTGGGCAGGGCTCTGTCCAGGCCACCTGAGTGCCCCTCCCCAAAACCTCTTCTCTTTAATAAAAGTCTTCTAGGAGGCAGAATTGGGGCCTCAGCAGTTGTTCTGGAAACACCCAACAGCACCACCATCCCTGTCAAGCTGGCCTCCATCCCCCAGGGCACACAGCACGATTTCAAAGTTGCATGTAAGGCTCCACGTGCACTTCTGCAAGTAGCAAAACAAGCTGGTAGATAAGTAAATGATGTATTTTGTATCATGAAATTCCATAAGGAAAAGGAATCAATCACATATTAAGTTCATCCAAGTACTAAGTGGTGCACCTTTATTTATTTATTTATTTTTTAAGTGGTGCACCTTTAATCCCCATTTTAATGATGGGTACCTCGAGGCTGAGGGAGGCTAGTTAACCTGGGTCACATGGGGGAAAGGGTCAAAACACACTTGAACTGAGGTCTGCTGAGCTTGGGGCCCAGGCCCTGCCTCCACACCAGGCTGCCCGAGGCTTTACTCCGTCCTCTGCAGTCCTCAGGTTCACAGATGGAGATACAAGAATGGCCCTGTTTCTTCTGCATGCTGTGCTCTCCCTGCCTTCTACAATTTGCCCTCTTTTCTTGACGTTTCCTGCTCAGCCTCCCCCCTGCAAACAAAAACCCCCAGCCAAGCAGCTGCCCCCTGGACCTCCACCCCACCCAGCAGGGGTGCCCTCAGGAGCCCCTCCGTTCACAGGGGTATGCCCAAATCCGTCTTCATGGAGTCAGCATGTGGCTGTAGGCTTCGCACCTCTGGGGTCTGGCAACTTGGCTCTTTCTGACTTTGCTCCCACAATGCAAATTCAGCTCAGCCTGTGGTCTGTTCTTTCTAGAAGCTTGGTTTCAACAGTGTAAATAGGACGGCTTGGTAGAGGAACAGCCAAGAGCTGGGAAGACAGTTCTGCTGCCTTTCAATGCATAACTGGACAGCTTCCAGCTGAGAGTCCTACCATGAAGGGCCCCCAAGTAGCTTCCTACTTGTGAGTTTGAACATTTAAGCTGACAAAGGATTTAAGTGCTCAGTAACTGACACAGTGTCTTGTACGGGCAGGCAGTGGACTGGGCACATGCATATGTATGACCTCATTTGACTATCACTCCATCCTCGTTTCACACGTGAGGAAACTGAGGCTCAGAATATTTACATAGCTTGTGGTTGGGGGTGAGGGTCACACAGCTAGCAAGTGGGATTCAAACCCAGGCTTTGAGGCCAAGTCCAACACTCTCTCTCCACAGCCCTGTCTCCCCAACACCACACGTTTGTGGAAACTATTCTGAGAAATCAAAGCAACTCTTTTCTATCCAGAACTATAAATATCCAGAGACAGGGAGATGAGATGAGAAAACAGACATCCTTTCCCAGGATTTGGGAGCAAATTCTTGCAAAGCTCCCAAAAGCATTTTTGAGTTCTGAAAGCAAAAAAACTGCCAGTGCATCCAAAAAAAAGGAAAGAAAGAAAGGAAGAGCAGAGGGCAGAACATAAAAGGCTATGCTGCTCTGACATTGGACGCACCATGGCTGTACTAACACCCCAAAACCAGCAAAGATCTGTTGGATGTTGACTGTGAGCGAGGCAGAGACTAAATGGGGGTTGGCTTGTTTAACCCTTACAACAGCCCCATCAATTAGGTACCGACATTAACTCCATTTTACATTTGGAGAAACCTGGGCACAGAGAGGTGCAGTAAGCTGCTCAAGGTCACAGAGCTTGTTAGCTTTAACCCTAGGGTGTGTGGCGCCAAAGCCCAGGTTTACAACCACTGTGTAGACAGCCTCTAGCTGAACAGCCCAGCTGAAGACGCAGCACACCTGACTCTCTGCCGCGACCCCATTCTAGGCAATAATAACACTGTCCTTTTAGGACCTAGAACGAGACTGTACTCAGTGCTCTGTGGTAACCTAAATGGGAAGGGAATCTAAAAAAAAGGAGTGGATATATGCATATGTATAATTGATTCACTTTACTGTAAAGCAGAAACTAACACAACATTGTAAAGCAACTATACTCCAATAAAAATTAATTAAAAAAAAAGAACAGGCATATTCTTGGGAGTCTGCATTCTGCCTTGAACTTCAGCTGTGAACTCAAATCCAGCCCTATATCCCCTCAAATCTCCAGAAGGATGGCAGGTGAGCACTTGGAGGAACGGAAGTAGAATAAATAAATAACAGCTCCACCACTCTGGTCCCTTGGGTTTCCTCTTCCACGTCTTCCTTCTTATCTTTCCCATGGCCCCATGCATTTCCTCTGCCTCGTTTCAGGGTTGGAAGATTCATTTGCTTCAAATGCAAACCTGAAAACTGTCCCTGCTCATCAGAGTGATGGCAGGGCAGGCAGTCCCCCAGTCCAGAACAAATTGGTTGCTAATCGAGTTGTTTGGAATTTAATGCCAATTTTTCTATGAAAACCATGCTAACCCAAGAAGAAGTCTCCAGCCAGCCAACCCACACAACACATTTACCCAGAATGTGCTCGGCCAACATTTACTCTAGTCTCTACCGTCGAGTACAGTAGGTACTAGGTACATATCGCTATTTAAATTTTGAATATGTTAATTAAAATTAAAGTTGCACTAGCCAAATATCAAGTGTTCAAAAGTGGTAGGTGAGTATTGGATACCGTATTGAACAGAGCAGACCTAGAACATTTTCATCATCACAGAAAGTTCTACTGAACAGCCTGATCTAGACTCTAGCCCCAAATTCCTACACTGCCTAAGACAACAAATTCTTTCAGAGGTTAAACTTGGGGTGCCAGGACCACACCACCCCTCCTAAGGGAAACCACGGTAAATGGCAGGGAATGGAGAGAGGGGTTTCGGAATCACACAACTCCCAGTCTGTCCCAGCTCTGACATTTCCTAACTGTGTCATTAGCTTCTCTGTGCCTCAGTTTCCTCACCTGGAGCATGGGGACAATGCCCTCTGCCCAGGTTATCTATGAGGATCAAGTGAGACGGTGCTCAGCACACTCAGAGCTCCCTCTGTTCACTGCTAATTCTGTCAGCCACACAGCGGTGGCTGGGAACCTCAACTCTAAGCCATCACCAGTGACGGCTGCAGTCTGGGATGAAACAGGACTCCTGGCTGCGGAGGCTGGAGGCCTCAGTGGTCTGCCCTGCTCTCCTCTCTCCATCTCCTGTCACTTCAGTCCCTGCATTGAAATGATCTAAGGCCACTTATAAATCAGCAGACATGAGGGTGAGTACCCTAATTACAGGCACTGGGAGGGGAAGGGCAGGAGGAAGAGAAGCCAGGAAATCCCCCAGGGTGGCTCTGGGAATAAGAGAGAAGCCCTCGAGTTATGGAAAGATCTTTTCATTCATTCAATAAGCAATTATTGAGCATGTTAGGTCTTTATATTAGGCATTGGGGAGACACAGATGAATAAGACATAGTCCCTGTCCTCAAGGCCTCCACAAACGAGACGGTAAAACAACAGAAAATGAATCAATGCACAAGTGTGGTAAGCGCTGTGATCATGGAAAATCCAGTGGGTCTCGGGAGCTTAGACAACCAGATGGTGGGTGAAGGGATCTTGGGAATGGGAAATGAGAAAGGTTTGGGAGGCTTCCAAGAGGTGGCACTTGCACTAAATCTTCAAAGACAAGGTGTGGAGAGGCGTCCCAGGCAGAGGAAACTGCAGGAACAAAGATATATGGGGCATGAATACTTCATGTCACTGCCTCAGGCAGCTCCAGGGACTCAGGGGCTTACACAGGGACGTGATGGGAACCGAGGAGGAGGGAGCAGGTCATGGAGTCTGAGGGCGTCAGGCCGTGGTTCTGCCCCACGTGCGTTCTCATTCTGAGCTGCGACCGTTCCGTTGTGGCTGAGAAGAGCCAGAGGCTGAGCCACGTTGCGGAGTCACATTGAAAACGACTATTCTGAGTTGGCGTACTCCACGTCTGCTCACATTCCAACAGGGAGCCTGTGGTCATTACGTGTAAAGAATGTTAAGATGGGGGTCATTCATACATGTTTTAAAAATTAAAAATGTATGCAAAGTACAAGCCTTGATTGCACCCTGGATGACACAAATGCTAATAATGCACGTTAGCACACTTTCTCGTAAAGGGTCAGATGGTAAAATACTTCAGGCTTTGTGGGACATACAGTCTCTGTCACAACTACTCGATTCTGCAGCTGCAGCACAAAAGCAGCCATAAACAATACGTAAATGACTGAGGGTGTCTGTGTTCCAAGAAAACCTTCCTTTGTGAAAATAGGCAGCGGGCAGGATGTGGCCCCTATAGCTGACCCCTGCTATAAAGAACATCTTCGTGCCCAGAGGGAAATATGAGTAAGGACTGTAGATAATGGTATTGCATTGACGTTAACTTTCCTGAGTGCGATAAGTAGACTGTGGTTCTGCAGGAAAATGTCTTTGTTCTCAGGAGATACATGCTGAAGCATTTAGAGGGCATAAAGCCTATAACTAATGCTCAAGTGGATCAGGGAGACAATAAGTATATGAAGAAAGAGAGATGAGGCAAACGTGGCAAAACATTAAGAACAGTGAGGCCAGGTGAAAGGTACATGGATGTTCCTTGCACTAATCTTGCAACTTCTTCATAAGTTTGAAATCTTTCAAAATAAAACACTTGGAGGAAAACTAGAAACTTGGGCAGCTTCAGAGGAAGGTCTTCATGAACAGACCACTCTGGACTCCCCCATTTTTCAGAGCTCTCAGACCTGACCTAGGACAGGCTTGTCTTTCTGCAGTGGATGCGGCACACTTTGGATCACGCATCTTGCTTTTTTTATTGATTAGTTCTGCAATAACAGGAAAGGTCATCTGAATGCAAAAATGGGTACAGGTTCCTGGCTCCTTCTCAGGCCCCCTTTTGTCTGAATTCTTGTTTTCTTCACCCAACAGCCTGGAGACCAGTTTGCTCCTGACACTGAGCCTCAGAGGCTGTGGAAGAAGCAGCAGCTCTGAGAGCCATAAGCGCTCCCAGTTGTGGGATTTTCTGCAGAAGACAGACTCGGGAGTAGCCGCTGTGGGAAGGAAGCTTTTAGGGCTCTCTGTCTGATCAAAGGCCGCCTGGACCCGCAGGTGCTTGGTGTGATGCTTTCTGCTGAGCCAGGAGCTGCTGACGCTGTTAAAAAGGTTGGCAGCAGCACTTTCCCAAGTAACTCACATCCGAATCTCCAACAATCCCGCTGCAGAGTGATTTCCTAATTCTCAACTTACTAGTAATCAATACCATGAAAAGTACTAACCCTTCCATTAAAGTACCCTTCCATTGATTTCCATTGGGAAGGTGTTGTTTGGAGGCCCAGAATCTCAAAAAGCTTCAGGTTTGATTTTTCATCTGTCAAAGCAATACCGTAAAGTACAAAATACATAATTCCTGGAAAGGGTTGAGGGGAGCCCAGTGGGAATGACCACTCAGCCCTCCCACCCTCCCACTCTCCTGCCAAGCAAGGCCTTGGAGCAATGCCAGTCAGTGGAGCTGCCTGGGCCTCCCTAGGCACCAAACCTGGCCAGCACCAGCAAGGGATGCCCATCACTGCCTCTGCAAGCCAGTTCAGGCCCACAGCCCCTGCTGGCAAAGGAAAAGGAAAACAAGTCCTCCACCAACGATAGATGACATTGCTCGGGAACCAGGGCTCTGAGAGACTCGGCATACACTTCTCAGTGTCCTCAGAAGCCAGGATCCACAGATCTTAAAGGGTCTTTCTATCTCCAAAGACTACATCCTATGGAGATAAGTACCCTGTATATCTTCCACCACCACCTCTCCCAACACCCCTTGTGATAGGCCAGACTTGTTTGCAATTACTCACTACCCTCATCCTTGTCTGTAAGAGAATTATACAGTCTCCCTCCTCTTGCCTTGTGACTTACAAAGGCCCCACCCCACTGTCAGGCTCTGCCATGTGAATTGTTCTGGCCAATGGAATGTGAGGTGACATGAAGTATGCCCCATCTGAGCAGACTGTGCAAATGTAACTGAAGAGCCTCTTGCTCTTCTCAGCCACAATCAAATGGACACGTCACAGAAGGAGAAAGTATATGGCGCACAACCACGGTCAATGCACAGTCCAAATGCAACACAAGGAAAACCTTTACAAGCCACTGAGATTGGTGGCTGTTTGTTATGCAGCCAAACTTAGCAAGGATTGACTCATCACCCTCAAATACAGGAGTAGCAAGTAGGCTGCAGGGAGTCTGCTGGCTCTTTACACCCTTATCCTATAGTTCCTATCCACCACCTAACAAAGCCCAGGCCTGGTTCCACCTTCACTGAGACTCATTTTCCATCCATTTACACCTGAGGCTCCTTAAGGAGTGAGTCTTTCCAGCAGCATCCTTAGTTCATGACTCATTCCTGCCAGCGATTCCAGCTAGGGGAAGGAAAATCAGGCCTAACGTTTCACCAACACCACTGGGGATCTCAGAGTGAATATTCCTCCTTTCCCTCTCCTGGAGAGGCTCCACATTGAGGGCCAGTGGACACTCACTGTTTGAGACAGGGAGCTCCATTATTGGAGAGGGCACTGAGCTAGGAGTCCAGAGTGCTGGACCCCAGTCCAGGGGAAGTCACTGGGTCGTGTTACCCCCTTAAGCCATGGGTCCCTAGGGCCTTGGTAACTTGGGAAAGTTACTCCCTGGTCTGAACTGATCAGTGGTTTCCAAGCCCAGCTCTGGGTTCCTCAGATGTGTCAGCAGACAGCTGAGGTAAGAAGAAGCCTGTGGCCAGTGGGCCCTCACCCCCTGTTTCAGTCAAATCAGCTCTGCTTTATTCTTTCGAACATATGGGGTTCTTAAGTAAGATCTTGCTTGGCCAGGAATTCTATGATTAAATGCATTCAAAACCACTGACCAGGTGATCTCTAGCACCTTTCCAGCTCTGACACACTGTGAGCCTCTCTGATGCCCAGCTTCTTGTGCATTCTGCGGCCGCCTGCCTCCTTGTCACTGTAGTCAAGGATTTATTAACACCCAGAGGGCAGTCAGTGATGACCGACCGACCAGCAAGAATATAATGAGGTATATTCAACACAATTCAAGCAAGAGTTATAAAACAGCTGCATCTGAGCCCTGCAAGGCGATTGGACTTTGGAAGGCTAAAGATAAAAGAAAAAATTCCGCTCAAGATGCCATCATGGAAGTGAGCTCAGAGTTTTAGATTTCTACTTGAAGTTTATCTGCTGCTTGAAGGTCTGGGTAAGACCACCACCTGCCCCAACCCCAACATCCCAACTAGAAAAGGATCCTTTGGAGTGAGATTCATACTTTGAGATCACATTATATTGCCAACATATCCTGGAAACTATCTCAGGGTGTGGAATTTTGTAGGGGGATTTGTTGATCTGAACTCTCTGATTCTCATTCCGTACCACCACCACCACCCCTTTTTTCTGTCTCTCTCACATTCCTTCTGAATTCTTTTAAGAAACTCTGTTCTCAGGGAGCTCATAGGCCATGTGGCCTCCACCTGAAGGATGGAGAATCTCCTGATTTCCCAAAGCCCTTGTGGGTGGACCGACACTCTGAGCCCAGGGCAATGGAGCAGTCTTAATAGTCAGGACTTCACTACACCAAGGGCCACTTCCCATCTACCCAGGCAAACTGTGCCTCCGGACACAACTTAACAGTACCCCATGTGACAAAAATCCATTTTTCCACCCAGCACCGACCATGGGACAAAGAGTGGGCTGACAACCAGGGCCGAACCAGGGGTGACTGTGACCTACATTCAAGTTGCTGATAAGTAGGCAAGTGGGGCAGAGATGAGAAGTGAGGATAAGAAAACAGGGCATGAGGTTGCTGGAGCAGCCAGAGGAGAGAAACTGAAGCAGAGACGAGCTGGTGCGTGGAGACAGGAAATGCTCAGGAAAAAGAGAAGCTCCAGTTCAGGGAGATTTACATGAGAGGGATGTGAACGGAGCAGGCCACTCAGGAAGTAAGGGGCGGCTTGATGGGAAATGCAGCTTGGACTTTTCCTGGCCGGGAAAACACATAGAAAGGGCCTAGATTCCTCTGTGAGCAGAGATGTGAGCTCAGACAGGCTGGCAGGCAGAGGAAGAGCGAGCCGAGGACTGATGGGAGACAGAATCCCTTGTGTGGATCAGTATTAGCCCCAAATAGCTTAGCACCCGGCCCAGCACATAGCGTGAGATCTAGCATGTTAGACCGAGTCTACCAGGAACCACCCCAGCAGCCTCCCTGCTGCGTTCCTGCCCCCACCCACCACGCCCCATCTGCAGGTCTGCTCCCTTCTCACACGCCCCGGCTGGCCTGCCATGGCCCCATTCTCCTGCCTCTCCCGGCAGCTCGGCGCAGCACGGCAGGCCTTGTGTGGTCTGCCCCTGTCCACAGCTCCAGCCCCATCTGGCCTCCTTCCCCTCACATCCTCGGTTTCTCCAATACACCAAGCTCTGTTCCTCCTTAAGGACTCTGCCCTTTGCCTAGAAAGCTTATTTTCAACTAACCAGCAACATCTTTTCCTTCAGATCTCAGCATAACCATATCAAAGCCTCCCTTGGCCACCCAAGCTTGAGAAAGCTCTCCCCACCAACACCTTGCTCCTCTCACCATCTTCCGTTTTCCACCTTGTTTGCACTTCTTGCAATACGTGCTGACCCACTTTTAACATCAGGCTCCAGACCCAGGGGAGCGCTGTGGGAAAGGGATTGTCTAGTTCTCTAGCACAGCCTCAGTGCCAGCCTTATGCGTCCGGGCCTTAATAAATTGTCTTTGAATGAATTGAATAATGCATCACTTACTTGCCTGTAGAGAGTTAGTTTCCAAACTGCCCCCCATGTCTTCCCTCTAACCATATTAAACCCATGCCACACCAAAGACATGCAGTAATAGTGAGAGTTAACATTCACGCAGTGCTTTTCATGTGACTCAGCCTTTCCTGGGTCGCCTTACTGAAACTTCACAGCAACCTAAGGAGGTAAGTCTTCTTATTTCCAGTTTACAGATGAGAAAATCAAGGCCTAAAACAAATGTAATTGTTTGCCCAAGAGCACACAGCTAGTGAATATCAGGGTCCAGATTCAAACCCAGGCAGACTGATCCCTGGCCCACATACGAGGCCACCACCAGGATGGCAATTCTATGATACCAAAGGGAAGGTCCCCAAAGGTGTGTCTTTAGAGAATCAACTCCTGACTCTGTGTGACAGGTGGAGGAAACCAATGAGCCATAATGTGTTTCCTTAGCATTCTGGGAAATGAGGTTGCTTGCTGATAAGTGCAGCTCTTCAAGATTAGTGCCACCCTCTGAGTCTGGGCCCCTGTGTTTCCAGAAGCACCCCCCCACACACACACAAGCTCCAGTCCTCTCAACGACTAAGTCAGATCAGAGTCCGAGGGTGAATGCCATGTCCCTCTGGGAAGAGGCACCTCTCCCTTTGCAGGAAGAATGGGCTGTGGAGGGCAGGGTGCTGTGCAATTTTCAGAGCAGGGGCCCTTTGCAAGGGACCACGTTGGCTCTGGCAACCTCCTGTCAATTAGCCAAGTCCAGGCCAAACATAATATCTTGGCAAAGAACGTTTCAATTCAGTGCAAATAGACTTTCTCCACAGAGCCCATGATACGTAATAAGGTTATTTAATCTAGAAAGAAATCCAATGACCTGGAAAAAATTTGGTGTGCGTTAAAGCAACCATTTCCTTCACCCACATCTCAGTAAGCTCCTACTTAATGTGTGGACAGCCCTGTCCCCTGGGCTGCTGGCTGTGAAGTTGTTTGTTATTCCTGGAGTTCCCGTCCTGTCCCCCTGCCCTGAAATGACACAGTGAGCTGTGTGCCTGCCGATGGAGACAGCCACCCCAGCACTGGGCATCACCTCCAGAAAAGGCACTTTAGAAATACAGATTTCCAGGCTTCACCCCTGGAGATTCTGATTGAGCAGACGTGAGGCGGGGCCCGGGAATCTGTATTTTCCCAGGCAGGCAGGCCTGTGGAGCAGTGTTCGGACACGGTCAAGCAGTGGTGCAGACGCTGCTGCTGCCATGCAGTGTCCTGCAAGGATCCAAGCTCAGCCACTCCTTCCCGTGGGCTCCTCAACCATGGAACATCCCTCCTCAATTTCCTTATCTAGAGAAGGGATGCACAATATATGGTCTGCTTGCCCCTCAGGCAGCTCATGGGGACCAAGGGAAGTGATGTGAGTAAAATAAGAAAATGGCTACCATTCATTAACTGTTGACCACGCGCAGGCACCAGATGAAGCACTTTGCCTGCATAACTCAGTCTTCATTAAAAAAAACCGTATGAGGGAGTTCCTCTCATCTCTGTTACCTCTGTTTTAAAGATGGGTAAACTGAGGCACAGAGCGGTTAGGCCACTTGCCCAAAATCACAGAGCTAGCATGTGAGCTTGGGCCCAGGCTCCTCTTCCGTTCCACTGGTGAAACCTGGGAGGTGCCGGGCACGTGTGAGACAGCGGTTCTGGATCCAGCCTTCCTGCCCATCCCTCACTGACAGCATCAGGACGCGCAGTCGAAGCCCAAGGGACCCGACAGGACGCGCCTTGAACATTAAACCTGGCCAGCCAGTGCCCTTCTGCGGGAGGACGAGGAACAATGGCACTCATGTGACCCACCCCTCCCTGCCAGCTGTCAGGGGCATGGAAGCACGCACCAGTTTCTGCTCCTGGGAAAGAAGGAAAACACAAGGACAGTAACGACTCCAGCTGGAGCACAGGGTGCCATCTTGAATTGCCAAGGCCAGAAGCCAAAAATATAGAGAAGACTTCTTAAAACCATAGCCCTTTATGCTTGTGTATTTGACAAGGACAAGAAGGTGCTACCATTTCCTGAGAACCAGTTCTAGGCAAAACCCTTCCAAGCTGTCATTTCTTTTAACCCTCACAGGACCCCCAAGAAGCAGGGCTTTTTCTGAGCCTGTTCTACAGGTGAGAAACCTGGGTCTCAGAAGTGCTAATTAAGGTGTCCCAGGGCCAGCAAGCAGTGGACAGTGGATCTGATTCAGACTGGCCTAGCTCCAAAGCCCTGCTCCCCCTTCCTGTGCCAGAGCGCCCCCCACAGGGCACTTCACCACCATCACGGTGGCCAGCTTTGACAAGGCTCATACCTCACATCCCTGTCTTGGAAACTCCCTACACATAACTTTAGACTCTATAGATGAAGCTCCCTTTCTGGGTTGTAGGTTGTGGGAGCATCCTGGAACTTGTGGGAAGACTGAGAAGACTGAATTAAAAGGGGTTTCAGTCTTATGCTAAGGGGTGTGCCCACCTCAATTGTCAGTCAGGCCAAGATGAAAAGTCACAATTAACTGAGCACTACTTAGCACCAGGAACTTGCTCATGGATGATATATTAGTTTCACCACCACCATGCCAGGCCGGACTTTTGTATCCCATTTTACAGATGCGGAACCTGAAGGTCAGTGAAGGGGAAGGGAAAGGGGGGTGGGAGCACTATTTGACCCTGTCGTCCCTCAGCAACCTGGGCCAGGCTGGGAAGATGTGCTCTGCTGGGTCAGCGAAAGGCTACCAGGAACAAGGAACGGACGTGAACAAATCCTCAGACTCTGAAGGGAGAGCACTAGATGTTGTATGGACAGATTTTCTCTCCAATAAGGGCTCTGTGTGACTGAAGAGGATGTCCTATTTCCTATCTTGTATCCTCATCATTGTCCCAATAAACCCGTCTGGAGGACGCCCAGGCATGGGCGTGGACAGCAACTTTCCGAGGCTGACTTTAATCCTTCACACTCCAGGGGCCTGGTGTGCTGTCCCCCCACCACGTTTGAGGCACTGTTATGGGAATTTCTGTACATGTTTCATCCGGTGCTCATGGCAACATGAAGGATTGGTGCATTCTATCAAGATTCTCATTTTAGAAGAAACTGCTCAGGGAAACTAGGCCAGCTCCCTGAGTCTCCCAGCTACTCCCAGGTAGGGTTGGAATTCAAAGGCAGGCCCCCAAGCCTGAGCTCTCCATGTGACACCAGAGGGTTTTTCAACAGCAGATGAGAATCTAAGCAAATCAGTTATTGTGGGTGTGGCTCCCCATTCCGCATGGGAGAGGGAGCTCCCTGATCACAGGACAAGCTCCACCAGCACAAGAGACAAGGAGGCCATCTTTCCCAATGGTTGCCTATGACATCAGCTGAGGAAATGGCCTCCCTGCAGGTCAGACAGAAACAAAGAACAACAACAAAAAAAACCTGCATCCCTATTTTACAGAAAGGGCCAGAGATGACAAATGGCTTCTGAAGGCTACAACTGAACCCCTGGCCCTCTAGGACCAGAAAGTGATTAAATCTGCTCTCTCAGACTGGGAGAGTAGAGACAGCCTGCAGGCTACGGACATAGTGGATGAGCCTTCCCTTTGGTCTGGACTTAAAGGACTGATCCAGATAGATAGTCCTGAACTGTTGTATAATCACGCATTACCTTAAAACCATCAAAACACAAGATCCTCCCTCAAATCCTAACCACACCAAATGCTGGCTATATTGCATGGTATCCCATCCTCCAGGAGAAGGCATCAGACCCGGCTTCTGGCTTGGCCTTCCAACCACTTAAAGGAACCCACAGCATCATGGCCACCAGGATGCCACATGAGGCTTATTTAGGGTCAAAATCTGTTTCATGTCATGAAAAGTCCACCCATCAGCATCGACCACTTTCCAAAATGGCTAAAAGGAAGCCAGTGACTCTTGTAGTGCAGGAGCCGGTGTCAAAGGGGAATCCCTTCTGCAGGCTGACCAGAAGAGCCACACGAGACAGATGGAGCCAATTCCCCATCTCTCCCAGCAAAGGAGTCATGTCAGGGAAGCAAGGACAAGCCGAAGCACTGGTATAAATTACTCTGAGTGTTCATAAAGGCTCGCCGCTCAACACTCCCGGGAGGCTAAAGAATTGTTTGCTCCAGCCTGGCAGATCCAAAGCATGCAAATTAATAGTCATGATTTATCACGGGGTGTTTTTCACCGGCTTTCTTGGACCAGGTTTCTTTAAGTATTTGGGTTCATCTATCTAGCATGTGCCCAGTCAAGTTACTGCTATTATTATACAAAACGCATCATAAATTCACCATTTAAGAGAGGTTTATTTAACCCAGCCTGGTGTCCAGGGTCCAAGCTGATTATCATGAATACAATTAATTCCTGGCAGGGCATCAGAGGGTAGAAGCCAACTCACTGCATCTGCGAGCCACTGAATGGTCACTCACAGTCTCTGCGGGGGGAGCCCCTCAAGGCACCTTTCCCCAACCCCAGAGCCACCTGCCCGCCCTGGATCAGCCTCTGCCTTCATGCTGCCACCCCTCTGCTCATGCCCTCCCTACCCCACACCCTTGCCTTCCAAAATCCCAAACAACCTTCAAGGCCCAGTTCAAGGGCTTACTCCACTCAAGCTTTTCCTGATCATCTGAGGCAAGACCCTTCCTCTCGCCTCTGCAACCCAAGCAGGGGTAGGTGAAGAGGCTGGATGAGAGATGGTAGACCCTGGGCCCAGTCCCTTCTCCTTCCAGGGCCGCAGCCTCACTTGATAAAATGACCTCAAAATTCCTCTCTGGCAAAAACTGAATGTAGTCCTCATGCCTTGGAATTCATGCCCTGTTATCTTCTATATGAGGTCACGAGTTCCTCACATCCTCCCCAGCACCTAGCAAGGTATGTCCCACAAACAGCAGATGCTATGGGACTGTGGAAGGGAGGAAGGGAAGGGGAAGGAAGGGAAGATGAGCCACTCGGCAAAGTAAAGGTCCATGTGTGAGCCATCAACCATTCTATACAAAACAAGTTATCAGCATGGTCACTCCTTTGAGGAGGAAATGTGACATCAGCCTCAAATAATGAGAACAATATCAGTTTTGAGAACAACACGGGGAGGGTTGACCTGACCCCCATTTCACAAAAGAGGACACTGTGGTTCAGAGTGGTGCAGCAACTCACCCAGCGTCACCCAGAAAGAGACCGTCAGCATTTCAGGCTCTTCTGTGGAACCCCTTGGCTATCTACTTTCTATTTGTTTCTGGGAGGTCAGGCTTCCCGGCATGTATGACAGCCTGCGTCGGTGAGGACGCGTGCTGCCCCTCTCTAACCAACACAATCCTCCTGCTGTGACTGCACATGACCTGCTCCTAGGGCACGGGTGCTGGGGAGGGGTCCTTGGTGAGGTCCCCCATCGCTGCTCCCCAGGCTGAGCGTCCAGGCAGAGCCTCATCCTGGCGTCACAGCCTGGGTTGGGAATGACTAAGAGACGATTCCGGCTGGTGGAGCATCATGTCCCTCCAGCGCATTTCCCCAAAGCGATGAACCACGAGATGCTGTTGCTTTAACCAGAGGTAGTCAGAGGACAGGGCGGTGGGGGTAAGAGGAGGTATGCACACTCGCTGACATGTTCCCCGACTCTGTGCAGGCACACGCCCTGTCTCACCAAGTATCTACGTGTGTGAACTTCGTTTACATTTCACAATAACCATAACAGGAGAGACGATCATCCCACTTTACAAATCAAGAAATGGAGGCTCCGAGAGGTTAAATATTTCGCCTAGCGTCACACAGCTGAAAGGAGGTGGAGCTAGGATTCAACCCCAGGTCCACCCAACTATGACGCTCAAGCTGGGGCCTGGGCCTGCTCCCTTAGCTGGGTTAGCACGTGGTACTAATGAGGTCAGGGCTCTAGGTATGGGGCCCACATTATCTGAGAGTGAGAACGTGCTGAAACCTGGATGATTTTTTATTTGTTTGTTTTTGCTTTTGCACAGAGCAAATCTCTCTCCTGTGGCTATGACCTAAGCCCCACTTACCACACTATGAATGAACTCCCTCAGTCCTGACATGGAACAAGGTGGGGGTGCTGGCTGAGGGCAGGCCTTCACCACTCCTCCACGGCAAGCCCGGGGCCCTGGCCTACCACTGCTGGGTGTCAGGAGTGTGCCTTCTGCAGACAGAGACCAAAATTCACGCTTCAGCAATGGTCAAACTATCTTTTCTGCCTTTTGGACTGTCAGGCTGTCACCTTGATGCAAGACCACTTATCGGCAGCACCACCTGGCTGTATGGTCTGAACTCAGTTTCCTCAGCTGTAAAATGGGGATGATCACCCTTATCTCACATGTTGATGGTGGGGATTAAATGAAATAACGTATGCGCTGTGCTCAGCAAGTGCCTGGCCATACCAAGAGCTCAGTAATGTCAGCCATTACTCTGATCATCATGTCTTTCAAGTTCACACTTGAAGGTTTTGTTTGTTCGTTTTTGTTTTATTTTGTTTTTTGTTTTTGTGTGATTCACTTTATTGCAACACTTTGCTTTATTGCAACACTTTGCTTTATTGCAGTGGTCTGGAATCAAACCTGCAGTATCTCCAAGGCCCTACTGGACTCAGAAGTTAGCTGGAGAGGACCACTGTGGAGTCACTGAACCACGTATCACCGCAGGCCGTGGAACGGAGCCAGGACCCTGCTTATCCAGCCCTGCTCTGGGCAGGTATCCTCCGAAGATTTCCCTCTGAAAACTGCCTAGCTTATCAGGAGCAGAGTGACCACTGAATGACAGAAAAAGAAGCCATCCACATACCCTCAAAGACTCTGCCCTTTCCGGCTTCTGCTTCACTAGAGACAGTGTCATTGGTGAGGGCTGTATGCGCACTCTCTCCCCTCCAATCCAGGGAGCCTCAGCGAAGCCAACAGAATCCTGGGCTCCAAACGCAGAAGCCAGCAATGCTGGATGATTCAGGGACAGGCCCTAGGAAAGATGGGCCCTTTTATCTTCGTGGAAAGGCGGGGTGGCAGGCAAGCTCTGGCTGGCCTCTTTGTCAGGAAGATTGTTGATTTGGGAGATGCTTACACAGAAGCAAAAGACAGGGCCAGATGGTGCTGGTATAGCTAAGTCTTCCAAGAAGTGAGAAACTACCCTGTATAATGAGAGGAAAGACTGTAGCAATGTGAGAGAAGGAGCAAAAAGGCCTTGACCTCAAGACACGATCTTCTAATCTTCCCTAAAGTGAAGGTGCTGTGAATGCCCTGTGTGAGGCTGCTTGCGGGAATGGTTTTCTGATCAGTGCTGGACTTGAGGCAACGCAGAGACCACAGGGGCACAGACCACGGCCTGACATGAAGGAGACTCCAAGATGTGCCCTGGAATGTGCCAAAGTCCTGCGGAGGCTGACAACGCCCCGGGGCCATGGAATCCGGGACCGGGAGGAGGTGAGTCAGGAAAACAGGCGGGTTTGGACAAGGATTCAGCCCACCGCATCCTGCAGGTCACTGGCTTTGAAAAGACAGATACTCATGAGGAGAAACCAAAAAGAGTAACAATGAATAACGTCAACCTCAGAAGCCAAGTGCTCTGCTTGCTTGCTTTCTCCTTGTAACTGCTCCCCAAACTCTCTTTTCCAGGGACAGAACACTTGGCCCAATGTTCAGCTTTCCTATAGGTAGAAAGAACTTTAATTAAAAAGTAAATTGCAGCTAGAGTGTACCTGGTAATGTGTATGATGGCCTTGAGCCAATTAAGAAGAGGCTTCCCTTTTATCCTTTCCTTTGCCAGGATGGATTGATTGCTTGGCTTTTAAAGAAAAGAGAAAAAGCAACAGGCATCTCAGGAAGAGACCCCACCTCCCAAAGTCAGGAGGAGAGGGACGCCAGAGTCACGTGTGGCAGGCAGGCCTGGGCCTCTGTGTGCAGGACAAATCGATGCTGCAGTCTCCTTGCCGGCTCTCGCCTCCCTTGGGGATGCCTACTGCACAAGCAAAGGCAATGGTGGGAGAAGAAAGGAACACATAATCCCAGCCCACCTTTCCCTACCAGCTACTTCCCAAAATCAGCCTTGGATGCTATGTGTCTTCTTAGAAATGGAAAGGGCTACATTAATAGCAAAGAATTTGAGGCTTGAACAAGCTGGCTCCCTGGAGCTCAAAAAGGGATGGAGTGGCCTCTCTTGCCCCAGGCCTCAGGAAGGAAGGAGGTGAGGGCAGCACCACTGGACAGATGGGAAGAGGACAGGCCACTTCCTGAGCTGTACCCAGCTTAAGTTTCCTGGCCAGTGGCATCCTAGCAGACACGCAGGGCTGGCTAGGAACTGGCTATGGACAGACAGGATCCCAGTGGGGAAAATGTGAGTCTGGGAATTTGTTGGGCCAAGGGGTAGTGATGACAGAGAAGCATCCTGCCCCACTGCCCTGGCATGGGGTCACCCTGGTCAGCCCACAGCTGGCTCTAGTGAGGGCCAAGGTGAGGCCCAGCTGCCACCCGCTCTTCAGGCTTGACCAGGGCTTGGAGGTGACAGACAGCAGGCTACTTGGCCAGGCTGTATGGCTTGCTCCCTCCAAACAGTGATTTCCAAACTTGTTTTAGTCATGTGATGTGTATCCAAACAAACTCCTATGTGAACCCTAATCTATAATACAGATAGAGCACAGCAGCTCTGGAAGTGGGGGTAGAGGTGGAGTCTATCCCTATCCTTACCTATCTGGCCCAGGCCCCTGGATCACTGCTCAGGTACCCCATGGGCATAATCAGAAACCAGGAAGATTAGATGAGGGCTTTGGAACTGACACCCAGAACTCCAATGTGGGAAGGAGCAGTGGAAGGGGTGTGATTAAGATTAATTGATAATCTGTCCCTTTCTAAATCTATTAAACCCATTCCTGTATGCTCTGAGGCCATGCCAACAGACAATTTTATAAGTCAATGTGCTAAGCCCTGAAATGCTCAAGAGTTAATTTCCACATTTTAGCCTGGTTTCAGTTAGGAAAGTGTCCTAGGAGCGCGAGGCTTTAACACACTGGGTCTATACCCAGCCCATGGCTGAGCTGCAACTTAGTAACTGCACCTGTACGTGGCTTCAGAGGACCTAAGAACTCAACAAATAATACACCCCAAGCCCCAGAGTTTCCTATAGCTATGAGAGGAGGGCCAGAATGGAGGGAGTTTGGAAGATGGAAAGTTCTGCATCAGTCAACTTTGGAAAAGAAAGCAAAAGGGAGATTAAGCGGATTAGTGAGATGGGGAGACAGACAGAGGATGGATGGGTAGATAGATAGGCAATATCTCTGTGAAACAGAGGCCTGTATTCAACAATCAGATAAACTCTGACTTCACCACTAAATCACCTGTGACATTCTGTGTTGGGCCCAGATTTTCCAGTCTGTTTCCAGACCTCTTTGTGAAAGCACCTTGGCAGGCCCAGGACAAACCTCATCTGTTACTGATATTAAAGGCTGTCAAGGAGGGTGCCATCCTGTTCCTTCTCTACCTTGAGGACTAACTCTGGGTTCTCCTTCCCAAAGATTTTATAAAACAATCCCCAAGATGTTAACCACTAAATATTCCTGTCTGTCTCCAGCCTCTGGGCCTTTGCCTAGACTATTCCCTCAACTTGGAATCCCTCCCTTCAATTCTGCCACGGAACTCTTACTCATTTTTCAAGTTCAAGTGCCTACAGTTCTATGTTCAGGCAGTCCAGCCACTGGAGGTTACAGATTAATGAGACTTCCACACAAGAGTGATATTTGAAATATTTATTAAGTGGACTAGGATGGGCACTGCCCAAGCAGAACACCCAACTAATCCAAACGGATTCTTTTCAAGACAGCCCAGATGGCCACATAAGCATGTCCAGTGACTACCCACCCTGTCTGCACCTACCATCGCCCTATATCGGGGCTGTTTCTACATCTGGCCTAATGTGGGTCTAACTCACTCCTGGCTCAGTAGGGCTGAAGGCAGAGGGCCAGTGGCTCAACAGCTGCTGATAAGCACTTTTAAGCCGCAGGATCTCATTCCCACTCTACCCCAGCCAGGGTAACTGTAATGGGGCTTCTGTGACCTCTACCCTCCTCCAGCACTAGAGCATCCTAGTCAAAGGACACCAAGGATTATGTCCTCCTCCACAGTCCCACCCTGAAGCCTGCTTTGCAGCTCCCTATGGCCCTTGGAGACAGGGAAACAGTGTGTTTGTTGACAAGAAAAATGTATGTGTTGCATGAGTTTTGTCTATCTGCTGGTGTCCCAAGAGAAGCTGGCTTGCTGAGCCCCAGCTGTGGCAGCCGGAATAAAACTCATCTGTCCTAAGTTGTTCAAAGACACAGGAGAGAAGTGCCTGGAGACGTGGGGCAGAGCTGGGGGGTGGGGGACAGGTGGCACCGTCCACACCGGTATTGAGTGGACTTGGCACAGGGTGGAGGGGGAGGCCAAGGCAAGAGCCAGGACCCAGGTGGCCCTAGTTTCCTGGCTGTTCCCTGGACTCAGAGAATTGCTGAGTCCCACTGGCTCTGACTGACGTGACAAATTCACTTTTCATCTGGCTACGAATGGGCTCTGAACAGAGCCAGGTGCTGGTCATGTGTAATTCCTGCCTTCCGGGGATGCCTGCCAGGATTGTCTGCTTTTCTCACCCCCCTGTGATGACTGCTGAACTCCCTGCTATGAATCCAAGTGGAGCCGCGAACAGCTGACACCCCAGCTGACCTCCCGCCCACCCAGCTGTCCCCTCCCCCGTACACTCGCCTAACCCCGCTGCAAGCCCAGGTCACCTACTGCAGCACCCAGAGCAGCGCTGCAGAAGGGTTCAGCTCCTTGTTAACTCAACAGGGGCGGCTCACTGGGTGCTTGGTAATGCCAGTGGGCTCCAGCTGCCCACACTGGCTAGCCTTGCAGGTAAAGGCGGAGGTCTTCATACACATAAAGAATGCATGTATCTGTTTCATGCTTAGCAGCACAGAAGCATCCAGGCTGGTCGGAGACTTGTGCTTATTCCCCAAGTGGCTGCCCACCCCCCCCCCCCCCATATTCTGGAAGCCTCTCTGCTTTGGGACTGATTGTTCTGCACGTGAGCAGCCACTCACTCAACAAGCATTTATTGAAAGCCCACAGAGTGTCAGGCACCCAGGTACATGAGATGCTGAGAACAGGACCGAGTCCCTGCCCTCTGGACAGTTACAGTCTCCAGGAGGAGAAAGACAACACATGAACAGATATATCAAGTCATCTCAAGTGGTGCGCAAGGGAAAACAAAGCAGAAACAACGGGAAAGAGAAGCACACCTCTGTGAGGAGGTGAGATCTGGACAAAGGGCCCCGTGAAGTGATGAGGAGCCTTGCATGGAGCCGGGTGTTCTGGGTAGAGGCCCGAGGCAGGAACAAGCTGGGTGTTTGAGAAGCAGCACAAGGCCAAAGGGACCAGAGCAGAATAAGAGGCTTGAGAGAGCGATGGAGGGGGGGGAGGGCGGGGGGGGGGGGGGCAAGGCGAGATGGCCTTTGTGGGGGTTGTGCTGCCATTTCCAATCATTTGCTGCCCTCCTGTAAGAGGGCTATAGACGCCCACCCGTCGCCCTGTGACGGACAGTGCTGTCCAGGGCAGGAACTGTGCATCCAGCCTACAGCGCGTGGCTATCTCACTTGCTTGGGCCAGTGGAACATGAGCGGAAGTGACATATGCCACTTGGAGGTGACGCTTTAAGAGCCGTTAGGATGTTCAGCCAGTGCTGCTCCCTCAGCCTGGGTTCTGGAATGGAGAGGTCCTGTGAAGCAGGGTTGACATTCACTGTGAATGAGAAATACACCTTAGGGGTTGAAAGCATTTGATGTTACTATGGCAAAAAGCAGAAACACTAAGACAGCCTCGCAGGCACCGTTAAAGAAGGTGGAGTTTATTCTTCGGCTAATAAATAGCCATTACAGGGCTTTGAGAAAAGTGCCATGAACTGATTTCACTTTTAAAAGACCACCCTGGCTGCTGAATGGAGAATAGACCCCCCTCTCGGTTATTCCCCTCAGCTGCTCCCCTCAACCCAATCTCACAGCACATCCATTGCCACACACCCCATGAGGATGCGACCGCCAGGGGCCTATTGGAGGAGCAGGGTCCAAGATACCCCTGAGCCATCCTATCCCCCATGTTATTCTGTATCCCAAACTGAAAGGCACTGGCATCTCTTTAAATCCTAACACACACTTCGGAAAAAAATGTTCATGTGCTCTACTGAGGAAGCCATGGGGGCCAGCAAAGACATGGTGCCTTCCAGCTCTTTACTGAGAAGTTGCATTCCATTTGTCACTATATTAGGGGATTTTGCCAAAGTATTACAGATCTAGGCTTGAGATATTGGTCTCCCCCTCAGCTACTCATCAGGGAAGATAAAGCCAATTCTGCCCCTCTTCCTCCATTCTTTGCAGGACCATCTCTTGGGTTCTCTCTCCTGGCATCTGGTCCTTCTGGATGCTTATTCTGTGTGCACATCTCATATCTCCTAATAGATGATGACTTGCTCGATGCCTCTGTATCCTCCAGAGCATGTCATACAGTGCTCAATTAGCATATTTTAAATGAATGAATAAATACATGTTATCAAAATCCATAGGTGAAAATAAAATCCAGGAGGTAAAAACGTTGCTAGCTCTGTTTCTGGTTGAAAAGTACATGAAAGCTGGGTTTAATCAATAAATGAAAAAGGTTGTAGCTACTAAATTTCTTTCCACCTGGCACCAGAAAAGGACACATTTACATCTCATTCCCCAAAGGTAGAACATCAAAAGACCAGAGGTCTTATGAGATGTCACTCTTTCAAATGCAGACCTCCAGAAGGGCACACATCAAGATAGTTCCAATGCCCTGACCACATATGTGGCCAGAGAAAATGCTGAAATCTTCAGCTGTGCTCCTTTATTTTTTTTTAATATTTATTTGATTGATTGATTGATTGATTGATTTGGGTGCATTGTGTCTTAGTTGTGGCCCACAGGATATTTCATTGCTTCTCTCTAGTGCGTGGGCTTCTCTCTGGTTGTGGCATGTGGATTTTCTCTCTCTAGTTGTGGTGCGCAGGCTCCAGAGCATGTGGGCTCTGTAGTTACGGCATGCGGACTCCAGAGCTTGTGGGCTCTGTAGTTTGCGGCACGTGTTGATGTGTGCAAGCTCAGTAGTTGTGGCGTGCGGGCTTAGTTGCCCCGCAGCATGTGGGATCTTAGTTCCCCGACCAGGTTTCAAACCCATATCCCTTACATTGGAAGGCTGATTCTTTACCACTGGACCACCAGGGAAGTCCCTGCCCTGCTCCTTTATTAAAGCAAAAACCAAACTGGCAATTTACACTCTCGCAGCCAGTGGCTGAATCCTCACAATGTGCCAGGTATTAGCTAGACCAGGAGGGAGAGATAAAGTTATCCAAGGCACAGCCCTGTCTGCAAGAAGCATATGATCTCAACACTGATCTAAGACCCAAATAAGTGAATTTTGATCTTGGGCAAGTCAACAGCTCTCCACAAAATGAAAGCACAAGGTCACACTCAATGAAATAAGAGATGAACGAAGTTCTTATAAGGATATAAGAATTCAGAAAAAAATGGCATCATGAGCTGGCTGGCTAGAAACACTTTAAGCTTTGAAGGGTGCAGCCAGGCAGAGAGGAAAAGAAAAGAGGACACACAGAGAGAAGCAAAAAAGGGAAGTAGGAGAAGAAGTGGCCCCTGGACTCCAGGGACTTGGTTCCAAAAGGCAGGACAAGTGGCCAGAGGCAATAAAATTAAAGCAAATTGTCCTGCCAACAGTTGGGGACAGGAAGCTCAAGGATAGACACTGCTGTGCCAGGAAAGGCCAGGAAGTTATGTCCAGGAAAGAAAGAAAAAAAAAAAAACACACATAAGAGGACAGCTTGCATTTTACAGTCTTAAAAAGGGAAATCAAAGTAAACAGGAACCTGGGAAACATCCGACTATTAACGGATGAAAAGCTGATGGGAAATGCTACGAGAGAGACCGGTTCCTGTTCTCCAGGGCATTTCACCTGGTCACGTTCTTACCAGCAAGTGAGGTGAGCAGAGCTCAGAGGAGCACTTCCAAATATGTAAGGAAAGAAAAGGAAGCATCCGTATAAACACCCAGAGAGCCATTTGCTCCTTGCCATTCCTGGGGAGGTGGAGTACAAACAAGCAAAACCAATGAGCCATGATGTAAATTATTCCTATTATCCAGAAATATTGATAAGCATAGACACGCATAAAGCACTTCTGTTGCAAACTGAAGAACGAAGGTTCAGAAAGAGTGCTTGTATGATGGTTTGAGTTGTAAGCTGAACTAGCCACTATTTTTTTTCATGGAACACTGTTTTTATTTGAAAGAGCAACTAACAGATCATAATTATTCAAAGTTGGGAATCTGGCACTCTTCTCAAAAATAAAAGAAGTGAGCTAGTCAATTCATGGAAAATAACTGATAGTATTTTTCCCAGTGATAACATTTAAGCAATTAAGCCAAAAAAAAATCAGAATTTTGGAAAACACATCCACCACCATGAGCTTGGCAGCTTCCCAATACTTAAAACTTCTGATGATATCAATGGTAATGTTAATAAAAGTCATTTTTGTTACTGTACAATAAAATATTTCAGCATTTAGGAGATCTGCATAACTCAGTGAACTATTTTTTTCCCAAATGAACAATGCAAAGTATTACAAAATCACTCTTAGTTAAAAGATACAAGCATAAAAGTTCAAGACAGATCTCTGGATTGTAATGTAACGTAGTACAAAAAGTTTATTGATGTGGTTTCAGATTCCACATTGCAACTGGCTTCTAAAAACCCACCACTTGTTCCATTTGGGTGTAGTATCAAAAAAGAATATCCATAACTATCTGAAAACACTATTAACGTACTCCTCCCTTTTCCATCTACATACCCATGTGAAGAAGAACACTTTTCATATACTGCAACCAAAACAATATAATGCAATAGACTGAATGCAGAAGCAGATATGAGAATCCAGTTTTCTTTTATCAAACCAGATACTAAGGAGATTTGTGAGAATATAAAACAATGCCATGCTTCCCAATAAAGTATCTTTTGTTTTGGAAACTGCAGTTGTTTTTAATTTAAAATAATGTTATGTGGACATGTAATTGGGTTTACTATTGTCATTGGTAAATAAATTGATAAATAACCATTTTGAAATTTTCTCAGCTTAAGTTGCTTAATGTGGTAAATATTGACAGATATAACTTACATCAACAAAAGCTCTTTAGGGTCCTTAATTCTATGATCAAAACATTTGAAAACACAGATTTGAACTATTGTTAGATGATAGGAAATTCTACTTGTTCAGGGTCCAGCATCCATAAAACCCAGGCCCAGCCTCCTCCAAATCCCAATGACGAGATTATCCTTATTGACAAGCAGATGACAACAGGGACATTTTTGCTTGGGTTGTAAACAGTCAGGGCAAGGTTGATAAAACAATTTGTTTCAGGGTTGATATTTAGCTGGTACACACTGGCCCCACCATGTCAGTTACTGAAATATGGAAATAATTTTTTACCATTTGGTAAAAAGCCACTGTCTCCCACCACCTAAGAGATAGCCCCTCCCCACCACTACCTGCACCCCTCCCCCAGTACTCCAACCTCCCTCAAGAATCAACAACTAAACAGTTACTGCCTGACACAGCAAGGGGTCTCCAGCACACTGCTCTAGCACTACCATCAGAACCTGTTCTGATTGGACACTGCCTAATGCCACATCAGTTGTTCATACTTTTGAATATCAACCTTCCTCAGCTCCTCCCTCAAGGATGAGAAAATTCAAGGCAACCTGAGACTTCAGGGAGACAACATTCCAGAAGGATGAACACTGGCTGGAAACACCATGATGCCCAAGTCACTATGTCACAGAGATGGGACCCTGTCAGCAAAGCAGGCTTGCCTCTGAAGAAAGCGTTACACGCCATATCAATGAGAGCTGCCAGACGTGGCTGTGGGACGCCTAGCTTGTCTACAGGGTGGGAATGAGCAGCCAGCATATCTAAGCCCAGATCCAGGAGGGAGCTCCCTGTAGCTCAGACCAGGCTTTGAATAGAAGCTTCAGACTCAGCTTTGTAGGACCCCCCCAGAGTCAAGCAGAGGAAATATCCTAAAGTGGGAAAAGCTGAGACTGAGGCTTAAAAATCCAATGTTCTGGACTTCCCTGGTGGCACAGTGGTTAAGAATCCACCTGCCAATGCAGGGAACATGGGTTTGAGCCCTGGTCTGGGAAGATTCCACATGCCGCAGAGCAACTAAGCCCATGCGCTACAACTACTAAGGCTGTGCTCTAGAGCCTACAAGCCACAACTATTGAGTCCGTGTGCCACAACTACTGAAGCTCATGTGCCTAGAGCCCGTGCTCCGCAATAAGAGAAACCCCTGCAATGAGAAGCCCGCGCACCGCAACAAAGAGTAGCCCCCACTCGCCGCAACTAGAGAAAGCCCACACGCAGTGAAGACACAACGCAGCCAAAAATAAAATAAATAAATAAATTTATTTAAAAAAAAAATCTAATGTTCTCACAAATTCTGTTTCAGAAGTTACATCCCTGTGAAGTAAGACCGGTCAACATCAAAGTCAACGTGTAACAAGGAAAATTAACGGGAATTTTTTGTTCCCTTTGACTTCCCCTGGTAGGTACTCAAAATGAGAGAGGAGGGAAAGGCTGTGGCTGGTGAAAGCAAGCTGGAGCCTCACCCCCACTCTAGCCCCCAACACTCCCAGTCAAAGACTTCAGCAAAAGACCTCTTCCTGACTCCAAAAGATTCATATTAACCCAAAATGCAGAAATCTGAGGGGAAAGAGAGGGAGAGAAGGAGAAAGAAAGCTTTCCTCTAATTCATTGGGTGGTGTTTCTCCCCACTTATTAATTACAGTACAGGTGTTTCACAAATCAACATTTGCTTTTCTAACTTGCACACCTTTATACATGCTGGTACTTTTGCCTAGAGGCTTCTAACCCTTTTCCCAATGTTTTGTAGTTGAAATCCAACCCATCTTTCAGTAATCAGTTCAAACACATTTCTCCGTGACAATCTCCCCAAGCATATGCTCACACCAGCTCAGCTGCAAGTGAGTCCACCTTCTGCTGCCCTGCCACACAAGCTTGTCAGTACTTTCTTACGGCACGTATCACATTCTACCTTGGGGACAGATTACCTCTGTCCATATCTACACCCCCATACTGGACTATGAACTTGGAGGCAGGGACTACATCTCCCCCTTTGCATCCCTCTGGGCACCTAGCATAGAATCTGGCATTGTCTCTTGATTAAATCAATGAATGCATGGATGAATAGATGGAAGGAAGGAACAGTGGTATAATGTTATGCCTTGATCCCTGCCTGGGAGTCAGTTCTTACCTCTGCCTACTGGTTATGCATTCTCTCCCTAGATCCGGCAGATGCTAGATTTGGCAATATCTCTTTTCCCTTATCATTTAACATCCTGACCAACCCTCTCTTCCCCTGTATCTGGTGGATGAAGACTCAGGGATGCCTTGAAGCATGAGGAGATTCATCCGGGTCATTTCTGGGCTCTGGGGAAATGTTTAGTTCTGTTTTCTCTACCCAAAGTGAAATACTGCAAATACCCTGTGCACACAGGTAAGCAGGCCCTCGATTTCAAACCCCAGCTCCAGGATTTATTGGGAGTGACTTGGGATTTGTATTTCACCACTCTCCCTTTTGATGAGAACAGATGTTAGTTGTCTCGAACTCCCAGACACCTGGAACTAGGGAAATTCCCAATGCCCACTTAATTACCATTGAACAAGCAACGCCCATTAGAACTCTTTACCCACAAAGCATGTTTCTGCCCAAGCCTGAGGAAGCAGGATCATATACAGGTGAGCACAGTGACTGCAGTCAGACCTGGCATGGCCCCCTTTATCTTGGGGAGGACTGCGTCGATGGAATCCTCATGCATGGAATCACCTTCCCAATTGATAGCAGAAAATGAAGGGATTCTGAAGCCCTGAATTAAGTAAGGGATGAAGTGTTTGGACCTTGCTCTTTAGCCATGTATCCCTCCCCTGAGGGTCCCCGTAGGAGTCAGGGGAGAGGCTTGGAGGGAGACAGGGCCTGCAGTCACTTTGCAACTTGAGCCTCCTGCCACGGACCAGTGAGGAAGTGGGGCAAGAGGTGGTTTAATCCAGCATTTTTTCCAGAAGAGAAGCACCAAGAGATCCTTCTTGCTCCTATGAATAAATAAGATCTGGAGCTCTAAAACAGAGCAAGCAATGCCCTTTGCCAAAGATAGCAAATACCCACATTCCAAGAGCATCTTCACACTTAGCCACATTGCTAAAAACGACACCCAAGTATGCCCCAAAAGGAAAACACTATATCATGGCTCCCTTTTGCTGTTCAACAAGTGTGGGAAACTGTTAGTTCCACACTTATAAGAGCTTCAACCAAGAGAGGCTTTCAGTAGTTTTTTTTTAAAAAAAGCCCTAAACAGCTGATTTGTACAAGACTCACAGCCTTGCTGAATGTTAATGACAGCCTGAGCCAGGCTGGGGAGGGTGACACAGTTTGTCCAATGTCCATCACTCCCAGCACAGCCACTGAGTGCCACATAAGCCAGGACCTTCAAAGGCTTGATCCTGAGTCAGCCACTCCCAAAGATTCCCAACAACCTACTCTCAGATCCACAGCCCAGAGTCCATGGCCAGGACACAGGGAGGGCACCCATGTGTTTCACAGAACTAATGTGGCCCAGGAATGCAGAGACCACATGGTCACCCAGAGCACCTACTGCATCCAGAGCTGCAGAACTTGATGCAGCCAATGCAGGAGAATGAGAGAGAATGCAAAGCATCCACAGACCTGGGTCCTGCTCCTGGCTCTGGCACTTGCTGCCTTTGTGACTTTACCTAGGGTGACACTCAAATAAATAACAACCAGGACAGTAAGGTCATGTGGCAGTGACTGCTATGTGTTCACTAAACCCACATCCTTTTCCTCCTGGGCAACCAGATAGACTACATTCCCCAGCTTCCCTTGCTGCTACAGGGCACCACATGACTGAGTTCCTGCCAATAAAATATGGCAGAAATTATGTGCTCCACTTCCAATCCAGGCCCATGAAAACCTTCCATGAGGGCCTCCATATTCTCTCTCTTTCCATGTCTGCCAGCTGCACGCAGAGGGTCCAAGAGAAGGCTGCAAGTCTCAAGCCTGCATCCTTGGGTGGAAGGAAAACTGCTAGCTCACCAGGAACTTCCACATTGGTCACTGGATAAGTGAGGGATACATTTTTATTGGTTAAGGCCATTGAGTTTTGGAAGTTGATACTGCAGTTAACTTTCCTTACTCTCAATAAAATAGGCACCAACCAAGGAGAAGGACTCTGACTATTATGCTGCACCAACACACCTAGTATATACCAGAGGGATATTACCACCCAACTTACTTCTGAAACCTCCATTTCCTTATTGGTGAGATAGGGATGTCACTGTCTACTCAATAAGATTATTATAAGGATTGACTGAGATCATGTATGTATAGCAACTAACCACACTACTTCACCCGTGGTGGACTGAGTTGGATGGACTTCACTGAGTTCCTTCTCATTTGTGGTTCTCAGGTTCCTCATTTGTACACTGAAAAAATTATCCCACACACTCCCTTCCTATTTTGTATGCAAGTGACAGCCTGAATTTTCTCTTCCTCCCTTATATTTTCAACCACAGTCATCCTGTCTACAAGGAAAGCAGCCCCCCAGTGAGCACTTCTGTCATTTTTAAACAACTTTATGGAAATTGCTCCCTTCTAGGTGAATGTGAGTGTCAGAGGAGGCCAAGACAGTGATGGAAGTGCATCTTCTTTGGTGCCTGATAGAAATACAATGAGCCCAGCCATATAGATGGGCCCCATACTCTTTGAAGGGACCAAAATACACCAGTTATGAGGTTTGAAGCCCTGAGAACACATCTACAAACCAGAAAGCCAACACCAACTGTGATTAAATGCTACAAGGACTTAAGGGTTCTGGTTTTGATGTAACACAGTCATCAAGGATTCAGACTCTGTTGTCAAACCACATGCAGTCAATCCCTTTCTCATAGTGTGCTAACAGTGTGACCATGGATACATTATTTAACGCTTGTGTGCCTCAGTTTTATCAGAAAAGGGGGATAATAAAAGTACCTATCTCAGACTGTTGCTGTGAAAATAAAGTGAGTTAATTTGTATATAGCGCTTGGCTTGGTACCTGGAGCATAATAAACACTCAGTAAACATTAGCTATTCATGTCTGTTCAGCACACATCAGAACAAAATTTTCAAGCAGTTAAAGAGACTCCTATTTCTCTAAGCAAATACCTAGAAACACTGTCAATCAGTCTCTCCAGCAGACATTTTTCAATTTAATGGCTCTGAAGAGACAGAAAAGCTTTAATCAATTCCCAGGAGGAAAATGCTAAGAAATTATATGCACAGTTACCAAAAAAAAAAAAAATCAAAGACGTTTCCCACACATTGTTCAGCAGACAAAAACATATTGATGTGCTGTTCCTGCAAGGAAATGGGATGAATTTTCTAGATAATCCTAAGCCATTCATCTTTCCCACTACTGTGTCTGCTGAAGGGCCAAAATGTACCTCCAGCCAAACAAGGGGCTCCCTCCCCCAAAGTTCCAGAGTAGGTTCCCTGGAGGAACCATGTTCCCCTATTCTTCCTTTAATGCTTTTTGCCCATTAAGTGAATATTTTCTTGTACAATATTTTAATTTCCTTAATGATTTTTAACTATATTTCTTGAGCTATTTTCTTAGTGGTTGATCTGGAGCTTACATTATATATTTTAATCCACCCAAGCCCATTAACCTAATTCTAGTGAAACATAGAAACTTTACTCCTATATAGCTCTAATCCCTCCTTTCCACTTTTGTGCCTCTTCTGTGCTTCTCATCAAACATATTACATTTCCAGGTGTTATTGGCCTAGCAATACAATTATATAATGTATATTGTTTATGCAATTCCTTTTCAAATCAGTTAAGAGAAAAAGGAAGAAATATGGAATTATGCTGTATTTTACAGTTGCCTATATAATTACATTTAGTGGCACTTTTTAGTTTTTTGAGTGAATTCAGATTACGTCTGGTGTCATTTGCACTCAGCCTGAAGAAAATCCTTTACAATTTCTTGCAAGGTGAATCTAATGGCAATGAATTCTCTCAGTTTTATTTACCTGTGAATGTCTTTATTTTGCCTTCATTTTTGTTTTGTTTGTTTGTTTGTTTTGATTTGGTTTGTTTTTTTGGCATGCAATGCAGCGTGCAGGATCTCAGTTTCCCAACCAGGGATCGAACCCGTGCCTCCCACATTGGGAGTGTGGAGTCTTAACCACTGGACTGCCAGGGAAGTCCCCATTTTGCCTTCATTTTTGAAGCATAGTTTTGCTATATATAAGATTCTTAGCCACCATTGTTTCTGATGAAAAAACACCTGTTAATCTTATTGGGGTTCTCTTATAGGTAATGAGTAGTTTTGTTCTGTTCTGTTACTGCTTTCAAGATTTTTTCATCGTCTGTCACTAAACATGCCATTGGTGCACTTAATGGTGTTCCACATTTCTCCAAGGCTCTGCTCACTTTTTTTCATTCTTTTTTTCTCTTTTTCTCAGACTTAATAATCTCTATTGATCTGTCTTCAAGTTTGCTGATACTTTCTCTCATCAACTAAAATCTAATTGTAAATGCCTCTAGTGAACCTTTCATTTCACTTTTTATATTTTTCTTCCTTTTTAAAAATGTTCTCTTTATTGATATTCCCTATTGATAATACATTGTCATCATACTTTCCTTTAATTCTTTCAGCAAAGTTTTCTTTAGTTCTTTGGATAAATTTATAATAGCTACTTTGAAGTCTGTGTCTGGTAAGTCCAACATCCAGGTCCCCTCAAAGATAATTTCTGTTGTCTGCTTTTTTCCTCTTTATGGCTTACGAGTCCTTCTGTCTTTGATGTCTTTTAAATTTTTGTTGAAAACCAGACATTTTAGATAATGTCTAAATGTATTTTAGCCACTCTGGATACTGGTCACTACCCCTGCCCTCCCCCCCACCCACCCCCAGGACTTGTTTTTGTTTACTTGTTTGCTTGTTTATTTGTTTAGTGACATAAATGGACTAGTTCAGTGACGTCTTTTCCCTGCACAGTATGCAGTCTCTGATGTGATTCCTTGGAGGGTACAGCCGTGGCCCTGTGCACTCCCCCTATTTAACCCTCTGGGATGACAGTGGTTTTAGCTGGGCTTTTCTCGCCCCCATCTCTTTCACTTATCTCCCTGTCAAATTTCTGGATGGACTGCCCTATTGGTATCACACTCCACTGTTAGCCTCCATTAATTGCTATCTGATTGCTCTATTATTTTCAACAGTACTTTGAGGCATAAATTACTCCATGGTCTGATCCACTTAAGTTCAGGTTTCTTTGCAGGGGCTGTCTTTGAGGCCAGTCTTTGAAGCTTGCTTTGACCCCACGAAGGTTCTTCTCAGATATCTCTTTCTCTGGTTCTATCTGTTAAATGTCTAGCTGGTCTAGCTGGCCTGCTGTCTCTCTTGTTGCTATCACGAAGCTACTAGCCTCCTCTTAAATACTCACCAATTGCTTTTAGGCTTGAAATTTCTCACACTTCGTTCCAAATAAAATGGAGAGCTACAGCACTCTATGTTCTCACAGCCCACGACTCCCTCTAGGCAGGATCTCTGTACCACTACTCTGGAGCTAAGAGTGGGAATGGCAGTCCACTTCTCTCAGCGACATCCCTGCTCTATGAGCGGAGTACCAGGTGGGGATGGCAGCCTCTCATCTTCTTGGATTGCCTCTCCTGGCATGGAAACTTCACCCTATGTGTGGGCTGGGGTGTGGACAATTAGGGCCCAGTATTCTTGGCCAAGGGTAGAAATTTCTCCCTATAAATGGGGGCTGGATAGCAGAAAGTCCCAGATCTCTTGCATGGAATAAAGCTTCTGCAAAAAAAAATTGGGAGAGATAAGAAATACAGTGGTCTAACAGGGAGATCAACTCAAGGATGGATGAGGACTTAGAGGGGTGGGATAGGGAGAGTGGGAGGGAGTCGTGGGAGGGAGGGGATATGGGGATATATGTATAAATACAGCTGATTCACTTTGTTATACAGCAAAAACTGGCACAACAGTGTAAAGCAATTATATTCCAATAAAGAGCTTAAAAAAATCTTTGGAAGGATTTAATAAAGACAGTTGGGTAAAAGTGCAATTAAATTATGGGCATGATAACAATAAACGGTTGACAAAAATCATAAAAATCTAAAAAAGAAAGAAAGAAAGAAATACAGTGGTCTGACCCTCCTGGGGAGAAACTGTAGCCCTAGAATAGGAGCTGGAGGGGAAAGGGAGCCCCATCTTCTTATCCACATCTGCCCAGAAAAGAGCTTCTGTCTCACTGTGCTCGTGTTCAAGGAGAGAGCAGTTTGTGGCTCAAATACCACAGATTGTTGCTATTCTTACTGAGATGTAGAGTTTCTTGAATTAGTGTTTCTCCATTTGATAAATGCCCTTAGAACAACTTTCAGAGAGGTTTTTTTAAATTTATTTATTTATTTAATTTTGGCTGCATTGGGTCTTCGTTGCTGTGTGCGGGCTTTCTCTAGCTGAAGCAAGTAGGGGCTACTCTTCATTGCAGCGCGTGGGCTTCTCATTGCGGTGGCTTCTCTTGTTGCATACCATGGGCTCTAGGCACAGGGGCTTCAGTAGTTGTGACATGAGGGCTCAGTAGTTGTGGTTCGCAGGCTCCGTAGTTGTGGCACATGGGCTCAGTTGCTCCATGGCATGTGGGATCTTCCCGGCCCAGGGATTGAACCAGCGTCCCCTACATTGGCAGGCGGATTCTTAACCATGGCACCACCACGGAAGTCCCTAAAGACTTTAAATGGTTGGGATTTTTAAAATCATTTTCCCCAGTTATGTTTGTTTCACTGGGGAGAGGCTCCATGGAGATCCTCACACTGCCATTCTTGAAGTGCTTCTCCTGACCCCATGTGACGTGCACTAAAAAAAGAATCATTTAGGGAACAGCTGGCTCCATTTACCAATGCTGTTTATTTCACTGTGACCATATTTTCTAAATTAAAAATAAGGGGCATATGGTCTGGCAGGGCCTTTGTACTGCTTCCAGGTAGGGGAATTGATATGGGCAGGTAAACTTTGGAAATAGTAGAATTTACAATTCATTTGGATGGTTTCTGGGGACAATGGATCAGAATCTTTGAAATTCAGTTGTCCCAGAAAACCTAGGGATATATAGTTGCCAAAACTCTTGCTCTCCTTAAAAGTTAGAAGGAATTCCTGGCTGAAACAAGGTCTCCTTTGAAAGGGGTCACTTCTAAGCTGTATCTTCTCATCAGTGATCTCAATTTGTGTTTGGTGCTTCTCCAAAGACAACCAATTAATTCTAATGGGAAATCAACATGGAGAGAACTGGATTCTAAACAAATAACACCCAACAGCCAAGACTAAGTCTTGCTACATAACATCCATCCTCCAAGGCTGGAAACAGGCTGCTTTGCTTCAACTCTGAATCAGCCACCACCGCAGCATGCAGAATCTAAGGAGTTTTTTGTCTTCCGGGACTTGGGAATTTCTCAGCTGAAACCTAGGAATATGGATGTAGGTAAAGGAATGTGGCCTGGCAAAGGGAGGGAAAGAAATAGGACTGTCTCTGAGACTTCATTCTCCAATTTTCCTAAAGTCAGACTGAAGTCACCAGGGAAATCTGCTTTTGAAATGATAGACAGCCCATATCCCCTCAGCCATCAGGGTAACACATCCTCCCTGGAAATATGCATCTGCCTAATTGCTTGAGATTGTGTACAGACTAGAATATTCATGATTTTCATGTTATCACAAAGGGTATACTTTTAAATGTTTCTGCCCAATATTTAAAACCCCTTTTCTGTCCTTAAAAAGACCCATAGATCTTATTGGATTGACTGCTATTTGAGAGATCTGGGTAGCCAGGGACTGCAAGGAATGTGGACCACGGATTTCCAGATCAAGGGAAAGGGGAACAGAAAGTACTGGGAGCAATTACAATACATACCCAGCTTATTATCTATAGAGTGAATAAGTATGTCTTACATATGTAGAAACATTTTTCAATGATATGTATGGGTTTGGTTAATAAGTTAAAAATCCATTTAAAAGTATTACTGAATTTCTGATTATCTTTCATCATGGGTGGTCTCCACTGACAGGTGGTGACCATGTCATGTATCTGGCTGGGTCTCAGTTTCAGGACCAGCAAAATAAGGCAGGCTTACAATTCAGGTGACCCATCATTGAGCCCATGTTGCTAGGGAGAGGGAGGGACAGAGTGGACAAGCAGTCTGTTTCCAGTCCTAGATACTCTGCGCAGCCTCTGGCAACATCACACCAATGACTGGCCATCATTTGAGCCCAATCTGTCTGACTTCAAAACTCAGAACCTGTCTGAGATGGAGGAGGCAGGGCTGGTGCGTATCAGAAAGCCACTTTGAGGACCAGAACCCAGGGTGCCATTTCAGAGCTTTGGGAAGCTTCCTGGATTTTGCTCCTGTTTTCTCAAACTGGCAAAGACCGAAAGGCCTCCACTCTCAAGGCAAAGAGAAAGCGATAAGGAATTTCGGAAGCTTTTCTGCCCCAGGGAAGAATCAGCCTCAATGACAGTTTGGTATTAACTAGCTCAGCCATGCAGGGAGGCATAATTAGTTTCCCAGCCCAGAGCTTCATTCCACCAGTCCCCCACACCCCAAGGGCTACACAATCTGTTTGAAATGAAAAGAAAAATAAAATCACTGCCCTCCTCAGCTCACCCATTGGGCTATTGCTCGTGGCCACGGGCAGAAGGTGAGGCAGCCATCTGTCTGCTGAGGTATAAAAAGGAATGGAATAGTCATTTTTAAATGACATTTTCAATTTTTCCCCTATGTCTGCTATGCCCTCTTCCACCCTACGGCTTAAATGACTCTTTTCAAATCGAAAATATTAGGGAATAATAGGAAAAGAAAAATTGTAGCAATCCGTGGCTTCTGCTAACAGGCTGCTCTGTCCTGGTGGGCACAGGCTGAGGAGAAACTTCTTTCTGTGCCCATGTCCTGGGTGTACAGACCGGAGTGGGTGGGAAAAGCGGTGCTAGGCCACCGTGAAGACCTGCACCCATGGGTGGGCGGTGCTCTGGGCAGCCCCCGGGGGACCAGGAGGTCTGGGCTGCCCGATTTCCAGCCCTGCTCCTGCCTGTGACGCCCAAGGAATTTCAACAGAGTGGGAAGGAGAAACCCTCTCCTGACTCTGGAGTTGTCCTCTGAGTCCTCCTCCCTCACTGCACACAGCCCTTGCCACCTCTACCCTGAATGCGAAAGAGCAAGTCCCAATTCACCACCATCACCGTGGAGACACCCTGAGATGCTGGGATCCATTCTGAGGTTCTCACAGCCCTCAGGGCAGAGAGGAGGCTGAGTCCAGCTGGGAAGCCAAAAGCCAACTTTCCCTTAGCTCCAAGGCCCAGAGGAGTTCTTTATCCTTTCTTGGAAATTAAGCTATACTTTCTCCCTCCAACTGCCCCTCCAGATATCCATTTAAACGACCTCAACTTTGTCCCTCCTCTTGAAACACGGACACTCTGTTCAGCTGTATCTTTTCTGGAATTATTCTCTGCTTTTTGGTGCGGGTTTATTTTTCCCCTTCTGTACCCACAAGATTGCTCTCATTTGAAAGTGACCACAAGTAACAGCTTTATTACAATAATGACATCTAGGGTCCCCTGAAGGCTCCAGGCTTTTCTCACCAGTGGATTCCTGGGAGATCTCAGTGCAGGAAAGCACATTTTACACACACACACACACGTACACACCCCACTGAGCCACAGATTTCCTTTGATTAAACCTTGAAACAGCAGTTTAAGCTACGAGGGGCCATGAGAGAGACCTCAGGAGTGCATGTTTTCCTACCCCTGACTAAGAAGGAGGACACAGCATGAGACAGCCTCACAGAAGCTACCCCCAAGCCTGGAGGGATGAGAAGCAGCACTTCAGGCCCCTGGCTTCCCTTCCAGACACATTTGAAGCCAGAGACCTGGATGTGAATCCTCTTACTAAGTGGTTTTAGGCAGGCCTGCATATTTATTCATTTAGTCACTCAACAAATTCCTAATTAACCCAACTATTGTACATGCTCTACTGGCATGTAGCTTCCAGTGAAACACTGGAAAATGAAAAAAATAGGACCCTGTCTCCACTCCCAAGGAACTCACAGTCTAATGGGAAAGGAGACCAATAGTTACAGTACAATACAACTTTCTCACCTGTAACATGGGGCTAAGGATCTCACAGGTTTATTTTAAGGATTAAATAATACGAAGAGGATTAAACAGTACCAAACATCTAGTCAGTGCCTGATAAATGTCCATTTTTTTCTATTTTCCTCTCCTTGAAACAAAAATCTCTGCCTCTCCTCCATCTGCACCACTGTGTGGGTTTGAAAAGCTGGGAAAAAGCCTGCTCCCGAAACAGAGACTGCATCACCAGGAGCTACCATGTGCTGCTGGACCTGAAGACAGGTCCTGCTCGATAGTGCTGAGTCCCCAGTCCTGAAGATGATCCCAGATGGTGGGGTGCAGGCGTCAAGGACCCAGAGAGACCGGGGGAGGGGACTGGGCAGGGCCCCCCCAGCCTCACCCCTCTAAAGAAATATGCCCATCCTTTGTCCCTTAAGCATCGGGGTTCCCCTGAGAATATAAACTAAGGATTACTTCCCACGGCAAAAGTGTCTTCTGAGGTTGAGAGGAGTAACTGGATACAGAGGGAAACTTTCTAGACCTGATTCAGGACCTCTACATCCCCATCCCAGAGTCTCTGGTGCCTAGGGCAGGGCCTTCAGGGTAGTCACCAGGTTGCTCTTGGCCCAAAGTTAGAGGGTGAAGATGCTCTTGCTCCTCCCAGCTCTAGCATGCTCTGGTTCTCAGTAAAGATCCTTCAGACAAGAGCCTTCACAGTTCACGTACAACTTGAGAAGTGCCAAAGTGGGAAAGCTCAACCTTTTTTGCTAATAGATAAGGAGAGAAGGAAGGACTGCATTGAGCTGCACAACACAATACTGTGAAGTTTCTAATATTGACCAGGGTGAATTAAGACATTTAAATTTTGATTTACAAAAATCAACGCATACTCTCTGGACTTCTAAAGTAATTACAAACTCAAAAATACTTATGCCTGTTTTGTTAAAAAAAATAGCTAGCTGTTGTTGAAAGACATTCAAGATACCCATATATACATTACTAATAAGAAAAAAATATCAAATTGTACACGTTAAATATATGCAGTTTATTGTTTGTCAACTGTATCTCAATAAAAGTTCTTAAAGAAAAAAAAAAAGGAAAAGAAAGATTCAAAATTCACAGTTGGTCTTCCTTTTCTGGCAAGCGGCCTGAGGTGACCTCTAAAAATGGTTCGCTATTCACTTGACCCAGAAAACCCCACAAAATCATGCAAGAGGTTCAAATCTTCGTGTTCACTTTAAGAACACTCGGGAATCTGCCCAGGCCATGAAGAGTGTGCATATCCAAAGAGCCAAGTATCTGAAGGATGTCACTTTACAGAAGCAACGTGTGCCATTCCGTGGTTACAATGGTGGAGTTGGTAGGTGTGCCCAGGCCAAACAGTGGGGCTGGGTGCAGAATCGGTAGCCCAAAAAGAGTGCTGAATTTTTACTGCACAGGCTCAAAAATGCAGAGAGTAATGCTGAACTTAAGGGCTTAGATGTAGATTCTCTGGTCATTGAGCACATCCAGGTGAACAAAGCCCCCAAGATGCGGCGAAGGACTTACAGAGCTCATGGTCGGATCAACACATACATGAGCTCTCCCTGCCACATTGAGATGATCCTTACTGAAAAAGAACAGATTGTTCCTAAACCAGAAGAGGAGGTTGCACAGAAGAAAAAGATATCCCAGAAGAAACTGAAGAAACAAAAACTTACGGCCCGGGAATAAATGTCACAAAAAATAAATGCAAATGTAAAAGCGAAAAAAAAAAATTCACAATTGTATAGTTGTAGGTATATAAAAGAATTATTTTAATTGTTTTGTTAAGGCAATTATCATCTCCCTACTGATAAGTGACCAAAATAACTCCCACTAATCAAGAAACAGTTTATTGCCCAGGAAGTTTCATAATGATTTACTACAATTCTCTCTAGTAAAAAAGCAAAACCATCCCTCAGTTTTCTGTCACTCATAACAGATCTTTTTCAAAAAGGACTTTAAATAGATAAGTACTCAAAAAAAATGTAGATGTACCTTCCCAATATGAAACTACATCTATTTCTGAGTTGTAAAGAATGTATATTAAAATTATATCATGCAACAAAATACACATTTTGTAGGGGGGAAGAAAGAGAAGATTAAATTGAATCTTGCTGACAATTGTCTTAAATCACACCTTCCTGCCTGCAATTGAAATTATAAGTCACATTGCTTTGTGTTAAATCAAATTCACCCCGGCAGGAAGACAGGATTCTGCGGCTCCAGTTCTGTGGGGAGGTGAGTCGAGATGGAGGAAAAACATCTCTCTCCTCCCGGAGGCTCTTCCTCCACCAAGGATCTGGGGACATGAGACTCTCTGGCCAGGTAACTGGACACCTTGCACAACCCTCCCACCAGTCAAGGCTTCTACAAATAGTGCATTCCTGACATTGTCCTGGGCCCACTGCAATGCCAAGTGGGTTTTACAAAACAAATATTTCTCTACAAATGAGGGCAGGTCCCCAGGCTGGCAGGCTTAGAATTTCAAAGAAATAGTCAGATTAAACTGAGACACTCCAGATGTCTCAGCTGAGAAGCTCTCACCAGCATGAGGGTGGGCTCCCCTCCAATCTCACTTCTGATTACCTCAGGCTGGACTTACAGGGGAAGTCCTAACACACACGTCCTGTCTAGTTGCACTAAAACAGGGTTCAAGGCTGATCGTCTAGGTGTTACAACCAGTAAATACATGCCTGACTGTGTTGTGTATGCCAGCTCCAAGAGGGAAACGTAGTGGGAAAGAAGGAAAGAGGGAAAGTGGGAAGATTGAAGGAAAGAACTTATTCCCCACCACCATGCCCACCATGTGATGCGCAGGGTGAGGTGCTGTCCTGTACCTCATTTTTTTTTGGATATTTTTTTACTTTTTATTTTGTAATAATTTTAGACATAGAAAATTTGAAAAAAGAGTGCAAAGATTTCACATATATACTACACCGAGCTTCCCCTACTGTTAACTATTTACATAACTATTAACAGTTAACTATGATGTTAGCTATTTCCATCCTATGATGAAAGAATCAGGAAATTACTATTATCTAAATTATGGACCTTATTGAAAGTTTACCAGTTTCCCCCCATGTCCTTATTTTCTGTTTCAGTATCCAATCTAGGATCCCACATTGCATTTAATCTCTGCCAATCTGCGCATTCTTTAGTCTTTCTTTGTCTTTCATAACCTTGGCACTTTTGAAGAATACTGTTTAGTTTGTAGAATATCTCTTTGTCTAGTGTTTTCTCAGGATGGGGTTATGCATTTTTGGCAAGGATACTATACAAGTCATCTTATGTTCTTCTCAGGGTATCATGACAGAGCTGTACCTCATTTAATCGGCACCTCATTTAATTTAATTTCACCTCACTTAATCAGCACAACAGTCCTACAGGGTTTAAGGAGCAGTCACCCTCATTTCTGGAGTTGGGTAAACTGAGGCACGGGGCAGTGAAGAGACTTGCCCAAGGTTACCAAACCTGTAAAGGGCAATGCTGATTCCAACCACTGTCCGCCTGCACAACCTTCGCCACGCTGAACAAGACTCGGGTTTCCCTCCTCTAGGTAACCGATGGTTTCACTTAAGGCCTGAACCTGCCCTCTCCTAATCTTCCCTCCTCCACTCCTCTAAATCCTCCTCATTCTTAAAAGATGTGTCATAAGTCCCCGTTCCTCCAAGCAGTCTGTTGCACCGGTGCCCTCCTCTAGAATTCAATACTAACTCTCATCATGTTAGTTTGCAAAAGATCCTCAGCTGTTTCTTGTGTGGTCTTCCTAGCCTGGTGATGAGCTTTCCAAAGCAAAGGGCTGTGTCCCACATGTTTTGTCATTTCCCGACACACCTGGCGCAGCGTCAAGCCCACGAGAAGCGCTTGGAAGCGGCCACAGAACAGCCCGGATCGGTGCCTTTAAAAGCTGGGCTCCTCTGCTCAGCCCTTCCAGGGGCTCCCCTTCTCTCCCAGAGCCCTTCTCCCGTAGTGGCATCCAAGGCCTGTGCAAGCTGCCCCCCAGCTGGCCCCCCTCTGGCCTCACCCCCACCCCTCTCTTCCACAGTCACTCTGCCCTGACCAGTACACATACACCAGGTGCAGTCTTGCCTCAGGGCCTTTGTCCTGGTCGCTTCCCCCACCTGGAACTCTTCCCCTAGACAGAGCTCACACCTAATTTTCTTCAAGTCTTTCCCTATCAGAGAGCACCTGACAACCTCATTTAATTGCAAACCCTTCGTATTTTTGTCTTTGTTCCACTGACATACCCCCAGCACTTACTAGGTGCTCAATAAATGCTAGTTGGACGAAGGAAGGGAAGAATCTAAGCATGTGACCAACAGAAGGTAGGAGTACCTCCCAGGTCACTGTCAAACTCTTAGCCACAAATCGGGGAACAGGAACTTGGAAGCAGGTCTGCAGTTTCTCCCAATCATCCCACGTCTCCACCCCAGTCCCCAGTAAACAATGTCAGCCTTGAGATCCAGCTGCAACATCTGCCCACAGAACTAGGAGCCCAATATTACACACACTTGCGCCCGGAGATTCCACTTATGCAAGTAAATGGGACTTCCTGGCAAACCTGGACATGTCTGCTGCTTCCTCTGTGTGCACCTGTCCTCTCTATGGCCCCCAACTCAACCCCATGCCCTAAGCCTGGAAGACCCCACACCCCCCAGTGAAGCTTTTCTCTGAATAAGCAGAGGAGATGGTCTTGTTCACACTAAGTCTTCTCCTGAAAACAGTGATACTGCTGGCTGCGGAGAGCCTCTCTCAGGCTTCCACGGTGCTCTGCCCCATCAGCTCCTGGCACAGGTGACCTCTTGCATCTCCAGGGAAAGACACTGATAAAACAGTCACTTGGTAACCCCCCTCAGGGTTCTGCTATTCTCATGAATACTTCTTCCAGTCTTATCTGCATCCTTTCTGCTAAAAGAAAGGGATGATCCTATTTTCTCTTGATTAGCATCTCTGGAGCAGAAAAACAAGAGGGTCACTAGCCCCTTATTATGGGGCTTGAGAGAGGTAATTTACTAACTGCGTCACCTTGGACAAGTCAACTACAGTCACTGAGACTTGATTTCCTCATCTGTAAAATGGGGGTAACAACATTATCCAGTAGGGTTGCTTACAAAGTTAAAATGAAGTATCACATGTAAAGTATTTAGCACATAATACGTACTCAACAATATTAATTCTCTTCCTCTTCCAGTCTCTTCTCCAGACAAGTTCAGACCTATTTCTACAACCCTTCCTCCCTCATTCTTTTTTCTAATTTTTGAATCATTGATAATATTCTCTTTCATCATATAAATCCTCAGGTTCTAATAAATTTTTCTAAAGCCTGGCCCAATTATAGACTTGGAGAGTCAACGTCATAATTCCTGCATGTTATACTTCCCTCCATATACTCTTTTTTAAAAAAATTATTTATTTATTTATTTTTATTTAGGCTGCTCTGGGTCTTAGTTGTGGCACGCAGGATCTTTCGTCACAGCATGAGGGCTCTTCACTGCTGCGTGTGGGCTTCTTTCTAGTTGCAGCGTGCAGGCTTTCTCTAGTTGCAGCATGTGGATTTTTCTCTTCTCTAGTTGTGGCACGTGGGCTCCAGGGCAAGTGGGCTCTTTAGTTGTGGTGCGTGGGCTCCAGAGTGTGTGGACTCTGTAGTTTGTGGCACTTGGGCACTCTAGTTGAGGCACACAGGCTCAGTAGTTGCAGCTCGGGGGCTTAGTAGTCTTGTGGCATGTGGGATCTTAGTTCCCCAACCAGGGAGCCAACCCACGTGCCCTGCATTGCAGGATGGATTCTTTACCACTGGCCCACCAGGGAAGTCCCCCTCCATATACTCTTTTAGAAAACAAAGCAAATCAGAGGATCCATTTATTATTAAACTGAGATTTAGAAATGGAAGAAACCAAAACATTAAAAGACTCTCTTCTCCAAGCCCTATGAACTTAGAGGCAGGTCTAAAGCCTCACCCACACCCCTCCCATTCCTCTGTGGCTCCTTCTCTTGCGTCAGAGAAATATGATGATGAATAATTAGACAAAGCCTGTCCCACTCATTGAGATCCTCTGAGGCAGGAACCACATAAACACCAAGCATCATAACTGCAATAAAGAGAAACCAGAAAACCCCTCTGCTCTGGGACCCTACCCAGGCAGAGCTAAATAAATCTGAAACAGAAGATCAAAAAGGACCTTCCACATGGATAACAGAAAATGTCACCAGCATAAACAGGAAGAGAGATTAGTTCAATAAAGGAATAAACTCACATCTGTGGGTTGCAAGTAAGATTTTTGCTTACTTTTAACTTCCCAGCATATAACTCACAAGGTTATTAATACGGACTCCTACTGTTTTGGGCAAATAAACAGCTGCTGATGTTTTGTGCCCAAGCCACTTTATTAGAGCTTTCCTTTACAGCAATTGTTTTTTCCTTTCCAAATCCTGAGAGGCTCAGACAGCTGAAAAAAAAAAAAAACCAGGGAGTACTAAGGCAGAACAAATAACAAAGAAGAGAGGAGGCAGCCTGTAGGGGCAGGGAAAACAGGGCAGGAGCTGCTGGGACCCTCACCATCCTCTTTCCAATTCTTGGACAAAGTCACTGTTCAAGAGCACAGAGCAGAAGATATAGATGTGGTGCAATCAGAAGGGCTGTTTTTGCCATGATGCTAGGAGTTAACCATTAAACAGAATTTAAAAGTGAGAGAAGATGAGGCTGACCAACCATCCAGGTTTGCCCAGATTGAGGGGCCTCCTTGGACCCGGGAATTTCCCTTTTAAAAGAGGGAAAGTCCTGAGCAAACAGGACAAGTTGGTCACCCCAGGAACCACAGGACTGTGCCAGTGCACAGTAAAGCACTCAGCACTGGGCCTGGCACATTGAAGGTACCCAAAAGCCACATGCAGAATCTGAAGGAGCTCTGGCCTGCAGCTGGCACGCTCTGCTTTTCCTATGAGGCCAAGTTCCCGGGGGCCCACAATGATCCAGGAGAAAGGGCTTTCCAGAGCCTGCATGCTGGCACCTCACACCCTCTTCCAAACAAGGCCTTCTCCCTCTGGCATCCCAACCCTGAGGTTCCCCACTTACACAAGGACAGACTAAGGCACCTGCCTGAATCCCTTTTCTATCAGCCTCCCGCTTGAACACAGTCTTTGATAAATGACCTCCCAGTCCCTTCTCTGTGAGACTGTCATCTTCTTTTCTCTTCCGGAGAGAGCACAGATGCTGGAGACAGTTTCCTGTCTTGGCTCCACCACCGATCAGCTCTGTGACCTTGGGGAAACTCTCTAAGTCACTATGTCTCAGTGTTCTCACCTCTAAAACTCTCCCTCACCATGAAGATAAAAAGCAATCATGCATGGACCGCACCCAGCCTAGTCCCTGACACACAGGAGTAGCTGTCTTCCTCCCGTCCTTCTGATACAATCCAGCTTCAATTCTTTATATGCCTGTTGTCTTTAAAATAAATCAAGAGTTTGGCTAAGATTCTCATTTGGTGTTTCTGTAACTTTAAATCTCTCCTTAGCTTTCAAACTCCTATATTCATTGGCCCAAGCAATTTTGTACTGTTCTCCTAAGTCCTCATATGCCACTAGCATGACACTTATAAGCCCAAGTTTCAAACCCTGTCCTGCCCAGGTCCCTGAATTGCCTTCCCTCTCCTCCAAGATCTCAGTGGCCTTTTACTCTAAGTCCCCAGGGGACAGAGATGGATGAGCAAGTCAGACCAGTGAAGCCAAACAAGGCACCAGGGCTTAAGATGCAGCACCCAACCCTCTCAAACAGGTGCTCCCCTCTGAATCTGAAATTCCGGGCACTGACGGAATGAACCCATTCATGCCAAAGAGTTGGCCTAATCCTCCTCTTTGGGTATCATTTTCCATTGTTCTCATCTGTCCTGGGGAGACAGGTGCTGATGCCACTTCTCTGGATCTCTCCAAACACTGTATTTTGTGAGCTCATAAAGGACAGTGATAACAAACACAGCCCAGCAAAGTGTGTCTGCCAGCTCCAGTACCATTTTAGCAATGCCATCATAGAGGAAGTCTGTCACTGTCTCATGGGGGCTGGACACTTAAGGCTTTCCATTGGCATCGTTAAGGGCAGCTTCATCTCCCAAAAGCAAACCTTCATAAAACTGAAACTGAATGTTGCGCAGTGAAAGAGAACTACATCTCAAAATGCATACCCACTGACTGGGATGATCTGTCGTAGCAACATACTTTAATCTATAATTGTGTAGCCAGAAAAAACTACCAAAGCATTCGTGTCCATATGGTCAGGAATCCTCGTCCTTAAAGCTCCGGTTGGCTGCATTCAGCTGGGTCCATAAAGAGTACGTAGACCCACACAGAAGATTCCAGTGCAGCAGCTGTTCCCAGTCGCTGTCACAACATGTTGTATGTTGGAACAGTTGTGCAGTAATTTGTTACTAACAATAATTTAAGTACCAAAGCATATGAATGATTAACTTTAACTATAAATTGAAGGAATTTCAAGATTATCACATTCTCTTGCATATTAATATGCTTTCTTGAGTGGGAGAAAAAGGGATGGAGTGTGAATGAACACAACGTGTTGGGACGTGCATCATCCTGGCCCCGCCCTGGGGCGGGTGCCCTGCATGTGAAGGCATGTGTGTGGGGAGGGGGGAGATACTGAGAATGCCTGTGCTCAAGCATTGCGTCGTGCAATGATGCCAACTCTGACCCCGAAGGCAAGGTGAGATTTGATAAGATGACAACTTATCAAATGTGGGCACAATGGAATAATCAAATGTCTGCAGAAGTCAAGACGCTCCAGCCCTAGGGAGACTTTCAAGGCCAGCATAAAAAGTGCAACCCATCACTCATAGAATCTAGACCATCAACCAGCAGACCTAACCCACTCTGCCCCTTGCTCTCTACCACCGCGCCCGTCCCACATTCATGGACTCCTGCCCCTCCAGCTTCATTCATGATCCTCTCTCTGCCAAAATCCCACCTTGGTGCCTCTGGCTACATTCATCACTCACATTCAGCTTGGTGTTTCCCCAAAGGACCTTCCGTGCAATATCACCTCCATCTGGACGGCCCTCCTGTATGCCTCTCACAGGGCAGCCTATCTGTCCTAGTCTCCAGAATAGAACCCAAGCAACAAAAAAAGACAACAATCCTAAGAGACCCCCAAGCCTCAAGTCAAGGCAGTAGCCCATTCAGCTTTCCATGTTAAGTGAAATCAGAAATCCTATAGGATGGTAATGAAGATGTTCCAGTAACCATGTATGTGGCTCTGGATCCCATAAACATCTTTGGAAAAATACAGACTAGCCAAACCCAAGTAACTGAGGCTCAGCTACAAGGCCCTCACAAACCAGAAAACCAGACTGTGGCACTCCGACGTTTCATTCTGAATTCTCCTTGAGATTCTACATCAACCTACTTATCAAGGGCAAATAACAATTTATATCAAGTGAGTGGGAAAGAATGTGGAATTCATTTATTTTACAGCCTACACACTTCTGGATAAAAATGAAAATTCTTTGGCCATGGGAAAAAGTTGTCTTCTTTGGCAAGGCTTTTCTACTCAATGAAGATGAGGTCCTGGGCTATTAATAAAGATAATTGGGCTCAACCTCTAAATTCTGCTATTGAACTCTCTCAAAATATCAATCTCTGTTACTAATATAATTTCACATGCCACAGTTCATTCCGAAGGACAAATAGGTTTACTCTTTAAATGACACCCTTTCCTCAAATAATCTCCAAGCATTTAGGAAACATCATATCCTCTTCTTTACAACCCTGCCAAGTCAGGGATCAGATGAGAAGAATACCAGCCAATTCTCCATGACATCCAAAAGCTATAGAGGACAAAAAAAAAAATCTCCCAACATGCAGGCCTTGAGTATTTTCTGATTTTTAGGAACCATATATGTGTTTGAAATCTTGGTGAGCAACCTGCTGTTACTGACCTGATGCACACTAATATGCACATAATATGCCTAATAAAATTTTAGGAAACAAAAGCAGTTAATAATCCATTTCTCCCATTGTTGGGATGATCTTGACTCAAGGAAGTAAGATAATGGATTTAGAAATTAGTCATATAATGTTATACATTATTAATCATGGTATTCAAAAGGGTAAATAGATGTTACAAGAATAGCACCCAGGAATTCAATTTCCCTTTAGATTTGTTTACTCTCTTGAACTCTTTATGCTACCAGCATCCCTCACAAATATCTAACAGTCTGATGTTCCCTTTTCTCCCAAAGCAGTGATTTTCAACCCTCTTTTAAAAAGAAACCAGAGTCCTTTTAAAAGTGAAATATTTTACAGAATACCAAATATAAGACAGATGAAAGAGGAACACCATTGGTGGCATGGAGGGGAGAGAATGGGTACGGGAGGGGTCCAAGAGACCTCACTTGACCCTTGTATTTCTTAAGTCCCAGAACAAACCGTCCAGAAGCTTGGGGCTGCTAGGGACAGAGTTTGAAAATCACTGCCCAAAGGCACATATGTAAAGCAAAAATTATGTATATAAAATAGAACGCAGGCATAATATATATTTTATTAATTAATTAATGGTATCTGGAAATAAAACATATATATATATATGTAAATACACAAATCACAAACACTGCCAAGAGAAAAACTGGCAAAGGACACCAACACAAGGTTAAAACAAACATAGGGCTGGGGGGAGGATACTAAGTTCTACAGTAATCAAAGGAATACAGAGCAAAAGAACAGAACATTTGACAGTGGTTACATCTGCCCAGAGAAAGTTAAGGATAGCATCCAATGCTGGCCAGGCTCTGTGAAACAGGTACAATAATACATTGCTGTTGGGTGTATAGAAAGACTTTCCTTTTGATAAACAATCTTTCATAAAAATGTTCATATTCCTTGAATCAGTAGTAATCCCCCTTCTGGAAATACCTCATTAAATTCGCTCAAAAGAAGAACACGGTGGGATGAAGATGTTCATTTCTACATTAATTATAATAGAAAAGAAAATGTTCAGTAACAGTGGTTAAATCAATGGTTAAATTGATAACATGGTTAAATCGATAATGGTATATTGGTGGTGGAATATTATGCAGTCACTAAAAAGATAGTAAAATTCTTTTTAAAAATCCTCCACTTAATCGCCTTTCCAGATTAAGCATGCGTTCATTCTCTCCATGGAAAACAAAACAAAATCAGGATGCCTTTGTCTCTCTGTGTCAGCTTCTCTCTCCCACCCTATTCACCTCTCCTTCTAACAACTGAGTCATATGCCTACCAAGAGTCCACTGGGCTTGTTTCCAAATGTGTTTAGACTCTTGGTACTTGTCATTGTAACAGCATAATTTAATTACATCTTATATAAACCAATGGAATATCATTGCTAAAAAGATGAGAGTTGTTTCTAAGAAAATTAATTTAAAGCCTTGGAAAGACTTTATAAAGTTAGTGGCATAAATAGCAGTTAAATTACTTGTGAACAAAATCACTGCAAAAGACCAGACAAAAGTCACAAAAATTTAGGCTGCTAGACTGCTTCATAGACATCTTCAAGTTCTCAGTGAATGTTAAAGAAAACAGAACTAGCTATCAGGCTTTGTAAACAGCATCTTACAGGAGTGGTTCATTCAAGGAAGATGATCAGAAAGACAGTGGGTAGACCCAGCCCAAAGACAAAGCCTTGGCCTTACATCAAAAGGCTGGCAAATAAATGAACATTTTGAATAATATGAAAACAAAATATTTAATGCATGTGTGTAATATTTTGTTTTATTCTCCTCTTTAACCAGTTTTTCAGTAAACTGACTAACTTAAATCCCAACTGTGTTGAGTAAGGGGGATTCTATCGTCCTTTAAAAACAAGTTCACTGAGGGGTTGGAGAAAATGCGGCGGGTGTGATGGGAGGGCGCGATTCCGCGCGGTTGCCCCTTCTCTAAGCACCAGGAGACTCTGTTCCTGACTCCCAGCCCAAACGGTCCTGGGGCCGTGAGCGGTCCTGCAGACTGAAGACTTAAATCCAAGGTCGTGGGCAAAACATCTGAAGTTCATTGCCAGGACTGTGATGGTTCAGGAGGGGAATGTGGAAGGTGCATACAGGACCCTAAACAGAATCCTTACCATGGATGGGCTCATTGAGGACATAAAGCCATGGTAGTACTACAAGAAGCCTTGCCGCCGGCAACAGAGAGAAAGCTATGAAACCTACCGGCGAATCTACAACATGGAAATGGCTCGCAAGATCAACTTTTTGATGTGAAAGAATCGGACGGATCCATGGCAGGGCTGCTGAGGCCTGTGCATACGAGGCCCAGTATGAAGACCCTTATCCAAGTGTCTCCACCTCTTCTTTCTCCCACCCCATTTTCTCTTACCTTTCTTACAATAAACACATATATGCAAGAAGGCCTATATATATAGAAGCAATCCCACTAGTCAGCAATGGACACTCTCTTTTATTGTCAGAGAGAAACCGAGGCAAAAAAATAGCCTAGGAGTAGAATGGCTGTTGCCAAGGGCTGGTGTTGGGGGGAGGGGAATGGGAAATAATTTAATGAGAACACTGTTTCAGTTTCAGAAGAGGAAAAAGTTCTGGAGATAGATGGTGGTGATGCTTGTATAACAATGTGAATGTACTTAATGCAACTGAACTGTACACTTAAATGATTAAAATGGTAAATTTAAAAATAAATAAATGAATAAATAAAAACAAGTGCACTACAACAGGGACCGGGAGTGTCTTGATTCACCACTCTATCCACATTCACCTCCCCAGTGTGGGCCTGGCTCATACTAGGTTTCCAATAAATAAGGACTAAATCGATAAACTATGTAGCAAATATGGGGAAAATACTTCTAGCAAAAAGCAAACTGAGGAAAGCAGGATATTAAATTACACATAAACCACAACTACACCTTCATTTTTAAATATGGAGGCAGATGGACAAAACTAGAAGGCAATGTTCAAAATACGAAACAGTTGTGTTAAATTAGAATGAATTACAGGAATTTTATATGTTTTAAAATATTTTCCTCAATATTGGCACATTCTTTTACAAACTCAAAAAAATACTCATCAAGAAAAAGAGAAGCTGTTTTGGCTTCTACTGGATGTGAATCTACATTTCCATCTCCTAAGCTCTCTAACACTTCAGCCTCCTTCAGCACCCTCTACTTAACCCACTGCACTACCTCCAGCAACCCCATCTTTCTCCTCCTAAGACCAAACCTGTACTAACACTTATTGTGTGTTTCTAATCCAGCAGGATGCTATTTTTAAAATCTGGAGTTATCCACCCTCTCATTTACCATCTTCTGGTTAAAAAAAATTATCAAAACTGCAATTTACATTCCCAAGAGATTCCCAAACACCATCTAATTAAATCATTCAATCAGAAAACAAATTAAAATGAAATATCACTGCAACCCCCAGAGGAAAATAAACTTTTCAGTCATGACTAGAACGTAGCTCTAGGGTGACGCTCCAAAGCCTCTTCTAATTGCAAGTCCTATGGAACATCCAGCAGAACATTTTGTGACATTTGCAGCTTCCGGGACAACTTTCCTTCCAAAGCAAAGAGGAGCCTGTGCAAAGCTCCAAAGCAAAACATAGTCACTTGAGAATGGAAATGCTTTTATTAATGACTAACCAGTGCACTGGGCACCCTCACTGTGTGCTCATTCGTTCATCCACTCGTCTATCCAACACGTACTCTCTGAAGAATGTGCCAGGGACTGTCCTGGATGTTCCACAAACACTTTTTAAGTGAATGTAATCTCTGCCTTTTGGCATAAAACAAAACAAAACCCACAGCTCCCTGAGTTTAACTATGGAAGAGTCTTCAAATGGAAAGGCTATGACCCCATCATCCCTTGACCACCCTCTGAAGTCTCTAACTCTGACACCCACTCCCACCATCAAGGGACTCCAGGAGAGCACTGCTGCCCCTGTGACTCGCTGGCCCTCTTAAGAAACAGTATAGTACATAGTTAAGAACACAGATCCTGAAGCGACATTAGCTGGGTTTAAATCCCTGCACCTTAGACAAATCATATAACCTCTCCATCTGTAAAATGGAGCTAACATACCTACCTCATAGGGTGAGAAGGATTAAATAAGTCAATATACATAAAGCACTTAAAATATTGCCTGGCACATAGCAGGTGCTATATTATTTTTAGCTACTATTATTATTATCCCTATTCCCCCTTAGCTTAGCAAAGTAAACTGGATTGCTCAAAAGCTCTGCTCACTAGAGGAAACTTGACAGTGGAATACACATAAACAGCCCACATCACCAAGGACAAGCCTCTGATCGTTTCCTTTCCCACCCTCTGCCTTCAGAGAGCTGCACCTGGCCCAAACATTGCAGACCCCTTACCTAAATAAGGTAAATCCCTAAGTTTACTTTAAATTCCCCAAATACTAGCTCAGGGATGGCTCCAGCACCACTGGGGGAGCTGTCACTAGTCATGGCCATGCCATCATGGCACAACCAGCCAAGCACCCTCTGCCCTCCCCCGCCTCACAGCTGGTCCTTGCCCAGTCATCGACCCTTCCCCACGCTGCTAGGGGTGGTGGCTTCCACCTCTCTGCTTGAGAATCTGGTCATTTCTGCATATCTACAGGACTCACAACACAGTCATTGCACATACACAAGAGAACTGGACCAACACATGTTTTAAGGATCCTGCTCCCTCTTTTTTTCCCATCTCTCTCAATTTTTTCAGGTATATATTTGAAAGTTCCAAACAAGGCATAGCTATAAGGTTTCCTGGGAGCAAAAGCATAAAGGCTCCTTTCAACTTCCACATTGCACTCATTTTCATGTAGAGCCTTATAAATCATGTGACACGGTCCACATTCAACATGACAGGGGTGCACTCTGGGATGAGCTCATGGGTTAATAATGCCTCCTCACTGCTTCCTAAAGAAGTACCTTGCTCACCTCCTTCCTGAGCAGATCAAAAACACAAGAGAATCATTTTCCAGGAACAGAAACACATACACACACACAGAATCTGTGAATGAAAACCTCTTAAAATCTGTGGGAAAACTGGAAACGTCAAAGTAAGGTATGGCCTGTGTCTCCCTGGGAACATTCTGAATCACCCTGAGGCAAACACTGTACTTCTGTTGCTGACTAATTGTCAATCTGGACCCATGGGATGGAAACGGACAAGTAAGAAACAGCAACAGGCACCATCAGATAGATAAATTGGTTGGCCACGCAAGCTCAGTGGCAGGCTGAGAGGCAAGTATGAAGGAGTGCTGTGAACGGTCGCCTTTTCTGGGGAAGTGTCAGAGCCATGAACTTGTTTTGAAGTCATCAGTCAGTGAGGAAGCCCCAGGGATATGTATACCTCTCCTGCATTCACCTGAACCTCCCCCTGGGAAGGAGCTATTCCCTACACGTGGAGAAACAAGCCAGACGCAGAGAGAGCAGCTGTCCCTACCATGGCAGGGGCAGCAGATGCAAGGGTTGGATCCTGCCTGACACCATGTGTAAACAAAAGAGAATGCTCCTGCGGGAGAAATATTCAACCAGATACGTGCCAAGGTCTGCCGGGTGCTGGAACCAGAGCCTAGTGGGCCTGCCAGGTTTACAGGTGAACTAGGCTCTGCTGGCCCTGCCCTACCCTTAAAAAGCTGACCCAGCCTCCTAGAAAACAGAGGGAGCAGAGGCGAAGACAAGAGACATGTGAACGTGAGAGACGGGCATGTGTGTGCACACAGAGTCGGCAGTGCCCAGAGCTCTCTACAGGCTGCCTCTGACAGCCCATCGGACAGGGTCGCCTGAGGAGACCTCTCAGTACCCCATCCTCCTGGTGATCGCAGCCCTGGCCTGGAGTGCAGTCACCGGGCTCAGCCTTAGACGCCAGACCTACCCGGCGCGGGTCTGTCTGCTCTACCCCAGCCACTCCCTGGGCCTGGGAGTGGAGCTCCGGGAGGGAACGGCCTTCACCGGCAGCCCAGGGCGGGTTCTCCCGGTCCTGGGCGGAAGCGCCACCGCAGTGGACAGGGGTCCAAGCTCCTAGGCTTCTTCCCCGCGCCAACACCTGCTCCTGGAGAGGGTCTTGGGCAGGCGGGCTGTGGTGGGGGTGGGAACCGCTTCAGGTTCAGACAGCACTCCTAGCCACAGATCCCCCTGCACTTCCAGCAACCTATGGGCCGCTCACAGCGGGGCCGGGGCTGGGGCTGTGCAGTCTTCTTAGCTCCGGCTCGTCCCGCAGCCTGTGGGTCCTAAATGGCAACGGCTGGGGCCGCTTGGGCATCTAGCCGTGGGCGCTACAGTGGCTAAATGAGCTCGATTGCCCGCGCGCGCTCCCTTGTACACCCACCAACATTCACACGTCCGCACACCCAGAGCCGGGCCTCTGTGCGACCCCGAGAGCCCTCGAGCAACTAGCCGGTAGTCACACGCACACTGAGACACGTGTGCAGCGCGCCCCCACACCGCCAGCGAGCTGCACACACCCGCGCGTGGAGCCCCGCTCACACACGTGTGCCCTGGAGAAGCGCGCACGGCCACAGACACTGAGGGTCGCTCTCCCAGGCAAGAGCGTACACAGCCCCCCACGCGTCTACGGACTCAGAGTCCCACAGGCGCTCGAGAGATGCCTACCAGCCCCTGCGCATCCTGTACGGCTCTGGGCACTCCCTAGCCCCGTGGGCGGCCCAAGTTTCCCGGGGCGCCCGTACCTTGGATGTGCTGCTTGATGACATTCTCCAGGTGGTCCAGCCGTTCGATAATCTTCAGGGTGTCCCCTTTGTCTTCCTCCAGCTTCTTATCAGGCGCCGGCTCCTGCCCCCGCACATACACGCTGGCGATGTAGTTGGTGACCCAGCCCACGTAGAGCAGACAAATGATGTTGGTCATGCCGCTCAGGATCACGCAAGTGGACACCAAAGTTTTGGTCTTCCTGGTGCACACCATTCTGGGCTCCCTCCTCCATATAGAGCTCCCGGGGCCCCCTCCTCGCTGCGCACCCCGGACTCCCCCTGACTCACACCCCCGAGCACACCTCGGGCCGCCGGGCGCCGGAGCACCTGAGTGCCGACGTTCTCCAAAGCCTGGACCGCCGGCGGTGGAGCCGCCTCGCCCAAGTTTGGAGCTCCCGCCGCTGGCCGCGCGGAGAGAGCGCTTGACAAAGGAAATGAGGTGAATGCTTTCTCCCCAGTTAAAAATCTCCGAGCCCTTCTCGGAGCAGTCACGGGCGGTCGGCAGCAGCGCGCCCTGATGAGCGCGTCTGGGAAACTTTGCCACAGCCCGGGTCCGCGGCCGCGCCGCTTCCCATCGCCGAGTGCCGACTGCCTAGGCGGCCCGACCGGCCCGCGCTGCCAGGAGGACGGCGGCGGCGGCGGCGGCGGCGGCAGGGCGAGCCGCGGGGCCCAGCGGCCCGGCCCCCTCCGAACGACAAGCGCCGCCACCAATCACGCTCCGGCTCGGGAGAGGGGCCGGTGCTGGGCGGTCGCGGACCAACGGGGCGCGCGCGGGGGGCGGAGTCCGGTCCCCGGGCCCCACCTGCCGGCCGCCCCTGGCCCCCGCCCTGCAGGGACGCTCCTGAGCCTCCGCCCGCGCCCGCGCGCGCGCTGGCTGCCCCAGACCCGTGGAGAGGACGCGCCGCCAGTCCCAGCCCTAGGTCGGCAGACTCCACCTTTAGGGGAGTCCACCGCTTGCTCTTGCGCAGGAACCTCCAGTCTTCCGGAGGTCCTCGATTCAGCGCTCCTCACTCCCCCCGGCCGCAAGGCTTCTCTCGCGGATCCCACCGGCCGGCTCCTCGAGCCTTTTTCTGGTTGCCAGGACGCAGAGAGGCCCGGGGAGCGTGGGCCGGACCGCCTGCCCTGTCCTGCCCTTGGTCAGGCTCCGTGGGCGCACACTTCTTCCTTGGCCTCCCTTCGACCTGCACCCTGTCAGCCGGCTTCCAGACTCCGCGGCCGTCAAAGGAGCCAGCCCTCTTAGGACTCTCTTAGAAGATTCTGGACCACCACCCCTACCATCCCCCTCAAAGATTTTTGCCCCTAGCTAGATTTTTTAAAGTCTGTGCGGCTCCCAGGACAAACTGTGTCTTGTAACCCCAGGTGTCATTTCTGTGGGAGCAGGCTCCCCCCAGTACCTATGGAGATCCTGCACAGAAATATCCCACGGGGGAGTAAGCTTTCGGCGAACTAAGTGCCTGTACATGCTGTTTGTGATTGACGTTAGCGAGGAGAGAACTGTGCCTGACAGCACAGGGGCATGGCTGGACTCCAGGGACCAACACTACTTTCTTAGAGCAAATATTTACCCATTTTATCCCCTTCTGCGGAACACTCATTTCGTCTCGGAACCTGAATAAAATCTCTTCAAAGACTTCTTTCAAACACAGATTTCTATCCTCTTCTCCATCTGTGGAGTGCATCTTCCAGTCCTGAAGAGCGTTGTTTTGTGTGCCGGAGCTCCAACCAGCCGTGGTCCTAGTACCCAAGGTGGCTCCCTCAAGTGATGTCTTCTGGACTCAAAGAACTGGCGGAGGGCACAAGACCAATGAAGGGGCACTTTATGGCAATCAGCCAGGAGCCCTTGAACCAGTGCTTTGCTTACAGTAACTCCCAAAGGATGCTGTGAAAACAGACACCAACTAGAGATCTTGGAAGATTTCTCTTTACCTGTAGCTGGGAAAGAGAACAATGGGTGTGGGTTGGCTAGAGAGTAGAGGAGAATAGTATGTATGAGTTGATATGTATGAGATAAGAGTACGAAGTATTTCTCAAAAAAAAAAAAAAGAAAATCAAGGTACAGAAATCTGCATCCATAAGGGAATAAAACCTGTCTCTCCCTTTCTTTTCCTCTGGAAGTATAATTAGGTCACAAATGGAGGGTCTGGACTTTCTTCTGATTGGATGAATTTGCAAGCAATGGCCTTGAGCACACCTAATGACAAAGGTCTAATTATTTCTTCTGTTCTGTACCTTCTCCCAGGAGGAGGCCTGGAAGTTCAGCTCTTCCCAGGATCTTGCTAAACCACCACAGGGCTGGACAGAGAGAAGTGATACTCATTTTCCACATTCTTAATGGGAAAAAAAAAAAAAAACCCAAGTTTAAAAATAAAGTTGAAGGAGAAAACAAAGTGGGTTGTGTGGGCTTCCCAGGTGGTGCAGTGGTTAAGAATCTGCCTGCCAATGCAGGGGACATGGGTTCGATCCCTGCTCCAGGAAGATCCCACATGCTGCAGAGCAACTAAGCCTCTGCGCCACAACTATTGAGCCGATGCTTTAGAGCCTGTGAGCCACAACTATCGAGCCCATGTGCTGCAGCTACTGAAGCCCACGCACCTAGAGCCTGTGCTCCACAACAAGAGAAGCCATGGCAATGAGGAGCCTGCACGCCACAGTGAAGAGTAGCCCCCACTCACCGCAACAAAAAAAGAAAGCCCATGCACAGCAATAACAACAACAAAAAAGTGGATTGTGTGACCTTATATTTTGGTCTAGCTGGTCCTGTCATACATTTGTAATTGTGGAGGGGCTGAATGCAACAAAAGAAGAATGAGGAACCGGCTCTTCTCTCTGAAAGGCCACAAGGTTGAGTTGACCAGTTCAAAGAATATTCACTGGAGGTGCAGCTAGACTCCATGACTCTAATCCCACATCCACCACTTATTAGTTATGTGAGCTTGAACGAGTTTCAAACCACCAATGGGGCTCAATTTCCCCTTATGTCAAAGATAAACAATACTTGCTGAAGAGCTGGTTGTGTAGATTAAATGAGAGAATGCACCAGAAAGGGTTTCATTAGTGCAGGATGCATAGTGGGTGCTCAGGACCATGTGAGGTTTCCTTCCAGGATATGGTGAACTCTGTGGGGTTCCATGAACTCCATTTGCTGTTTAGCAATACTTTGTTTCCCCACCGACTAATATCAGTTCCCTCTCCCCTAATGGAAGTTAATAGGAACTAAAACTATAGGCAGCAAGGTGCTTGTCTTGCCTAGCTGAGCTCCAGCACATTGACTTTCTATTGTCTGTCTTCACCATCAGCAGGGCAGTGATCTGCATAGGTTGATACCATGTTCATGTGGACAGCTGGTTTCAGGGACTTTTGCCCCCAGGGCCCCCTAATTCCCACTCAAGACCCCTAAGTCCTTAGTTTTAAACAGGTGAATTAGAAGGGAACACAAAGACTTAACCCAGAAAGATTTTACAGTCATAAGGACAGAGAAGAGTTAGCCTCTATGGAAGCCTTCCTAGAAAAAAATGCCTGGGTAGAGGTTCATTTCTTTGACCCTCATTTCAATGACATTCAATCCAATAAGTAATTATTGAGCCCTCAAGGCCTTTTCTGAACGACCAGTTGCCCTGGGCCCTGCCCAGTTTACTGCAAACCTGTGGATATAAACTAAGTCTCATAGTCTTAATATGGACCTCTTTTCTGGGCCTGGAAAGCTGCTAAAAATCATCAGGGGATCACTGTGAAGCTAATCAGATAATGGATGTGAGCGGGCCTAGCAGAGGTTCTAGTACAATACATTTCTTTAAACTTATGCCGAGAATTTGAATCTAGGGCCTCCTTCTACTGCTGCAAGAGGAAAGTGAGTACCTTGAAGAATCTACACAAGTGGCTAGAGATCCTTGATAGGGTCTTTGCAGCCCAAACTTTGGATTTTACCCATCTTTTATATTGGGTAGGCAGCTGCCCTCTTCTTGATGTGATGGTGGGGGCGGGGGGGACAAGCAGGACTTCTTACCCACAAGTATAGCCACTCTATCACCCCACCAATACTAAGCATACATTCAGAATATCGTTGATATCAGAGTTGGAAAAGCCAGTCATTAATGGAATTTAACTACCAGTTGATTATATTCTGAGTGGAGTACTCTGACCTGAGGGCTAAAGATAAACCGGGGACCAATCTTGGTCAATGGCAAGAGTCATTCATTGGAGAGTGGTGTCAGTGGTCATCTATACCCACCAGATGGCAGCACCATGCAAAGCCTTGGGGCCAGAGGTGCCAACTGGGATTTGGGGGCTACCCGGGTAAAATGAGCCTTGGCAGCGGAAAGTCTCAATTCTTGGGCTGGCTGCATGGAAAGTGGGTTTTCCACAGAAAAGGGATTTCTGGCAGGGCTTCCAGCAGGGAGGGATGCAAAGATCAGAGACAAAGGCTGCAGAGAAACAATAGGTCCAAGGCTGGATTCAGCCAAGACACAGGACTGAGATGTTATTGACAGAAAAGGGAGGGATGGTGAACAAAGTGAGGAATGTTTGTTCAGTACTTACATTGTGTCAGGCCTAGTATTTTTCACATGTTGTCTCTTGGGAATGGACTAAAGAATCCAGAGAGCTGGATTCATATTCCAGGTCTGTCATGTACTAGTATGATCTTGGGCAAATTACTTAACCTCTCTGTGCCTCAGTTTCTTCATCTGTAAAATGGGGATAATAATAATAATAATAACAATAATACCTATCTCCTCCTTATAGAGATGTTGTGAGCTTTAGATGAATTTATATATAAAGCACATTGAAGGCACTGTATAAGTATTGGCTGTGGTCATCTTTATCATCTCTGAGCACCAAAGTATTTGAAAGGTCAACACAAAGAGAGACAAGCCACCCAGAGGGAACGTTCCTCTAACTAGGAGTAAAAGGTCCTAGAAACTGACTGTTGGCTCCTCCTTTTTCAACTTGTTGAAGGACCCAAAGCAACTCCTAGCTGAATCACAGGGCAGAGCCTAACTGGAATCCTGCAACTAGAGCCATCTAACTATCTGTCTGCTATTCATCCACTAAGTATTTCTGCATGCCTGTTCTGTGCTAGAGCCAATGCTGGCTGCTGGTAATACAGAGATGACTTACAGACCTGCACCCTTTCCCTCAAGGAGATCATTGTTCAGTGGATAAGGCAAATAAATAAACAACTATAATACAGTCTGATAAGCTCTTAAGTGAAATACTATATTAATATGAAAGAGAAAGTCACAAGCAGTTGATATATGCACCAAATTCCTCCCAAATAAGTGACTATGCAACTTCCGAACAGCTCCACTTCCATTCAATCACTGGGCAGCTCTGCTGGGTGGGAATTTGTTCTTTAGACCTAGAGGAAAATATTTACAAGATAGTTAGTAGACCAAGAATTGATATCCAGAATACATCAAGAATTCATATAAACCAACAAAAGAGAGAGACAAAAATATCCCAATGGAAAAGTGAGTCAAAACTATGAACAAGGAATTAACTAAAAAGAACATATAAATATCCAATACACATGTGAAAGGATGCTTAAACTTGTTAAAAATCAGGAAATACATTTGTAAAATACAGATACCATTTCTTACCTATCAGATGGACAAATTTAAGGAGATGATTTTCAAGTATAAGAGCATAAGAGGAATAAGCACTCATAAATCCTGTTGGTGAAAGTGTAACTGGTACAACCACTTTGGAATGCAGTTTGGCAGCAATGATGAAATTTTAAATGCACATACCCTATGACCTTGTACTCAAAGTGTGGTCCATGGGCCAGGTGGGTGCTTATTCGAAATGCAGAGTATCAGGCCCATCCCACATCTACTGAATCAGAACCTGCCTTTAACAAAATCCTCACATGAGTCACAGAGACAATAAAATCTGAGAAGCAATACACGTGAAACTGTTAAACAGAGGCTTTCTTGGGGAAAAGAAAGGGTAGTGATTAAGCATAGTGATCAATGCTGAACTTCTTATCAGGTTCATCTGTAATATCTGAATTTTTTATAATGAATATTTCTTAATGTTATACTTCTGAAACTTGAAATAATACTTTTTAATTAAAAAAAAAGATTCCTTTGGTTGTGCTAAAAAATCTGCTTCACATTGGTCGCCATCCTGCTTTGTGACCTAAGCTAGTCTCGTAGGTACTCTAAGCCTGTTTCCCAATCTGTAAAAGAGGGATAATAATTACACCGCAGCCCAGCCTTACACGTTGGTAGGCTTGGAGCATAGCATACCAAACATAACTCAACCTTTGACATTCGTGATGATGATTCTTCATCATCAGGAAAATGGCCATCCTTTATGGTTTATGGCCATAGAGAAGAGAGCAATACCATAGGAGGAAGATTTTCCCGGAATGGAACAAATATAAAAACAAGCACTCACATACACACACAATTCTTGAGCTACATATACTAGTTGTAGGTGTTTCCTGTTGAACAAAAATGAAAGAAATCATCAAGGTACATGACTGATAACATTCCTACTTTCACCATGTAGTGAAAGTAGGAATGTTATCAACCACCACCTCTTTCTTTTGCTCACGGAGAGCCATTTCTTAGTTTTCTGTGTTTTACAAAAATGAAAGAAATCATCAAGGTACATGATTGATAACATTCCTACTTTTGTAGTGAAAGTAGCAATGTTATCAACCACAACCTCTTTCTTTTGCTCACTGAGAGCCATTTCTTAGTTTTCTGTGTTTTATATAAATAACATTATGGGGGCTTCCTAGGTGGCGCAGTGGTTAAGAATCCGCCTGCCAACGCAGAGGTCACGGGTTCGATCCCAGCTCCAGGAAGATCCCTCATGCCGCGGAGCAACTAAGCCCATGTGCCAAAAAAAAAAAAAAAAAGAGTTCAAATAAATAAATAAATAATATTATGTTGCCTGCTAGCGGAGATGCAGTAAAAGATTTGGCTTCCTGTTCTTTAATAAAAGGATGCTTAGTAGGAGATACGTGGATTAGGGAAGCAATAGAGCAGGGTGGTTACACACAGGTAACCAGACAGGCTTGGGTTTGAATTCTAGATCTGCCATTTACAAGTTTTGTGAATCAGGGCAAGTTGCTTAATTTTCTACATCTCAATACCCTCATCCGTAAAATGTAATATCTACCTCAAAGGGTTTTTGTGAAGATTAAATGAAATGATATTCATAAAGCTTGGTACTGAGTCTGTGGTAAGCATTCAACAAATGTTAGTTTTCATAGTACTTACTTTTATTTAGATAATAAATTATGGTACTTCATTTCCAATCCATAATTATACATATTTTATGGCATATATTGAGGAAACTAACCCTTCTGTAGCCCACGGACTAAATATACATTTTTAATGTTTTATCACTTAAAGGGATGAGTATCAGTTTTCTATACAATTTATATAAGTAACCAAGTGAAACTACACAGAATAGTGATGTGTCTTGTTTTACCACCTAGACTTCAGAGGCAGGTAGGGTACACTAGTACTGTTCTATCCACGGAGCACTGTTGATACATATCTTTTTTTTTTTTTAATTGGCTGCATTGGGTCTTCATTGCTGCATGCGGGCTTTCTCTAGTTGCAGCAAGCAGGGGCTACTCTTTGTTGCGGTGCGCGGGCTTCTCATTGCAGTGGCTTCTCTTGTTGCAGAGCACAAGCTCTAGGAGCATGGGCTTCAGTAGTTGTGACTTACGGGCTCTAGAGCGCAGGCTCAGTAGTCGTGCTGCATGGGCTTAGTTGCTCCGAGGCACGTGGGATCTTCCAGAACAAGGGGTCAAACCCACGTGCCCTGCATTGGCAGGCAGATTCTTAACCACTTTGCCACCAAGGAAGTCCCTGTTCACACATATCTTAATCCTGACAACCACCCCATACGGTAAGTTATCATGCTCATTTTCCAGATGAGGAAACTGTATTTAAGGCAAACATTAATGGGTAAAAGTGGTAGAGGGCTTCTGACTCCAAGTCCAGGACTCTTTCCATACACCACATCCCTCCTGGGTATCTGTTAAGGAACATCTATCTTCAGTGAAGGGATAACTGGCTGATTAAGATCAATAAAAAAGAAAAAAGAAAAAAAAAGACCCAAAATGAGAGACCACTTGAAGTATTTGCATCTTCGAAGAGGATTGCTAAAAACAGAAGCGCTTTCAAACCCTAATTGGATGTTGTCCCCTGAACAAGGAAAAGAGCTACTAAATCCGCCCTATACAAAGAAGAGAATCTGGCTGGTGAAGTGGGGGAAAGGAAAGTCATATTTATTGAGCCCCTACTGATAGCAGAAGTACAGTCGCAGATTTCCTCAAAACCATGAAAGGTACTTTCCTGCTAACTCATGTGGCTTCAGGAAGGCAGGAAGAAGAAATGCGGTGGTGAAATGCCACTCTTCTTAGAAAATGCCTGGCGGCTCCCCTCATGTCTGGGTAAAAAGACAGAAAGCTCCTTGAGCTGCTTCACAGCACAGAGCTCCCATTCCCAAAGCCTCAGAGGAACAGCACAAGACCTGTGTGAGGGATTGCTGGTGCCAGCCAGGCATGAGGAGAAGCCAGTGACCTTTTCAGGATTGGTGTATGATGGTCTGGGGCATTACTGGCCCATAAGTATGTTCTGTGCTTCACTGCCAGACAGATGGTAAATAAAATATTCAGCAGACACACAACCTCCTCACCACAGCGAGGTGACTAGCTTATTCAGAACAGAGTGATTTCGGCAGAAAGCACAAATTGCAAGTGGCAAGAAGCATCTGGGAGAGAGTCAACAATCTGCTTCTTGTGACAGAGCCAGAGACCAGAGCTGGGGACAGCTTGCATTTGCAGCAGGCCCAGAGCCCCTCCTCGGAGAACTGTGGACTCTGTCATCGAAAGACTTCTATAAACTTGGTTCCAAGACAAATGCACAAAAGTACAAAGTATTCAGATGGACGAGTCCAGATAAAACAGCCTCAGCAGGTGCCAATGGATAGGCTCATGTGGCAGGATGTATCTGCAGATACCAATGTAATCACTCTTCTGACAGAGTCCAAATCCAAAGAGCTTCAAGGTATTTGCTAGTAATTTTCCACTGTACATGGAATCCCTTATCCAGGCACTTGCAAGCATGATGAAGGAGCTGACAGACTCCAGAACAGAGTGCTTAGGACCTTGTGTTCCCAAGTAGTTTGACAGAACTACCATACAATCCAGCAATTCCACTTCTGGGTATTCTTCCAAAGACAACATGAACAAACACTAATTCAAAAAGATACATTTTCATTGCAGCATTACTTACAATAGCCGAGATATGTTAGCAACCTAAGCATCAATTAATAGATGCATGAATAAAGAAGACATGATATATAAATAAAATGGAATATTACTCAGCCATAAAAAGAAATGAAATCTTGCCGTTTGCAACAATATGGATCCTGAGTGAATTAAGTCAGAGAAACATAAATACCATACATTTTCACTTATATGTGGAATCTAAAAAACAAAACAAACAAACAAAAATAACAGAAAAGACTCGTAGATGCAGAAAACAAACTGGTGGCTGCCCGGCAAGAGGGAAGGAGATAGATGAGTGAAATAGGTGAGAGAGATTAAGAAGTACAAACTTCCAGTTACAGTGGAACAAATCCCATTGCATGTGGATATAATGTGCAGCATAGGGAACGGGAACACAGTCAATAATATTGTAAGAACTTTGTACGGTGACAGATGGTAACCAGACTTACCATGGCGGTCATTCTGTAATCCATAAAAATATCAAATCAGTGTGCGCTACACCTGAAACTAACACATTTTGTAAGTCAACTATACCTCAATTAAAAATGACAGATAGATAATTTAACAAGTTCCTGGATATATGATCAATAAACAAAAATCAACTGCTTCTTAGCACTTCAAAAAACAATTTGAAAACAATGAAAGAATTCTATTTATCATAGCAACACAAAAAAAACAGCTAAAACAAGCCGGCAGAAGTTGTGCAAGAGACATCACAGCTCCAACAGTCACATTTCCAATGATCATAGTTCCTACTCAGAAAGTCATAACTAAGTAAAAAGTTGAGGTCCAGAGCTGGACTCTCAGACCTACCCAACTATCTTCTGCTGAATACTTTTTTCCTAATGGCCCCCCAGATGGAGTTCAAGTGTCTCCAGTAACTCAGTGGAGGCCAAGAGTCCAGAATAGTTGGAAGAGACACGAGGGGATCTAAGTCCTTATAGAATTGAAACCCAAGGGGCCTCCCCACTCTTCAGACAGCACTTTTTCATACTTCAGCCTCCCAGATCTTAACCAAATAACGGAATTTTTTTTTCTTTTTAGTCTTTTAATTATACTAACAATGACAAAAGAAGGTGCCTGAATTAGAAGTTATGCGGGAGACTTTCATGGTCCCACCTCCCTGGCCATACTTCTAACCACTCAAGCAAGATAACAGGTAAATCAAGGCACCCTGGGGCTGGCATCTGACATGGCCAACTGTGTAAGGTCATGTCTTACCACCTCAGGGATAATGTCTGAGTACAGGGTGCTAGAGGGCATCAGCCCAAGACTGGAGAAGAGCGGATCTAAGTCCTTACATAACAGAAGGCGTCCCATATTCTCTGCAGGCTGAGGCCCATGGTGGCGGAGCAAGGGGGCCCAGTGAGGGGCCAGAGCCATGCCCTCCCTCATTAAAACGCCAGAGTCCAGGTGCTGAGGGATCTTTTATACCCTGGGCTTCGCTGAGTAAGTTCCCTAGCAGCTGCGACCTTTCCAAATTCCTAAAAGGCTGCAGCAGTCTAGAAAATGTTCGGGCTGAGCTTCTGAAGGTGGAGGCCCGGGGCTGCCACAGACACTGTCGCCTCGCCTCCGCTCACATTCCAGGTTCACTGCTGAGTCCAGAGGCTTTGCCCAAGCTCCAGACCCTCTACCCCAGCAACCCTCGGATGGCCACCCTCTCACGGGGAGAATGGCGCTGGCCTTGGACCCTTGAGCGGGGACGCGGAGCTCCAGGCTTCGCCGCCATCTTGGGATCAGCCCACAGACGACTGGCAAGGGCTGCTGGGAATGGGGAGTTCTCCTGTTTTTTTCCTGACTTTTTAAAGAGAGGTGACTTTTTAATGTCACCCTGTGTTGTTGACTCAAATTAATCTCTAAAGTTACCAAGCACTGACTTCACGGGAGGATGGCGCTGAGATAGGGCTATTTGCCTGTCCATAGAATAACCCCAACCTGCTGAGCAATTTAAATGCTTACTAATATTTTTAATGGGTGTCTTTCCTTACAATCAATCTGCCACTTTTCACAGCTGCCAGTGGTTTTTGCCCCTCTACGGCACTCTCAAATTCTGTCTTAAATGGTTACCCTTAATCCGCTATGAATTGGGAAAACAAACAGCTGCATTATTAGAACTGGATGTAAATGAGGGGGAAAAGGCACTTTTTTTTTTTTTTAAGGCTTTAAGTAAGGGACTGAGGGGCTCTCCCATGAATAGTATTCAAGGATTTGACACATTTATTGGTTCACTTATTTCCTGCTTCTCAAATCCTCACTGTTCCAGCAGCTTGCACTCCTGGCCTCACGAATCAATTCCCTATAAAGCAGCCCGAGTGATCTCCTAAAAATGCAAAATTGATTCTGTCACACACACACCCTCCTTGCCTCCAGCCTTAGAATCCTTTAGCGGCTTCTCATTGCCTGCGGAATGAAGTCTGGCCTCATTGCCCGCGGAATGAAGTCTGGCCTTCCCGTGGCCTTTGATAAATGTAGGTAGCTCTGCCAGATCTGGCTTCTCCTGGTTCCCTCCTGGTTCCCTCCTGGTTTCCTGGTTTCCTTTATCACTTCCAGGCCCTTGGATAGGTCACTCTTACCTCACCACGTGCCCCCAGCTCATCTTACAGGTTTCATCTTAACCCCTTCCTGTAGAGCCTCTCTAACCCCCTGAACAAAATCATGCATCCAGCATTGGCCCACGGCCTCATCTACTTCCCCATCCAAACATTTAGCCCCAAATCACACCTGCATAATAGCCTTGTAGGTTTGTAGCTCCACCATGTACTAGCTGTGTTGCTTTAGGTGAATTACTTAACCTCTCTCAGCTTCAGTTTCTTTATCTATAAAATGGAGATCAATATTTCACCTACCTCTCAACCTCACAGTGAGGGTTGAGGTGATGCAGGTAGAGCACTTAGCACAATCAATGTGATTACTATTTTTTTGATTATGTTTTCCTCAGCAAAATGTAAGTCCCATGAGGTGAGGAACCATGCCAGTCTTGCACTTACCGTGGCATGCACAGTACGGAGCACAGAATCTGGAACATAGCTACTCAATTATTGCTGAATATTTGCTAAATTAATAAATGAATGTCAATGTCCTGCCTAAGAATCTGCAGGGGCTCCCATTTCAAACTTGAGAAAATTTCGATTCTTCCACATGGTGTTCTTCAACCAGCCTCTTCAGCTTTTCTCTGCAGCGCCATAACAACCTGTCTGATGAAATCCGCTTCACGTCCTTTCTCTTCATCAAATCCTCTCTTTCAGAGCTGGGGCTTCCCTCCTCCAGGAAGCCTTCCTGTGCCCACTGGTCAGGTCTTCTTGGATCTCCTACTTGGCATCATTCATTTTGTTCTTGATCATTCCCCAGCTCCCCGCCGCCCTCACCTCTCTGTCAGTTAATATGCAGTGGCCTTGAAGGCAGCCTCTGCTCCACCTCTCCTTTTGTGCCACATCTCCATCCCAGCCCTGGTCAGAGTCAGCCTGCGCTCAGCCAGGGTCCTTCTGCCTCCTGCTTCTTCCAAAGGGCCATTCCTTTTGATAACATTCTCTCAAAAATTACATCCTTGCAGTGTTTACCTCCAAGTTTCCAAGCTTCACCATGCCTCACTTAAGGTATTGACTTTTCAATTCATGATAAATTATTCAGCAGCTCATTTTCAGCCAGACTTCCCGTTTCTTCGGGGCCTACTCCCCCAGCCACCATCGTGGGGCAGCCTTTAAGTCTAATGACGTGTTTACAATTCATGCTTTGCCAGACATTAAAGCATCACGGTGCACTCAGGGATGATGAAGTGCTACTTGGGATTCTCAGCAGTGGGAAGGGCCCAATAAGAGTGCTGCTCGGTTGTTTGTGGAGAATAAAGATTTCTGTCTCTACTACAAAGGATGTGTGTGCAGATGATGGCAGAGGGGCTCTGGGTCAAAGGCAGGGCTTTCGCTGGAACATTCAAGCCTCCCTGAAGAGTAGCCCGGCAGCTGATAGGGACAGCTGGTCCTGATTCCAGTCCACTTTAGGCTTAAGGATTTTCACTCTGTGCCAGTGGGTTGAATGTTGCAGGGGAAAAGGGAAAAGAAATTAAAAAAAGAAACCATAAATCTTCTATAATCGGGGCATCTGAGAAAGCAAGCAAATGAGAAGCAGCACAGAATGCTTACCCTTTGGATTGAGTTTTTAAGGTGGATGCTTCTCATCCTGCTCAAAGGACAACTACCAGCCCCTGTCCCAGCCCTTCCTGTGTAAAGATCTTGCAGCCCAGCACAAGCTCCCTTCCTGCTGGATGTTCCTGCCCCTGGCACTCCAGCTCCTTGGCTCTTGGTTTCCCAGGCTCCTAGTTGGAGACCTTACTCCTCCCCACAGTCTCTTAACCTGATGGTGTCTCAGATCACAGGTCATGACTATAGATTCAGGGCCATCAGACACATGAAGGTGTAACTTACATGGTCAGTAATGGGGGAAGAGGGGTGAGCGGACTCTACCATTGAGAGTCATAGGACGGGAAGGAGACTCCCTGTTGTCTTAGATGTTGCTGACATCTGTAACCTCACTTTCCTCATAATTACTTGATTAATTAATCTGCAGCCTGGGGTTTATGCTAATGACCCCCTTCAAGGTAATGAGCCATGAATACCAGAACTGAGAGGCAGGTGACAGGACTTCTTTGGATCCCATCAAAACTGGGGTTTCTGGTGGCACCACAGAAGGGGTTGAAAACAGACAAAAAATAATAACAACACAAATAAAAAACAAGGAAGGCAGCACATGTCATAGTCAGAGGAAGAAAGTAAAATTAGCCGGCACTGTGGCCGCTTGTGCTCTGCCACGAAACCCCATCTCTCCCTCCTGTTCCTCTCTCTTCCAGTGAACACTGAAAGCATACACAACCTGAGAGGACAGGACATTGTACCAGAGGCACCCACACTCTCTTCTTGGAGAAACCTTCATCCCTGGCAGGTGCTCCTGCCACCCTGTTTCTCCCAGCACCCTCAGTCCCACTTCTGGCAAAGCTGATTGCACAAGGGACAGGCACCACTTGGCCAGAGGTTAGCCCAATCAGATTCTCTCTCCTGAAAATCTATGATTGAGATACAGAAGACTGAATCAGTTAGCAGTGGGGAGTAAAAGAGGTAGTGGTGTGTAGTCAGGAGATAAGACCACCATTTTAAGACAGCCAGGATGGGCCACATGAAAGCAGATGGGGAAACAGAAGCTAGCTGAACAGAGGAGAATGAACAAGGGAGGGAGAGGGAGAGAGAGAGACAGAACTTCTACAATTGCATTTCATGAGATTCCCCTAAATCCTAGTCAAGCTTCAGTGAATGGGTGTCCTTGCCACCCAAAGATCCCTGCCTTACACTAACCTAGTCTCCCTACCTTCAAGTTACTCACGAGCTTATAAAGAAATAATTCACCTGGCAATGCAAGTGGAAATAACTAATGCTTAATGAACACCCACTGCTAGATTAGAATACAGATCCCCAACCTTTTCCTCTAGATTAAAATAGAGATCCCCAACCTTTTTGGCACCAGGGATTGTTTTCATGGAAGATAATTTTTACAAGGACCGGGGATAGTGGGGAGGGGATGGTTTCAGGATAATTCAAGTGCATGACATTTATCGTGCACTTTATTATGTTTTTTTTTTTACTTTTTGCTGCGTTGGGTCTTCATTGCTGCACATGGGCTTTCTCTAGTTCTGGTAAGCAAGGGCTACTCTTCGGTGCACAGGCTTCTCATTGCAGTGGCTTCTCTTGTTGCAGAGCACAGGCTCTAGGCACACGGGCTTCAGTAGTTGTGGTGCACAGACTCAGTAGTTGTGGTGCACAGACTCAGTGGTTGTGGCACACAGACTCAGTAGTTGTGGCACTGCACTTAGCTGCTCTGTGACATGTGGGATCTCCCCAGACCAGGGATCGAACCCATATCCCCTGCATTGGCAGGTGGATTCTCAACCACTGCGCCACCAGGGAAGTCCTATTGAGCACTTTATTTCTATTATTATTACATCAGCTCCGCTTCAGATCATCAAGCATTAGATTCCAGGGTTGGGGACCCCTGGATTAGAACACACCAGTTCTGATCAAAACAGTCCAATGAGATTGATCGATTTACCATCACTCTACAGCTAAGGGAACTTATGCTCACACAGCTTAGGTAACCAATACAAGGTCCTATAACTAGAATGTAGCAAATCCTGGGTGGGAACCTGTTGGGGCTGATGGCAAACCCATGTCACTCCAGTCCCCGCACTCCTCTCCAGTGCAAAAGGATGTGCGATCCTCTGCTCTGGCACCATCAAGAAACTGGCAGGTTCCCATCAATGAGGTTTCCAAGTAAACGAAAGAAACCCTTCGAGGGAAATTTTTTTCTTTTTCAAACATGTTAGTTGGAAATTCTAAAACATATGTAACATTTTCCTGCCTGTTTAATCCCTTACTGAGAGCAATGCAACATTTTCCTAATCGATCGGTTCATTCAAAAATATCTGGAGGACCTCCTATTTGCCTGGCATTAGGACAAGAACTAAGAATACAAAGTTGCATAAAACGAGAGACCTTCTCCTAAGGAGTTCAAAATCTGCAGGGGAAATACAAAATAATATTCATAATCATAACCGTGATCGTGGTAGCTAACATCTTTGCTTAGCCAGTATCTTACTTGCATTATCTTAATCCACAGACTAAATCTATGCAGGAGATACTATTATTATTATTATCATTATTAGTAGTATTTTACAGTAGCAGAAACTGAGATTCAGAGAGTCCAAGTAATTTGCCACTGCTAAATAGTGAAGCGGGGCAAATTCATATAATCTATCTAGAACCTGAGTTATTACCACCACCCTCTACAGTTTCCTTCAAGTAAGCAAATAATTGCAAGCAGAATGATCAGGATAAACTAAAGCCAGGTACTGGCTAGTGATCACAAGGAAAGAGTGACCAGATCAGTGGGAGGAGGATCTCACCAGGAGGACAAGGGAGACTGTACAGACAGAGAGAAGAGCATATGCAAAAGCACAGAGATGGGGAACAGCATCAGGCGCCGAGAGAGCTGTGAGTCGTCTCATGCACTTGGATCGTAGGTGTGGGAAGTGAAGGGCAAAGGAGAAAGTGGAGAGAAAAGAGAATAGAAATACAGGAAGGGCCCAGATTTGGGGCAACCTCATCTACACCTAACTTTCCCGGAGGAAATGAGCAGGCAATGAGGCAGTCAGGTGGGGAGAGGATGGGATAATATTTGTGTTTTTAGAGAGATAAGAAATTGTGGAGCATGAGAGTGAAGAGTTAGTGGTTCTCAAGAGGGAGGGGAGCAGGAAGGAGGGGATACTGTCCTTCCAGGGACATATGGAAACAGGGTGTGTGTGTGTGGGTGTGGGTGTGTGTGTGTGTGTGTCTATGTTTGCGGGGCTGGTCACAATAAATGAGTTGGAATGCAGCACTGGGGTCCTGAAATGTTACATATCCTGCTGCAGACTGAAGAGATGTGCCCAATGAGTGGTCCTCACCTAAATGCCCAATGGGAAACCCTAGAAAAAGAGAAACTTGAAGTCATTCTAGATGCTCCTTCCCTTCACGCTCCCCTACCCTGCACCCAATACACACATATTAATAGTCTAAAAGTCCTGTGTCTTCCGCTACTTCTCTGCATCTAAGTGCAGTCTCACCATTTCTTCTTTTGATTGTGTGCTATTTATCTTTGGACTCCTGACACCTCACACAGTGCTGGGAACATAGTGGGTGATTGCTGATGTTTGTTGAACCCAACGGAACTACCTAATCCCGTGGGGTAAATGTTCCCTGTACGATGCCCTTGACTTGACTAAAATCAATTGATGCCCTCCTCACTTGTGATCTTAACATGAGTATTTCTCCCAGGTCTCAGCAAAGTTGGTGATTTCTGCTTGGTTTCCTCACCACATTAGAAACACCACGTTTCACCATCAGTTGCTGTTCTCGTCAAAGACTCTTTATATTGTCCAGCGTCCCCTGGGTAATCAGAGCAAATATAATGTCTTTACTGCATCTATTTGTCATTTGAAATGCATGGCAAGCCTTCACAGAAGATTTCCTCAAGTTCATATTTCCTTTCAGATGAGTCTTTATCTACATTTAACTCTTGAGTCACCATTCTCTCTCTCTCTCTCATACACACACACACGCATACATACACACATACACACACCATCTTCTGATCTTAAATGGGAATAGTCTTCAATTGAGAGCCAAGAGACCTCCAGTCTGGCCCAGCTGTTTTCATATTACTTGACCTTAACTAAACAACCTGACATCAATTTCCTCATTTATAAAATAAGGGATCTGACTCAAATAGTTTTTGGATTCTAGGAGTTCCTCGGAGGTAGGTAGAGATAACATTGGAGATGAAGGAGAGCTCACACACACACCCACACACGCTCACTCACTGTGATAGTCAATGGTGGTTTCCACCAAACATTTTTACTAGGAAATGCCTTCTGGGCATATGATAAGATTGCACTTCTGGGCTTTATGTGGTTGGGTAGGATCACATGGCTGATTTCGATCCATGTGACCTGAGTAGAAGTGCTGTGGGTCACTGCCAAATCAGAGCATTTAGTTACCAATGCAATACTCTTCAGAGCTGTTTCTTTTCTTCTGCCATGGCAACCAGCAACATTGGAGATGGTGGCTGCTTCGTCCACTGGAGTCCTGGAGTGAGGAGCTGTGATCTGAGCCCAAGCCCATCTATGTCAGACATAAAACATGAACCAGAAAAGCCTTCTTGTAACAGCCGATAAATTTAGGAGGTTGTTTTTCACTGCACATAATCTAGCCTATCCTGACTCTCTCTCTCTCTCTCTCTCTCTCTCTCACACACACACACACACACACACACACACACACACTCATACATAAATCCTACATAAGATTTTGTTTGACAAATGGGTCCAAAGACTAAAAACAAAATTAAAGATTTCATTTCTGAGGACCCTTTCAATCAGAAGTCTAGGATTCGGCACAGATTCTTCCAACACTCCAGCTATCTTCCCTACCCTCTTAACCTATTTTGACTTCACTTCATTGCCATGAGCTTCTCTTAATTTGATAGGTACCCACCCCATAGAGATTTACTTTTACATAAAATTGTATGTCAATTTTGGGATCTCAGAATGGTGACCCACTTTTTCTTCACCAGGCATACTTTCACATACCACAGACATCAGAACAGACTTATCTGCTAAAGTTGACAGCTGCACTCTGACAAGGTGAGACTTGTTGCAAGCTGTCCCCAACTGTCTCTATTTCCCTGAGACACAAATGAAAATATGTGTCCTCACTTTACGGTCACGGTGGTTGTCTGAGTGTTTTAGTCAACTAGTACCCCTACTGTGTCTGGAAAGAGTTGTATGCAAAGAAGTTTCCCAGTAAATTTATTGATAGTTTCTGTGAAAATAGTGGATACATGTAGCATCACTGTTTCTTTCATAGTCTGGTGCCTTATGGAACCTCCCTCTTTCAAGGTCAACCTAGACTAGAAGGGTCCTTTGACTGCTAAAGATAGCTTAAATAGGATACCAGCTGGAATCTGGGAGATAAATTCAATCAGTAGTTATCAAATGTTGTTGTGCCTAACCATTGTTCTAATCACCTCCCTTAATTCAGTGGGTCTGGGATGATGGCTTAAAATCCATATTGTTGATAAGGTAACTCTGATGCAGGTAGTTACAGGACCACAATTTGAGAAATTCTAGATTTGACCTTTAAGCTTTTTTTAACCCTAGGAATCTGGTTAATTCCAAATTCCATTTATGCAAGAGATCCAAAATGTTTAGCTAAAGGTGCCTCAGGAAAAGCACTGGTCATTTCTAAACATTCACCCTTTGGTGGTTAGGCCAAGGCATGGGAATGAAGGAGCTTGGATTTCGCATTATCAGGAAGGGCTGTAGGAGACTGGAAGGAGGGTGTCTTACCTAATGGTACCAGTGATGCCAGAGCAAATCCCAGAGGAACTATGGTGGGTAAACCGAGAACTTGAAAGGGTTGCCAAACCAAGGTGAGGAAGGGACCCGAAGCAGATTCTGAATGTGAAGCGTAAGGCCAGGGAAGTGCGAAGGTGGACATACAAGTGACAGATCCAGGCAGTCATCTGAAGGAGAGATCTGAGTGAATCCTAGGGATACACACAGTGGCCTGGATGTCAAGTTATCCCTTGGAGGGGACTAAGGCAAGACAACAGGGATTCGCCCAGCAGAGTGGTTCCTAGGGTAAAGATAAAATGTTTTTCAGAACTATATCCAATAAAAATTGGGTTGGGCTTTAATCCAAACTGGTCAGAAGTGGGAAAAGTCAGAGGATGGGTATAATTCATGGCCCAGAGAGAACCAATTGTTGAACCCAATGAATCTGGTTGTTAAGTTAAAGGGTTGACTCTATGGGGTTAGGAACAGGAGAGAGCACTAAAACTTTGCGGTGCTGGTAGAAATCAGAATGGAGTAGAGAGTAAAACACCAGAGCAGGAACGAAGAGAGGGGGCGAGGGCAATTTCCCTGCTTGCAGCTGTGAAACTGGTATCTCACTTTTATTGGCTCCACGTGGTGTGGAGTGAACGGCTTGGTTTGAAGGCAAACGAGGCAGGCACTGACCTGTCCCCACTGGATTACAGAGAGGGTGGGGGCCTTGTACCAAAGGCCTTATTTTATAGCCAGAAGTCAGCCAAGGTCTATTCATCCAACTTGGCAACAAAGCAGAGCTGAGTTATCAGATACCAAACACAGCACTGAGGAATTAGGGTAGATGGTGGGATTGCTTGGGCTATGCGACTTCCTAGGCACATGTTTGACAAATAACCACAGCTTAATAGCGAGACAAAAGATTTTGAGAACAAGAAAGGGATTCTCTTCTTCCTCATCATCTTGTTCCTCCTGTTACAGAGTGTCTTTGCTGAAACAATGGGCCATGGCCCAGTAATTCCACTGAGGCTGTGTTAATTGTTTCTCATCACAAATTTGGGCACATCCTTCCCCAATTAAAAATTCTTTGCACTCAAGGAAAAAATAATTTAGGGCTCATTAGAGTTTTGTTTTTTCATCAGTTAATAGAATGTGGTAGATAATGGAGGGACAAGGCAGAATTGGGCTGGAAGACTGAAAAATTGGTTCTATTCCCAGTTCTAACATTTACTAGCTATGTGACCTTAGGCAAATCACTTCATCTCTTTAGGCTTTTGTTTCCTTGTTTGTAAAAAGAAGGTTATTGAACTTGATGGTTTCTAAATGTCCTTCCAACTCAGACATTCTCTGGTGACCATGATTCAATAAGCCTGATTGCACTTCTTTCCCATCTAACAAGAAGGCTTAGGAAAATGACACATGCTCACCTTGCAAAAATGGGCACTTAATTGTTGGATGAATAGATGGAGGGATTAATGAATGAGTTACATCCAATGACACATGTTTCTGGACATCTCCAATTAAAGGGTTGCCATACCAAGGTGAGAAGGAGAACTAAAGCAGGTGGTGAAAGTAAAGCATGAAGTTAGGGAAATGGGGAAGTGGACATATTAGTGGTAGATCCAGATCCACTTTGACCTCCACTGATGCTGACTCCTAGAAACACGAATAAAGACTCTCAGAATTCAAAGCCTTACCATGTCAAATCAACCCATTTGATAGGTGGGGAAACTAAGGCTAGGGAAAGTGACTTGCCTATAGTGCCATAGCTAGCTAGTGACAAAAAGCCAGAACCAGCTCTTCTACCTCTCCCTACTGTGCTTTTTGTCTGCACTGTGTTGTGTCACATTTCCCAGAAGAACAGCTAAAAATGGAGCTGAAGATTTAGGCAAAAGCCCAGAGATGATGACCCAATGTGACTTGAATGGCAAACTAATGCTGAAACAAAGGACTTCCCAAAATGTTCCAAGACAAGCTCTATACCCCTTATCCCAACCTGTGCTCCAGAACCACCACCTCCCAAAACACGCACACTAATTGCAGCTGAAAAGCATCATGGAACAGTGGGCTCTGAAAAATGCACATCTCATAAGAGAAGACGATTAGGAGCAAAGAGCTAATTTTAGGGATTTTCTGGGAATAATTCCAAAGAGATTTTGGCTTACTGAGAACACTCATGGGCAGTGGCAAAAGTTAGAACCTCCTCCTCTTCCCAGAACCATGAAAAACTCCTTCCCATCTGGCCAGGAACTTTGCCAACAAACTTTCTTCTAAGGCATTCAAACTCTCTGGACCTCAGGTTTCTCTCATATAAAATAGAGAAAGACAGAGCCTGTGATAATCAAATGAGGCCCACGCACCATATTCGCCCACTCAAAACTCTGTCTTCATCATCAGGTTATCTCTGCTCAAGAGACTCTGTGGCTCCCTGTGTTCATTCTTATCCCTGAGATGTTGCTTATTCAATTTCAGAAGAGTTCTTTGATCACTCAAGCCCAGAGGAGGGCTTTCCTCCTGCTCTCTTCATTTATGATCTATAATACTCATTTGGCACTATACCTAATGCCTGGGATTACAACGTTATTGCTATTCCAGGAAAAGATCTCTTACTATCTGCACTACGCAGAATAATAGGTCCCCCAAGATGTTTACATCTTAATCCCCAGAACCTGCGAATCTATTATGTTACATGGCAAGGGAGAATTAAGGTTGCAGATGGAATTAAGGTTGCAAATCTGTTGACCTTAAGATAAGGAGAGCATCCTGGATTATCCAGGTGAACCCAGTGTAATCACAAGGATCCTTAAATAAAGAAGAAAGAGGCAAAAGAGCCAGAAAAAGAGATGGCATTGTGAGAATGACTCCACCAGCCATTACTAGGCTTGAAGGTGGATGAGACCACAAGCCAAGGAATGCAGGAGGCTTCCGGAAGCTGGGAAAGGGGAAGAAATGGATTCCTGTCTAGACCCTCCAGAAGGAACACAGCCTTGCCAACAACTTGCTCTTGACCCAGTGAAACTCACTTCAAAATTCTGACCTCCACTATGTTTGTGGTAATTTGTTATAGAAGCAGTAGGACATTTATGTAATACCTATTACACCCTACAATTCATGATAAATTATTGGGTGTTGTGGGCCATAGTCAATATTTTTCTTCTGGCTACCAAATAGTACTAAACACAAAGTAAACAACCAATCGTTATTTTTTAAGTGAGTGAATGTGTGAACTAACTGGTGTAAAAACAATTTGGAAATGATAGATAGACCTAGGTTATAAAAATCCTTGAAAGCAGACTCAGGTGTCTGGGTACACTATAATATGATTTCGTGGACATTTCTTATGTTGCTATTATTTTTCCAAGGCCACGTCATACACTGGAAATTACCCTGGACCTGACGTCAGAAGACCTGGGACAGAGTCTTGTTGCTGACACACATTAGCTGTCTGACCTTGGACAAATCGTGTAACTTGCCTAGGCCTCAGTTACCTCATCCATAAAAGAAAGATACTATTTACCATCCTGAGAACTTCCCAGAGTTGTGCTGGGGATCCCATGAAGCAATGCACAGAAAGGGTTGTAAAAACTGTAAAATGCTGTGCAAATGGGAGGGGCTGTCATTTACCACCCTTCCTTTGGACTAATTTGTAACTAAAAAGCATTTTCTTGGTGTCTCGACTGTGCCCACATTACTATATGAGGCCTTGGTGGGGGGGGAAAGGTAAGAAAAAAAAGTTTGGGAAGAGTTCATAATCCAAAGTTAGGGACGAGGGTGAAATGAGTCAAGTCATTCAGTTCTTACTCTGGTCCGGTACCCCAGGACCACCTGTTGCTGGTTTGGCCCCAAGTACTGAGGGAACAGGTACTGATAAGAATGGCCTAGGGGCCTCCTGCTGCAGTTGAGTGAGCTGAGGCCCAGAGCCTGGGGTTAACCAATGAACGCAAGGCATCTCTCACTTGGGGGAAGTCTTGCGAGGTGGCTGGGCCCACCCCATACACAAAGCTCTTGTGGAGCAGCTCCTACCTGTGGGTGAGTCTTGCAAGCTCTGTGTTCATTCTCTGGGATCTCCACAGACACATGGCACAAGGCGGATGGGGTCTGGGGGAAGCAGAGACCTAGGGCACACCTGGGCACAATCCCTGGAAGATGTCTGGCCTTCAGGGCTAATGCCTTGGGCTTCTCACTAGAGCTTTTATTTCCTTGGGGAGTTAAGTCTTCTAGACTGCCAGCTGGCCTGCCCCAGGCCGGGAACTGAGCTTGGAGAAACTACCCTTGTATAGCTCCTTACTTCTCAAAGGAAAGTGCTCTAGACTCCCCTACTTAATTAAAGAGTCCAAAACATTCACAGTCCTATTCCTCTACAGATGAACTCATTTTTTTTTTAAAGCTAAAAACGTGATACAGAACCCTTTATCTCTCTTACCATTAGACTTAAATTCTCTCTACAGCTCTTCTCAGCTTCAGAAAAGTGGGATAAAGTGTCCCTCTAACTATTTAAATCTAATTTATTACTTGTGCTTTTGATCCTCTACTAATCCATAAATGCAACAGGAGAAAAAAATGCTAAAGGCATAAAAAAAGTTTTCATTATTGCAATATCAATAGAAATTATATAAGCTAGAATTCTGGTTAAAAATGGCAGTTTGCTAGCATGTGTCTATTTCTGCTTTATTCTGTGTTTCCATTAATGTGATAGAAAGAAAAATTCATAAAAATCACATAGAAAACGAGAAAGGGGAATCAGTATATGAAAGACTGCAATAAATTTTTAGAAGACTGAAGATTGTTGGAGGAATAGTTACTGATTTTGTAGGATAAAGGAAACCAGAGGAGGGGCATGAAAAGTAAGCAATTTGCTTCATAAAACCCTGAAAAAGCTAAGAATTCAGGGGACCCAGAACACCAAGATCAAGGCATCTGGTATCCAACCCACTCACTTCTTCCCCAGGAAAAAGATATGCGTTTTCTTCTCTGGCAAAATGTAATAGAAGTTCAGGGTTCAGAGGTACCTAGAAGGTGGAGGGTGGGATAAATGACAACGAGATTAATTGAAAGTCTGTAGAAATGAAGTGATGGGCCCAAGTCTTCCTTTGTCCCCACCATCTAGACCCCAGGCAGAATGCTGGTACTCAGGCACTTCCCTGGGTGGCCTTTGGAGGCCTCTTTCTCTGGCATCTAGGGAGCACCAGTAAAACAACCAACAACTTGGCCAACTGTCTTGAAGTGAAGCCCATCAGTTGAAAATCACCCCCACCACCCACTCCCACACACATTCTTACTAAGACACTTCTTTGTGTCTTACTCTTAAATATGAACAACCAAGGCTCACCAAATAATTGAGAAGAACCTCTAACATGAAAGTTAAAAGTCAAAACAAATGGAAAAAAACACTTTATCTAACAGAGACAATCCAAAGCAGAAAAGATTTGCTCCAAATTATTATTCTCAGTCAGACATGAAAAAATAAAAAAGGAACACATACATGAAACAGTAGGAAATTAAGACAGAAAACACTCAAAGACTAAGAAAGAGCTCTTGGAAATTAGCATAAATGATTGCCAAAATTAAAAAAAAAAACTTAAATAGAATGCCTAGAAAATAAAGTCCAAAAAAATGTGAAGGAAAATAAATAAAAAAGACAAAGAGGTGACCAATAGGGAGGAAAAAAAAATTTAAATAGAAGATAAATCCAAGAACTCTATCATGCAAATTATAGGAGCTATAGAAAAAGAACAGAGAAAATTAGGGGAAAGGAGTAGATGGAGGGTATTATTACTTTCTCAAAGACATGTCTCCAGGTTGAAAGAACCCACAGGCTATCTAGCACAATAAATGAAAAAAAGAGCCACATTGAAAGTTCATGTCCCGGTTTCAGGGACCAGGAAATAGAGAGAAAATTACAATATTCTAAAATGAAAATAAATTGCAAAGAAGAGATAAGAATTGTGAGGATTTCAGACTTTTCCTTAGTAACACTGAATGCCAGAAAACTATGGATCAAGGCCATCCAAGCTTGATTGGAAACTTCTTTAACTTAAAAGCTTACACATAGCCAAACTAGCCACCAAACTTCAATAGTGGAACAAAGCTATTTCAGGCATTTAATGAACTCAAAATGACCTCCGTTTACTAGGAAGCTACTTAGAAGATAAATACTTCAGCAAGAATGAGGGAGTAAACTAAGAAAAATAATGACATAGAAAACAGGAAGCAATTGATACAACTTAAGAAAATGGTGCTGGGGGGACTCAGGGTAAGAGGGATGTAACTTCCTAGCATCACAGAGAACCCCGGGAGGGTCACCTGCAAAAAAAAAAGAGAGAGGGAGAACTCCATATAATATCATAAAAAGTGGAGCATTTGGAAAAGATTAAGGACATATAAATGGCAAAATATACACATATTTTTAAATTAAGCAATTATAAATTTGGAGAATAATAAAAACCTGAAGTATAAATAAAATAGAATCATAGTAATGTGTTAAGGTCTGAAATAAGCAATATTTCCATAGTCATAATGATATAAAACTGATTGTTATATAAAAATTGATACAATTTTATTGGGATGTTGGAAGATGCAGAATTGAGACGTGGTATAAAAAAGCTAAATCTTTCATACCATAATCAGAAGTCAATAGATAACATCAGAAATAAATAAGAAATAGCAGTAGAGATATATTATTTAGAAATATAGAATTAGCTATAATAAGAAAACCTAATAAATTAAAGAAGAGGTTATTTCTACATAGTGGGGCGGAGATGTGATGGCACAAGACAGGGAAATGTTGTCTTTTATTATAAGTCTTTGAGATATATTTAATGTTTTAAAACATGCACATATATGGCTTACTAGAAGATGTTTCTAACTAAAAATAATTACATGGGGCATTCACTTTGGAGCATGATGGAGTGCCAGGGATTGGATTTACCATCTCGCTTTACACAATTAGAAACCCAGACAAAATATGTGAAACAACAATTTTTCAGACATTGGACAAAACGCAATGCAAGACCATGATCTCCGTAAGAAGAAAAGCAAATGTGGTAAGTTCTTTAATTGCCCTAGAATACTGCCTGAAGGCTATTTCCAGGCTGCAATACAAGGACAAGGATTCCAAACAGCCTGGTAATCTCAGTGAGTTGAGAAGACAGAAACCAGAGTTCAGAAAGGACCAGAATTTGCAAGAGAGAGTACCAGAGAGAAGGAGCTGCTCACAGAGAGAGCTTGAAAGATCTAAAGAGAGGGTCCTTTGAGTTTGGGCTGAGTACTGATCTGCACATGCATAGGATGAAACTTCCTGAGGCTGGTGAAAGAATCACCAGAAAATAGTAGGCTAAACAACTTTCAGAGCTCACCCAAGGCTGAGAATAATTCAGATTGCCACCAGCCAAAGTAGAAGGACCTCATGATACAAATGACATCAGCTAGAGTCTTCCTAAGGGTATTGCCTAAATTAACCCAGCACCAAAGGCTGCCCTGGATCCACTCCAACAAAGCTTAATTTCAAGCCTGAAAGAGGTCTAACTAACCCCAAGAAATGTAACTGCATGCCAGATAAAGTAAACCCAACACTATTTTTCAAAAAATACAATATCTAGTAGCTAACAACATAAAATCAACCATGTCTGGCATCCAATAAAAAATTACCAGACATGCAAAAGATAGAAACTTAGTTACAAGACAAATAAGTTCTAGAGATCTAATGTACAGCATAGTGACTATAATTAATAATACTGTATTATATATTTGAAACTTGCTAAGAGAGTAGATCTTGTGTTCTCACCACACACACACAGCAATGGAAACCATATGAGATGATGGAAATGTTAATTAACTTGATCATGGTCCTCACTTCACAATGTATACATATATTAAATCATCACATTGTATACTTTAAAGAAACCATATTGTTACAACCTAAATATATACAAGTGTACCTTGTTTTATTGTGCTTTGTTTTATCGAAATTTACAGATACTGCATTTTTTGCAAATTGAAGGTTTGTGGCAACACTGCACTGCCAAATGATGGTTAGCATTTTTTAGCAATAAAGTATCTTTTAACTAAGGTATGTATATATTTTTAGACATATTGCTATTGCACACTTAAACTATAGTATAGTATAAACATAATTTTTATATGCATTGGGAAACCAAAAAATCATGTGACTCACATTATTGAGATATTTATTATAGTGGCCTGGAACCAAACATGCAGTATCTTTGGGGTATGCCTTACAATTTTTATTTGTCAATCATACCTCAATAAAGCTAGAAAAAAATTTTAAAGAAATATATTTTGTTAATGATAAAACATTACTATAGTAATAAAATTAAAAATAAAAATTATAAACCCACAGATCCAAAAAAAAGCTCAATGACTCCAAGGAGATTAAACATTTAAAAAATGCAACAGACCATTAATAATCATATAACTGAAAACAATGGATAAAAAGAAATTCTTACAAGCAGCAGGAGGAGAAAAAATACATTATGTAAAGGGAAATGAAGATAAGAATGACAGAAGATTTTATGTCAGAAACTGTGCAAACCAGAAGACAATAAAGCTGTCAACTAGGGTTTTATGCCCAGCAAAAGTAGCTTTCAAAAATGAAAGTGAACTAAACACTTTTTCAGATAAACAACATCTGAGAAAATTCATTACCAGCATAGCTGCACTATAAAATATACGAAAGGAAATTCTTCAAGCATAAGGAACATACTACTATATGGAAATTTGGATCTACTCAAAGGAATCAAGGGGAATATGTGGACTGACATAAAAGACATTTTCCATTGTTTAATCTCTTTAAAATAAAATTAACTATTGAAAACAAAACTAATACCAGCATCCCATGGGGTTTATAATATATATAGAAGTAAAACACAACAATACTACAAAAGGTGAGAGAAGGTTCTTACCTTGCACATGAAGTGGTATGATATTATCTGAAAGTAGGCTGTGGTAAATTAAAGACGTATACTGTGAACTGTAGAGGAATCAGTAGCAAGACAAGGCAGAGGTATGGCTAATAAGCCAACAACGAGATCAAGTGGAATCATAAGAATAGTGTAGAAAAAACAGAAAAATAAGGAATGAAAAACAAATAGAAAAACAGAAAACAAATAGCAATATGGTAGATTTAAACACAGACATATCAATCATTAATTAAATGTAAGCAATCTAAACACTGCAGTTGAAAGCAGAGATTGTTAGATTGGATAAAAAAGCAAGAACCAATTTTGTGCTATCTAGGAGTATCCACGTTAAAACTATAGGCACAAGAAAGTTAAAAGTAAAAGAATGCAAAAAGATATACTATGAGAGCACTAATTGAAAGAAAGCTTGAGTGGTTACATTAATGCAGAGAAAAGACTTTTGGACAAGAAGTATTAAAAGATAAAAAGGTACATTTCTAATAATAAATTGATTAATCCATCAAAAAGAGAACAGACCTAAATGTGTAACAGAACCTTAAAAAAATGAAGTAAAACTGGTAGAACTAAAAGGAGGATTAGGCAAGTCCACAATTGTAGTTGAATGTTTCAACACTTTTTCAGTAATTTAACAGCTTGATGAAGATCACTAAGGATATAGAAAACATGAATGGGGAATTCCTTGGTGGTCCAGTGGTTAGGACTCCATACTTCCACTGCAGGGGGCCCAGGTTTGATCCCTGGTGGGAGAACTAAGATGCCACAAACCACACAGTGTGGCCAAAAACCAAAACAAACAAACAAACAAAAAACCAAAAAAAACATGCATGAACTAAATCAAACAGACAGATATAGAACATCCCAATCAACAAAGGCAGAAGACACATTCTTTTCAAGTACACATGTAACATATACCAAAATGACTATATTCTAGACATAGAAGAACCTACAAATTAAAAAGGATCGAAACTATATAATGTATGTCTTCTGATCACAATGAAATTAACTGAATCATTAACATAAAGATATCTGGAAAAACCCAAATGTTTGGAAATTGACAACATACTTACAAATAATTCACTTGACAAAGAAGTCAGAAGGAAAATTAGACAATATTTTCAACTAAATAAAAACAAAACCACAAAATATCAAAATTTCTGGTATAGATGTAAAGATTAGAAGTGCTTAGAGAAAATTTCACAGATTAAAGGAACAGAGGGACGGTGTGGTGAGCACCATAGGTAAAACACAATACTATTCTGAGTCAAAAGCAGAGGGAGGGGATGTTTGTCTGGCAAAAGCAACAGATGCTCACCACACCTTCTTTCTGTCCTACCACCTCATCAAGCTTCCATTGCATCTCCCCCCTTTTCCTCTCAGCTAGATGTTTCTAAAGCATGGATACAATAGGGCTCTCTCTATCAACATCAGTCATGTATCCTCTTTGATTCACTGTAATTGTATTATTGTAAAAGAAACATTTTTTCCTGCCCCTACCTATAGCTTCACATACATACCATCTTCTGTACAACAGCTAGGGCTTAATTGAACTAGTGATGACCACCTGACCCCAAATTAGCCAATGTTAGTTGCCTAGAAATCTGACTTTGTGTGACCTTGCACCAAGAGATGAGTGGGGCTGAACAGATTCTATCTTGAGAACTTGATGTCAGACACAAGACTGCTGACAGTTGGTGGTGAGAAGTCCCCATAAACTGAAAGTAATGGCAACTGTTTGCAAGTTGATGAGTAAGAGGGGGAAGCGGTTCTTTAGAGAAAGGAAAATGGAGCTGACAAGAAACGAGGAGAGAAGAGCCCATAGCGCAAGAAAGGGAAATGGAGGTGGTAGCCAGCTGCTTCTGTTCCTCTCAATCTCCTCTGATGCTCAGCTGCACTTGATTTCATGTCCTTTGATTCTGTGAGAGCTCTGTTTCCTTGCAATAAACACTATTCTTAACTTGAGTAACTCTGAATGAGTTTTGTTTTCTTGCAACCAAAGGGGCCATAACTTGAACAATTTCGTGTGTCTTTTTAATTGTCTCCCAACATTGCACAGTAACTTCTTTAAGGGTAATCAGTGTGTTTTATTTCGTCTGTATAACACAGCTCATAGTCACATGGCTGGATTATATAAAAGCTGATAAGGTTCATAATGAATGAATTCATTAACCTGGTTACTGAAACCTCTGCCATCACCAGAATCGTGAATTGCTTGTTTTGTCTGCCCTTCCGAGTCCTTTGTGAAACATTTTTTTTTCTACTCCCTCTAGCTCTGGTGGGACTAAGAATCTTAAGCTCTCACCCCCCACATATACCCCACGGTATAGGGCAGTCAGGCTCTCCTATGCAGGATTTGAAATCTAAGTCATTGGATAGTAGTTCCCTAAAGAAAGGTTGATCAGTTTCTGCAATTGAGAACCCTGGAGCTCCCTTGATCCCTGGCCTTTCCAGAGTCTGATTGTTCAGCTTTTTCTTCAGTCCTAGGGCTGTTCACTCTCCTTCCAAAGCTCCCCTTTTCTTATTTAAGTAGTCAGAGTCCATTTCTATTGCTTTCAGCCTGACTCCTCTCTGATATAGCTTGGTTTCCAAAGGGGCCAGTTTCTTCCCAGGCCCATATAGAATAACTGGAAGAAATTCTTCTTTTTGCAAAGAGCAGCTAAGTTTGAAGCATGCTATCTTTGAAACACATAAATTATTTCTTTATTGATTAGTTGCTTCACTGCTGTCTTCTTTTCTATGTCTTGGATCTAACCTCTGGGCTGCCATTTCTGCAAGAGGTGTCATTAGTTCTGCCTCAGTGGTTTACATTCAACCTCATCCTCATTTTCTAAGGCTGTCTATGGGTGAATGAGTCATGAACCTGAATCTTTAAAGGAATCATATGTATTTGGGGACCAGGCAACAGAGGCTAACTTCACTTAGCCAAAGTTAACACTTTCTACTCATTCTTTGAGTTTGAAAGATCTATACTCAACCTAAGAAGCCATCTCCCAGGCTTGAGCCTGGTGTCCCAGTTTCCAATGATGAACCCACTCTAGCCCTTTGGATCAGCATCCTTCCCTAGTGAGAAGCCACGCTTAGGGTGTTGGCTCTGATTCTTCCAAGACCTCGAGTTCCAAGGCAGTTTTTCTCCTCTCAACACTCTGACTCATTATCCTATTTTACTGAAGTACTTAGAATGAGAGCTTTTGGGAAGTGTTCTGTGCAATTATACAAATGAAAAGGCATGTTTATTTGAAATGTTTTCAGATTTCCTAGAAAGAAATTTTATGTTCTCTCCCTGACACTAATTTCTGAAACTGGGTAACAGTCCTGAGGGTATGAGCCCTGCGCAGGGACTTGCATTTCCAAGGCAATCTGAAACCCAGTCAATAAGTATTCATTCATTTTGCAAATTGTTGAGCACCTACTGCATGCCAGGCACTGTACCAAGAGCTGGGTATACAATGGAGAAGAAAACACATAGCTCTGCCTTCAAAAGGACATAGTCCAACAAGCAGCTCATGCAGCTTAATACCAAAAAAGCAAATAACCCAATCCACAAATGGGCAGAAGACCTAAATAGACATTTCTCCAAAGAAGACATACAGATGGCCAACAAACACATGAAAACATGCTCAACATCACTAATCATCAGAGAAATGCAAGTCAAAGCCACAATGAGGTATCACCTCACACCAGTCAGAATGGCCATCATCACAAAATCTGGAAACAACAAATGTTGGAGAGGGTGTGGAGAAAAGGGAACTCTCCTGCACTGTTGGTGGGAATGTAAGTTGGTACAGCCACTATGGAAAACAGTTTGGAGGTTCCTTAAAAAACTACAAATAGAACTACCATATGATCCAGTAATCCCACTACTGGGCATATACCCAAAGAAAACCATAATCCCAAAAGAAATTTGTACCATAATGTTTATTGCAGCACTATTTACAATAGCCAGGACATGGAAGCAACCTAAATGCCCATCAACAAATGAATGGATAAAGAAGATGTGGCATATATACACAATGGAATATTACTCAGCTATAAAAAGGAATGAGATGGAGCTGTATGTAATAAGGTGGATAGACCTAGAGTCTGTCATACAGAGTGAAGTAGTCAGAAAGAGAAAGACGAATATTGTATGCTAACTCATATATACGGAATCTAAAAATGGTACTGATGAACTCAGTGACAAGACAAGAACAAGGACGCAGATGCAGAGAATGGACTGGAGAACTTGAGGTTTGGGGGGGGCGGGGAGTGAAGGGAAAGCTGAGACGAAGTGAGAGAATAGCATAGACATATATATACTACCAACTGTAAAATAGAGAGCCAGTGAGAAGCTGCTGTATAACAAAGGGAGTTCAACTCGAGGATGGATGATGCCTTAGAGGACTGGGACAGGGAGAGTGGGGGGGAGTCGAGGGAGGGAGGGAATACGGGGATATGTGTATGAATACAGATGATTGAACTTGGTGTACCTCAAAAGAAATAAATAAGTAAAATGAAAATGAAAAAACAAAAACAAAAACAAACCAAAAAAATTTGCATTTAAACATTGTACTTATATTGTAACTTGTATGGCAATATGAAGTAGAAGTACAATTTATTTTTTCCTATGCAAATATATCACAAATCCTTTTTCCCCCCAATGATTTTAAATATTAGATGTATCTTGTTTAAAATTTGTATACATACTTGCTTATCATAAATATGATGCTGCATATGTGTAATGCACATGCACACACACAGACACATGGATATGGTTCTAGGTTTATCCTTTTCCACTGAGCTGCCACTGTATCCCTATCCAGTTTAAATTCTTAGAATTTAAAATATGCTTTAAAGATTTTCTACGTATGTATTCAATAATTATATGTGTGTTTTTCATATAAAATTCAGAACTATTGTTTCTAAATTTATCTCAAATTTTTATTGGTATTATAATAAATACATAAATAAATTTTAAAAAAAAAGAGGACACAGTCCAGTGGAGGAGAGAGAAAAAAATAAGTAAATAAATTCAAAAATAATCATACATGAGTAATTACTACTGTGAAAAATTTAATAAGAAATAGCATTAGGAGGGAATCGTAGATGGGAGAGGGCAGGAGAATCTCCTTGAGACCTGAGGATAAGAGGTGAGGAGAACTGGAATCAAGTAAGATGGAACAACATATATGAGGCCTGGAGGTAGGAAAGAGCTTCATGTGTTTGAGGAACTAAGTGGAGCTCTGTTTTGGGCATAGTTAGACTGAAATGCTTATGATATATCCAAGTAAAAAACTCAAGTAAATAGTTGGGTACATAGGTCTGGAGTTCAAAGGAAAGATTAAGGTGGAGATACAAATTCGGTCAGCATCAGCATGTAGACGATATCTTAGGCCATGAAAATAGATCATTTAGGAAGATAGTGGAGAGAGAGAAGAAGCCCTGGGAAACACCAATATTTAGACACTGGAAGAGGAAGAAGGTCTATAACAGAGACTGAGAAGAAATTGTCAGAGACATCAGAGGTAAGAAGAAAATCCATTGTGCAAGGTCAAATAAAGGAGTGGTCATCTTGGTCTAATGCAACTGAGTGAGCACGATGAGAAAACAATTTCCCATTGAACTTGACAACATGGAGATTATGGTAACCTTAACACAAGAAGTTTTGGTAAAATGGTAAGGAAAGAGACCCAATTTGAGAGTTTTGAGGAGTAATAAAAGGTGAAATAGTAGAGCTAACTGTGTAAACAACTATCGAGACAATAAGCTGTGAAGGGATTCAGAGAAATGGGCAGTAATTGGAGAAAGATGAGGGAAGCACAGAAGGACTTTTAGGCATAAAGGAGAGTCAATCATGTTTGTGAGCTGAAGAGAATGGCCCATCGGAAAAAGGGAGGATTGATAATTAGGAGGGATAGGAGATAACTGGAGGAGTAAAACTTGAGAAAGTGAGAAAGGATGGCAGCCAGAGCCCATTAAGGATCCAGCTCCAGGAGATGCTGAGCTGTGATGGAAGCAACACATTTTCTCCTTTGTTCCAGGAGGGCAGACAGAGAAGATGCCGAGGAATGCAGATGTAGAATAGGGGAGTTCTTGTCTGTTGGTTCCAATTTTTCACTTGGATACGACTGATGCAGGGTAATTAGATCAGAGGGAGGAGTGCAGGGATGAAGTAGATTTGAGAAGAGACACAAAGGTATGAGACATCATCTAAAGGGTGAAACAGCAAGTTTATTAGATAGAGAGAGAGAATGCTGCATGAGGAATTAAAATTATGTATTTAAAGAAAAGTTCCTCAGCTTGTTTGATTTTCTCCAGCAACATTCAGATTCTCAAATTCATACAGGTGAATGGCTAAGTTCATCCAGACTCAGAGTTTTGCCAAGTGAGTATGATGGCTGCAGAGACACACAAGGACTAAACTAATGGTGAAACCTGTGGCTCACATGTTGGATGCTCAACAGAAGGGACACATTGACAAGGAGGGTCAGGTTCTGTCGCAATTTCCAGTTTCTGTATCTGTGTCTCCCATCTCACCACAACCACCACACTTTGCATTTGGATCCTTTCTTGTGTCTCTTGATTCTGACTGGAGGCTAGAAGAGAGATCTAACCACCTTGCAGCCCCACTTCTGGGGCTCAGCCTTGGTCTCCCCTGATTTCCACATTTAGGTCCATTACACACATACTGAACTCCTGCATACCCATCACGTGCCCAGATTGAGTTTTCATGTGTTACCCCGGTTCATAGAACTGGGCTATCCACCACCTAGAACCCCTTTCTCAAATCCATGCTCCAGGATGATGGAGCCCTTCAGTCTAGGGGCTAAAGGCCTGCCGACTGCTCTCCAGCTGCCTCATGCCAATCCTTCCCACCACAGGTCTTTCTCTGCCTCTCGCATCACTAGCTCTTTCGAAGGGAGATGTTGCAACCTGATTCATCAGAACCTGAGCAATTGATGTACCATATTTTACTAACGGCGCTAGAGGCCACACGCTTGCTCAGTTTTTAAGGATGACGTTTTATTTCTCATTTAGCCATTATTCCTGTGGGTACCTCACTTGGTTATTATTCCTGTGGGTACCTCTTCTAGTGGGAAGAAAGGTCAGCTTCCAGGCATTCCTGTATCCCTGACCATAATGTCATCATAATAGAATCCAAACCTCACTTTTACCCTTAAGCCATCAAACAATCTACCAAGATTCCTGATTAACAACATTCATCCTAAATTCTCCATTAATTAGCCCCACCCACTTAATGAAATCCCCAAACTTTCATTCTGATACCCTCTGCAACATTACTGTTATGGATTGAACTGTGCCTCTCCAAAAGATGTGTTGAAGTCCTAACCCCAGTACCCCAGAATTTGACCTTATTTAAAAATAGGGTCACTATAGATGTAGTTAGTTAAGATGAGGTCATACTGAAGTAGGGTAAGCCTTTAATCCAATGTGACTGTTGTCCTTATAAGTAGAGAAGAGACTCAGACACACGAAGGAAGAATGGCACGTGGTGACAGAGGCAGGGATTGAAGTGCAACAGCTGCAAGCCAAGGAATACCAAGGATTGCTGGCACACCATCAGAAGCTAGGAAGAGGCCAGGAAGAATACTCCCCTACAGGTTTCAGAGGGAGCATGGCCCTGCTGACACATTGATTTTGGACTTCTGGCCTCCAGGACTATAAGACAAGACAGTCATTGTTGTAAGGAACCCAGGTTGTGGTACTTTGTTATGGCAGCCCTAGAAACAAATTCAGCTACCAACATCACTGTGGTCCCCACAGACACCTGCTTTCCTGCCAGACTGAAGCTTTTCTAATTGACAGAAGCTAAGTCTGCCTGGAGTTTTTGCTCCCTTTCTGGTGGATGAGCTTTATTCAAAGTGCTAGGTGTCTCCTGTTCTGCCAGGTAGGACTGAGCTCCATGCCAAGTCAGCCAGCCAAGTACAAATTTGCCTTGGTTTCATGAGGGTCAACCTATCCCAGCCTTACCCCAAGGAGGGTCTGTTTGACATGGTGGACATGGCAACCATCCAGCTGAGGAAACCCTGAGTACTCCTTCCTTACTAGTAATGCAAGAAAAAGTTCTGAAAGGGACCAGGAAGGATTGATGCTGAGCCTTCTGTGCAGTGACCCAGGGAAGAGAGTGTCCTTATGTGCTAGGGTGTTTGTATGAGCTGATGGTGGCACAGAATGAGGAAAGCAGGGATCAGCCAATAGCATGACGAAGAGTGAGTGATACCATATCAGGTGGAGGTGGAGGGAGGAGCTGTACTAGCCAAAATGTTTATGGAGTTTAAATATGGTCCACACTGGAGTGAGGGACAGAAATGGGATTCTAGGGATCAGTGCCTAATCTAACATAAGGAAGAAAACAGAAGAGCCCCAGTAGAGCAGGCAGCTGTGCTATATCATCTACAGTGCCACGTCATGGTGCCAGAGATCTGCCTGTTCAGGTTGGATCCAGGCAGTGCTGGGAGGAACACGATTCAGGTCTGATCTTCCAAGGAGAGGGCTGCAAAGGCTAAGCATAGGGTCAGGCCTCCAGCCAAGTGGGCTGGGATTTGGATAAGACCCCTAATCTGAAAGAAGGTGTGTGAAAGGAGGCTGGGAGCCATGAGAAGACCCCAGACTGTGGATGGAGTCCACAAAATGAGAAGCAGAAAGGCAGGAAATTCTTCAACTTGGTTGCTGTGCAGATATCCAAGGCTTGCCTGGGCTATCAAGTCCTGGGTCTGGTTCATTAAATGAATATTTATTGAACCTTCACTATGTTCAAACCTAATTCATGTTAGGAATGCAAAGGGAACACAATATAGATTCTTCCCTAGAGGAGCCTGGTCTAGCTAGGAAAACAGACCCAACAGCAAATAATTACCCCACAGTGTGATAAACGGTATTTTGAGATATGAACAAAGTGCTGTGGGAACACAGAAGGGAGCTACACAGCTCTGCCCAGAGGACTTGGCGGGGCAGGCAGAAAATATATTGCATTTTATGTTTTATGGACATAGACAAATTATGAAATAAAAGGAAAACAAAATTTTTTTACAGCCTCATCCTCTATATCCTCAACCCCCTAGTCCAGATTTTATTTCATTCTTGCTGTTTCCTGTCCCCTTTGAATTAGTAAGCTCAAACTAAAACAATCACTTATTGGAATTATTCACAACTGTAAAACATGAATGCTTGATCAAAGTTCAGTGGATTTCTAGATGTAAAACCTCCATACCCTCAAAAGTTTGGTAGTGTTACCTAACCAGACTTGGATCTGCTTGCCTCACATGCAGCAAAGCCAATCCACTGACACTAGGTTGTGGTGAAGGAAAGCACAGCATTATTGCAGGGCCAAACAAGGAGAATAGGCAGCTTATGCTCAAAAGACTTGAACTCTCCAATGGCTTTCAGGGAAGGGTCTTTAGAGGCAAGGTGAGAGAATGTGCCGCAGGTGTGTGATCAGCTCATGTAAATCCTTTTAATTGGTTGGTGGTGAGATAGCAGAGTGGTGTTTCAGGAATCTCATTTATCAATTTTCCGTCTCCAACCAGTCTGGGGTCTATGTGCTGGTGATCAGCGTGCAGTCAACTTCCTTCTGGTGGGGATTTTAGTATCTGCCAAACAACTCAAGGATATGTCTTAGGATCTTTTCTATAGCCCTTGAGGAGGAACTAAAGGTCCCTGAGTTTGTTTTATGGCTAAACTATTATTATTTTTTCATGCTTGACTCTTTTCCTGTTTCTGCATTTTCTCACTTCTATGATTAAATTTGCTCTTTGGAACTTGGGAAAGGCCTAGGAGGCCAAAGTTTTTCTACAAACAAGAGGCAGGGGACTTTAGGGGTCTGTCCCTAGGAAGGCTCCACAGGGTCCTGTTCTGTTTCAATAGTCTCTATCCCATGGAGTCAGATAACAGACCCAGCTGGTGACCAGATGCCATGGGAAGTTGTCACATGGTGACACTTCTCAGGTCATCATGGAGCACTTGGTGAACCCTCTTCTACCTTTCATCAGAATACCAAGAAGTAACACAATAAAGCCATGGAAACCGTAGCAGTCACTCTCCCTGCCTTACCATCTTCACTCCCAAAGAGAATTCTCCCATGGCCCCCAGTGACTGGACAGTGGGGTTGTGGCACCACACCCTGGCTAGAGCTGATTGGTCCACTGGCAAACACCTGACCCAAATTGACCAATGTGATTCTTACTTCCCAGACTTTAAAGTTGCAATACAAAAAAAAAAAAGAACTTCCCTGGTGGTCCAGTGGTTAAGACACCCCACTTCCATTGCAGGGGGCATAGGTTCTAACCCTGTTTGGGGAACAAAGATCCTGCATGCTGCAAGGTGTGGCCAAGAAAACAAAAATGCAATACAGGAGCCTTATCTGAGAGCATTTTATGTGGGGAGGTGTGTAAAACTGGCAGCTGTGTTTGTGTCAGGTTTAAATGGGATAGAGAAAAGCACTCTGCAAAAATGGCAGAATGGAGAGGTTCACTGAGAGAAGCAGAGAGGAGCAGCCAGGGGAAGGGAAGAGGCCGGGAAGAGTTTGGGGCTGATGACAGTGACTTTCTCCTCAGGTTATCCTAGAGTGCCCTATCTGAGTTCATAACCTTTTTTCCCTCTGGTGAAGAACAAAGAGTTAACATTCACCCTGCTTCAGGTCTGCTCTTGAGGACCTCCGTTATTTTTATAGATATAAATCAGTGGGATGAAGTGAGAGAGTAGCATTGACATATATACACGACCAAATGTAAAACAGATAGCTAGGGGGAAGTTGCTGCATACACAGGGAGATCAACTCGATGATGGGTGATGCCTCAGAGGGCTGGGATAGGGAGGGTGGGAGGGAGTCGCGGGAGGGAGGGGATATGGGGATATATGCTTAAGAGCTTAAAAAAAATTGAAAAAAATAAATCAGGCAGCCCCAGCCATGGAGAAAATACACAATGGGGCCCTTTTACTTGTTTATAGTGTGAGGAGCTCTGATAAGAATGTGGGGAAATTTGTAACACGGGCAGTTTCCAGGAGGGAAGAAACCCATGCCTTTAACCCATGCCCTCCAAGACTTAAATGGAGGAATATCTGTGGGGTAGACTTAGATGCCAGTGACAGTGATAGGTAACGGAATCCCACAAATAAGTTACCATAGGGGTAAAGACAGGTAGAACTTACGGGTTGTCCTGAAACCCTATTAGGAAAGAGAACAGAGACTGTGGGTCAGCAGGCGCTAAAGCCAGGCTGCATCCAGCCTGTTAGGCACTGACTTGAGCCCTATTCTGTGGCCATGAATTGTACTGAAAAAGCCCGTTTCTGAGGGCTCTAACTTACAGCTTAAAACATGGAAACTTCCCAGCTAAAACCCTGAGGAATCACAGCAATTGAAAAGTGTTCCACACCAGCATCTATAGTAGAGATTCAACTGGGGATAACCTGAGACATGGTTATGTTCCGTAAATGATTTCCTACAGTAGAAAGCAGGGCTTTGCTGCTTTAACCTAACAACCTAAAGGAAGGGGGACATGCGGACTGGGCCACCCAAGGTGCAGGCTCCACACGTTTATGGTAGAGGCTGGGTAATACAGTCAATTTACTGGGGAGCCCTTTCACTGGGCAGTGGCCTCTTGAAATGGACGATGGCTGGGGCAAGGTGGTGCGAGGTCCTTGCCACAGCCACTGGCTTCAGCTGTAAGTCAGCGGCCAGCACCCTTCCACCGCAGTCTGCACCGCAATGGGATAAGTGGGGTCCCCAAGCTGTAAGTATAAGCATTGCATATATAAAGGGGGAGGCATTTGTGGCCTAGAAGGGTAAACTGGATTTCTGATTTTCCTACTGCTGCCAGCATGGGTGGCTCAGCATTCTCCCCTGACACTTGGCCAAGGCACGCACATCGCATCCCACAATATAAATCAGAGCACTCCAACTACCCAGTCCCTCATGGGACTAGAAACTTTATTTCCCAGCCTTGGGTTTTTGAGAAACTCATGTTCTTCCGATTAATTCTACTTTTTCCTTAAATTAGCTTGCACAGTCCTGTCACTTGCACCTAATAATCCTTGAATAAGGCAGAAACTAAGGTTAAGAGAAGATCATTGCCAGAACCAGGATGGAAATTTCTCTAATTTATAGAGCCAATTTAAAAAGCAAACATTTGGCATGTTCCTGTTAAGGTCAGATTGAGCTACGTGGTTAATGACTAAATACCCTGCCCTCTGAACCCAAGGCAAGGAACAGGGGAAAAAGCAGGAAAAAAATTTGTATGATGCTCTCCATCCTCCATCATCTTCCCCTGGCTTGTGAGTATCTACCAAAAATAAGAGAGCTACCAACTGTACTGTTCAATATTTATTTGCTGAGGCAGTCACATTTATGCTAATTTATTTGCTCCCTTCACTCCCATCCTCGCCCTATTTTCTAGAACTCTTCAGAAACTAAAACACCAAGAATATAATAGTGTTGAGAGTAGAGGGTGCTGCATCCTAGAAAAGTGTGAGGTCAGAGACTAAACCCCCAGGAGCTCCATATTCCAGAGCTTAGGGCTTTCCATATGCTGCATGCAGACAAAAAGCAACTGGACTCAGGCTCATGCTTAGAACCAGGACCTCAGAACAGGAGACCTTCCTTTGCCCAAAGGCAGATGCCTGAAGGACTGTAGGAAACTGATGCTGGAGCAGAGGCTGTGATCCTCAGACCACACAGCAGGTCAAGATATGTAAGGGGCTAGGAGGGCGGGTGGGATGCCAGGACCCTTGAGGAATGAGTGCAATCTGTTGGCAAAATGAAAGAAAGTCTAGTTTCATTTCCTCTCACAAATGAACAAACACAACTGGAAAATCCAATATGAAAGACAATGAAGAAATAGACAAAATTATATCTTTCAAGAATTATTTACCACAACAGACAAAATAAATTTTTAGAAACCTGCTTGATGTTTCAATACCATGAAAGAAGACCTGGGCGCTGTAAGTCAGACCAAAAGAACCACAAAGGGAAACGAAGCTAAGGTGAAACCTGGATACAAAAGGAACTGGGTGAAATTTTAAAAGATGTAACAGAACCCCAAATAAAATAGCAAAAAATTTTAAATCCCCCTAAATGGCTAAACTGACCCACAAAAAATCCTCTAATCTGTGTTTTGGAGGACAAACTCAGGAAAATCTCCAAGATTAGAAGTAAAGGGGAAAGGAGATGAGAATAATGAGAGGGCGAAGATAACCAGGGAAACAGAATGAACGTCGAATCACAGAATAGTTGGTACCCACAGCAAGAAGCCAACCTTGGGCTAGAGCCTCTGGGACCATTCCAATGTACAGGACCACTTTTAGACAGGAGGGGTCTCTGCCCTGGCCCCTGCATTTTAGAGAGGCTTGCTTTGGCTCTCCTCTGGCCACACCCCTCCCCGTGACGCAGAGCCCACAGTGCCAAGAGGACGAGTCCACCCTCAACTGGTCCCCTGCTTTGCACCCAGCTGCGCTCTGGGTGCCCTGACAGCCTGAGTTGGCTTCCCAGATTTGAGCAGACCTCCTCCCTGGGCACATCCTCCAAAAGTTAGACCCATCCAATAATGTGTGTGTCCCTAGGCTTGAGTGGTGGCCAAGAGGAGCTGCTTGCAGGACTTACAGACAGAGATGAGACATGCATGCTGGGATGTCTACTGTGTGCCCATAATGGCCCTTGCAGTGGTGGGCGGAGTCAGGAACAGGAAGAGAAGGAAAAGTGTTCTGGAGGCCTGGGGCCACATGTCAGCTCTTCTTGCAACGCCATATTCTCAGAATTCAGCAGGGGGCTGAGGATTCTAAATTCGAACTGGCCTTCCAGGAGCTTATGAAGCTACAGTTGTCCAGGTAGGACGACAGAACACATTGTATTTAACAGTATTTAACTTTTAAATATGTAAGCATACAGCTACGTGGTCCTCCGTTAGTGCCCTTACTCTCCCCCCACAGCTTGGGGGGCAGGGAGGCGGAGCTTGCCAGTTCTTGATGATCAGCTCCATTGGGTCCCCTCTACCAAGAAATGTAATCTTTAGGGGCTGCCTGTACAGGCTGCCTGAGGCAGCCAGCTTCTTTCACGGAAGAAGGGAGAAAAGGCTTTCTGGTAGGGCACCTGGCTATAATTAGAACCGTGAGCTGGATCATTGAAACCCACTAGCGCTCTCTCTTTCCTTTTGGGGTAAAGCTGTGAGGGCAGGAGGGCCCCAGAGCTAAACATCACGCCCTGAATCGCTGCCTGAGGGGCAGCCAGAGCAGAGGATGCACCGCTACTGTTTGGCTCTGAACATCACCTTCAGGGTAGCTGACCTGCTTCTGCTTTCTGCTGCTGAGGCTCAGTTGCTTAATCCCTAAATGTCCTGGTGCCCAACCTGTGGCATTTTGCTTCTAGTTTCAAGGGTCTGCCATAGCAAAATCCACCTCCTCCTGCCTGGGAATTTGAGGAGCTGAGTACCATCCCCTGAGCATAGTGTTGGGGAGAGCAGCTACTGTTATTTATGGTGACACCTGTGTGCAGCCACTATAGCAGCTTCTGTGTAGGCCACCCTTGATCCATCACAAGGAGCTAGGAGGGGCATGGACTGGACTCCTGGGCTTGCAGCTGTCATTCACAGATGGGTACTTGTGATGGCTCATTTTATGTTTCAACTTGACTAGGCTATGATACTCAGCTCTTTGGTCAAACACCACTCTAGATGTTGCTGTGAAGATATTTTTCAGATGTGATTAACATTTAAATCCATAGACTTTATTTTTTTAAGCTCTTTATTGGAATATAATTGCTTTACAGTGTTGTTCCACTTTTTGCTGTACAACAAAGTGAATCAGCTGTATTTATACATATATCCCCATATCCCCTCCCTCCTGAGACTCCTTCCCACCTTCCCTATCCCAGCCCCCTAAGTCATCACCCATCACTGAGTTGATCTCCCTGTGTTATGCAGCAGCTTTCCACTAGCCATCTATTTTACATTTGGTCGTGTCTATATGTCAATGGAAATCCATAGACTTTGAGAAAAGCAGATTACCCTCCACACAGTGGGTGGACCTCATTCAATCAGTTGAAGGCCTTGAGTAAAGACTCAGGTTTTCCAAAGAGGAAGGAATTCTCCTCAAGACTGTAACGTAGAAATCCTGCCCTACAGATTTCAAACTTGTTGGCCCCCACAGTTCATGAGCCAGTTCCTTAAAATAAATACTCCCCTATCTCTCTGTATATATGTATTTATACATTCATGTACATATGTGTGTATGTCTGTGTGTGTATGTGTGTGTGTATATATACACGCACATATACATACACTTGCGTGTGTATAAAATTGGTTCTGTTTCTCTGTAGAGCCCCAACTAATAGAGAACTCAAGCTCTACATTCTGGAAATGTGCTGGGAGTATTGTTTGTCCCCCAACTTGTATAGTAGGGCACCTTGCTTGACCAGGATATACTCAAGTCAGATCAAAGGCCCAGATCAAAGGCCGAGAGTCAAGACCACTGTGCAGACCCACTAAGCCCTGTGATGTAAGCCCTGTGGTGGGTGTGCTGGCATAGGGCCAGGCAGTCAGAGGGTCAGTGAGGGAGGCCACAGCTTCATGAACCTACAGCCACTCCTGCTCGGCTCCCTCATTCTAGGCAGCCTGTCACAGGGCGTGGGGCAGGAGGCCAACTCCAGAAGTCACTCTCCGATGGAGAGGGAATTTGCACTGTGCCAGGCCAGGCTCCCATTGACTGCAGGCCTGGGCAGAGCTGAGCCCGACAGTGGCTGGTTATGAAAGTCAGCAGCTGGTTGGAACGTCTGGCAGGAGACAATGAGCCAGCAGGGCTGGATGGGGAGCTGGGTGGGGTCCCATGGCATCCACATCGGATGGGCTGAGCCCAGAGTCAGCTTAACCCAGAGTTGCTGCTCTGTGGGTAACAACAAGGAAAAGAACTGTGGCTGGAATCCTGATGTCACTTCTGACAATTCTCTCTCTGAGACTTGGCCTCCTCATCTGGAAACGGGCTAGTAAACTCTCAGAGCTGTCAATTTGAATATAAAAGGGTAGCATTTGTGTGGAAGCACCAGACACAGAGCTAGTGCCCAGTGAATGTCAGTGTCCTTTCTGTTCGCCCAGGGAGGATGGGACTGCATCGCTATGAAGGATGATGAGAGTGGGCTCTGGAGCCCTTTGTGAACCCTGGGCCTGCGTCCTCCCCTGTAAAATGAGATTCTCTCTCCGCACAGGATGATTGCAAAGACTGGGTGAGATTGCCCACATAGAGCAGTTCACAGAGGATGCCTTCCGTAAATGCTAGAAAAAGGAAGCCCTGTGACCCCCTGCTCCTCAGGAGGAAACAGAAACGGCCGGGGCCTGTTTAATTTGTTCCTGTGCCGTCTTGGAACGAAGAAGAAGCAAATAGCAGCACTATGATGTTCAAGGTGGTGCCAGCTCTGCTGTGAACTGGGTCTGGTCAGCACGAGCGCTGGCCTCTGGCTGAAACCTTCAGCCTGTAATATTGTGCTTCACCACCTGTCGCCCAGGCTCATTAGTCCCAGGCAACGAGTAGATCTGCCTAGTGACAGACGCAGCCCTGTGTGCAGACTGCCAGGGCCTGAGGCTGCATCCAAACACGATGTCCATCCAGAGGATGGAGCCAGCCTGGCCAGTCCATTCTCCAGACTGGAAAGGGAGGCCTGCGGCTCAGGACAGATGGCTCTGACCTTCTGTCTTGCTCAACTCAGGGGGAAGGGTCTTCCTGTGCATGGAGCGCGGTTTCTTGCTCTTCTTCAACAAACAGGTTGAGAAATCCTCCCGATTTGGAATATGTAGTGGAAAAGGGAGGCCAATTTATAGGCACATCTGCCTCCTGAGGAGGATGGGTACTGTGCAGTGACAGTCCCTTTGAATATGCAAGGTGACTGGGAGCTGAATTGGAAAGGAAGGATTCGTCATTAGAGAAAGAGTGGGAGGCGATGCTCCCAGATGAGGAAATGGCTAAGAAATGCTCTAGGAACAGGACCATCTAATATCCAGGTTTCATTTATGAACCTTTTTTTTTTTATCCAAATGTTCAGTAAAGTCTGGTAGACACACAACTCCCCTATGTGAGTTCATGTGTACGTAAATTTAGGAGAGGGAGGAGTTCCACGTCTGAGAAAACATGGTACAGACATGAGGCCACAGGGTATTACAGAAATCTTAGAGAGGAACTGACTTTCCACAGTCATGGACTGGCGAGTCACATCTATCTCCAGGGCTTACAAGCCAGGGAGATCCAAGCCAACATCAATTATGTACCAGGTTGGTCCAATGATCCTCTCACAGAGCTCTGTTCTTGCAAATCTGCTCTATTACTGGGATGAAGTTTGAAGCAGCTGCTTCCTTTGCTCAGCCTCGCCTTATTCTGCTTTTGCTTGCCAAGGCAAACAGCCATGTCTAGAAATAAAGCCATTTTTCGTGAGTGCCCTGAACCCTGTATTTGCAGGTGGAAATTAGACCAGTCCCCTGAAGTACTCCTGGGATTCCAAGGACAGCATGCCTGGAGTTGGTCTCAATGGGCTCCCTGTACCCTCCAACTGCCTTCTGTCTTGTAACAAAAAGCATCATGTGGAACGGATCTAGACTCCCAGTGCCTTGCAAAGGAACTAGCAGCCCCAAATGTTCTTTGGAGTATCTCTGTCCCTGTGCTTGCTTCTCTGTCCAGTCCTCCCACACCTTACACTCCAGCCTGCTGTGGTGTGGAGAGCTCAGTCTCCTCAGGGGAAGTCATTTCTCACTTCCTTCAAATTAACCACATTACGAAAATCGCAGGGTTTCCTAGGTGGTGCAGTGGTTGAGAATCCGCCTGCCAATGCAGGGGACACGGGTTCGATCCCTGCTCCGGGAGGATCCCACATGCCGCAGAGCAACTAAGCCCGCGCGCCACAACTATTGAGCCTGCGCTTTTGAGCCCGTGAGCCACAACTACTGGGCCCGTGTGTTGCAGCTGCTGAAGCCCACATGCTTAGAGCCTGTGCTGCGCAACTGGAGACGCCATGGCAGTGAGGAGCCCGCGCACCACAACAAGGAGTAGCCTCCGCTCACTGCAACTAAAAAGAAAGCCCTTGCGCAGCAAAAAAGACCCAACAGAGCCAATAAAATTAAAAAAAGAAAAGAAAAGAAAAGAAAATCCCAAAGCCTGCAAGGTTGATAATAATAACAGTGAACAGATATTGATGACCCAGTGTATGACAGGCACTGGGCTCTCCACACAGATGATCTCACGTCATTCTATCGGACCCCCTGCCAGCAGCCGCTATGATTATTACTCCCATTTGCACAGATAAGACAACTGATGATATTCACATTCTACTAATGTATCCTGATTGCCCGCTTGGCACCAGGCTATGTGCTTTACGTAGTCATTCTTTTTTTTTTTTTTTTTTCAAAAATCATTTATTGAATACCCACTCTGTGTGCCCATATGCTATTGTTTTTCTTATGATAAAACCAAGCTAGAGGTAGTGAATTAAAATCATTCAAGGTGACTCAGTCTGTGGTAGATCCTTAGGACTGTCCTTAAGGACTTGATCTATGAGGAGCTCTGAGTTACAAGCTGGTCCCTGTTCATGAGGATTCCAGTGCTAGAAAAGATTTCTGGAATGTGACACACACAACACTGGCAAGAAGAGAGAGGTAGAAATAGACCAGGCCCCAAGAAAGCAAGGGGCCTCCCAAGTCCAGTACATGCCGTTCAAGAGAATAAAGGAATCATTCCATTTCAAGGTGTAATTGAATTTCTTTTTTTAGAGGGTCATTGCTACATACCAAACCCTAGGCCAGACTTCACTCTTCCTAGCACCAGGCGCCCACAAGGCCCTGTCCATGCCTGCATCTATAACCATTCCCCCATGACAACAGATCAAGGGCCCAGCAGAGCGCATGGGCTTATGCAGCCCGGGCCAGTCGGGAGGGGAGGGAGCAGTGGCCCACCAAGATGGAGCTAGGCACCTCACCCTGCCCCTGAGGCTGGCCCCTAAAGGGTGGCAGAACAGGCTAGAACAGTGCCTCAAAGAGGACAGCTCTCTGAGGCTCTGCAGTGTTTTCCAGATGCAAGGGGAAGCCGTTGCTTGGGCAATGCGTGGCTAGGAATTTGATCCATCACAATGTCTGGGCAGCGAGCTGTGGCACCGCCATCCTTCCATCTCCATGTCCAAGAAGGGAGGGGGACAGTCACCCCCTCACACACGTCAGGACCACGTCAAGGCGCTGGCGGATTCGTGGTGGTATAAAACCAGAGGCTGTGGGGCGGATCGTTTCCCTGTAATCTCCCTCCTCTGTGTGTCAGCCGACAGAAAGCTGAGCTCAGAAGTCCTAAAGCAGCCCTAAGGACTGAGCTGGTATATACATAGCAGGCCTCGTGCCACCTGCTTCACACACGTTCTCTCACTAAGCCCCACCATGGCGCAAAGAGGATGGTGCTACTGGTCTCATTTTTTAGATGAGAAAACAGGAACCCAGAGGCTCCAAGCTTCATGACCCAGGTCACAGATCTTGTCAGTGGTAGAGCCAGGGTTGGAACCAGGGTCTAACTGCCTACAAATATTGGCCTATAGGTGACCTGCTGATCTTTCTGATTTTTGTTTCCACACTGCCACCTTCTAAGTCACCCCAAACACAGGAAAGCATCCCCTTCCTTAACACCTCAATTTTGATTCCAGAAAGTCCCGTTGCTGGGACAGGGGACAAAGAGAAAGTCTTCATGCAGCACAAATACTGTTGCTGACATTTTTGCCCTAAACCAGTGAAGAGTTATTACTTTTTGTTTTGCTTTGTTTTGCACAGACTAATGGGGGTAGGGGGGCTGTACGTTTATGAACAGCATTTTCCCCATTCAAAACAAAACTAACTTTCTTGAATCCCGTAAAGAAGAATATGTATATTCTCATTATTATGCAGAAATATGTTAGTGGGAGAACTGAGCTTTTAACCATTAGGAAAATGTTATACTTGGGCATATTTGAAAAGAAAAAACAGACACCATGTTGGAGATTTTCGTGCCTTAGAATTGTTCAGGGCTTCAGAGTTTACAAGGTGCACTCACTGCACTCGCTCCTCAAGACTAACTCTGCCAGATGGCTGCCACTCTCATACCCGCTTGGCCGGTGGGGGAACTGAGTTCAAGGAGGTGATACAGCTTAACCAGGGTCACCCAGAGAACAGACGGCAGAGCTGGAGCTCAATTATTTCCTTCCACGCACTACTGCAGTGCAACGCTTCCTAAGGGTCCACCATGAGTCCAGCTTTGGGCCAAACAATAGGAATAGAGATGAAAACAGGACACTCACCCTTCCCTTGCCTCTTACCTCCCACCCTCACCTCCCAAAATGGGTATCTCTCTCCACATTTAAAGGATCTCCTCTTCTATGCTTGTACCTGGTAGGAGCCGAGGGTGAGGGGAGGGGCACACAGTCTGGAATTGCACTAAACCAAAGCATTTCCAAGGAGGTCCAGTTGCAGGGCCCTCCGGATCCCTCCCCTCCACACCATGCCCTTCCAGTGGCTCCAGGCTCAGCCCAGACCCAGCAGGACGGGCCCCACCCATCCCACCACAGAAGCCCCTCTGGCAAGGCCCTCCCTTCCTCCATCTTATTGGCTTTCTTTCTCTTCTGGGAGTTCGCCCATAATTCCACTCTTTTGAGGAAATAATAACTAATAATAATAATGGTAATAATAGCAATATTTATTGAGCAGTGGGAGTGGTAGAAAAGGATGAGAAAACCATTTTAAAAATAGACCCCAGAGAGAGAAAAGATGGCGGCGAAGTAGAGGGACGTGGATGCATCGGGAATGCACGGAAGGATGCAGTAATTCTCCACAGATGCATTGGGAATGCACGGAAGGACGCAGTCATTCCCAAAGAGAACCAGCTGAACACCAGCAGACGGCCTCGGACACCAGAAAGGACCGCGGGGAGCCCGACATAGCCGGTAGGGAGGCATCTACGAGGGCTCAAAGAGGGTGAAGCGGCGGAGCTGTGGCAGACGGGAGGGAGTGAGAAACATTCGGAGGGTCCGCAGCGCAGCTCAGCGTTGCCGGACCGAGACATCGATCCGCGGCTGAACGGAGGGTCCGGGAGCGGGAGCGTGGGAACCGGAGAGCTGGTTCAGGGTGAGAAACATTGTTGCCGGTAGGGTGATGGACCGAGAGGACAGGAGGGAGGAGTCCCGGGGAGAGGAGTGCCCGTCCCTGAGAGCTGCCGGGCCATGATGGCGGCTGGAGGCTGCAGGCTCACGGGCGGGGGGTGCGGGGAGGAGCCACGCGCGTAGCCTCTCTCTCTCTTTCCGCGCCTCTGCAACAGGCAGTGGAGAGACGCCCTGCAGGCCCCCTAAGGTGCTCAGGGATAACAAGCACCCTCAGGCACTCGGGCGGGGCTAGATTAAAACCCCTTGCAACGCCAGCAGCAGGGAGGCTGCCGAGAGAAAAAAAAAAAAAAAAACAACAACAGCAACAAAAACAAAAAACCCGAGAGAGGCCCAACTCTAAGACTTTCTGTTTACACCCGAGCCACCGGCTTCCCTCTGCAACAGGCACCTCCAAGCCTGACTGAAACAACAGTGCGCCACTGCTCACTCACTCCCAGGAGAAGGAGCCACTATTGTACCCTCTCCCTCCCCACACACCGACGCTTACAGACGAACAATAAAGGAACCTCTGCTGGTCACAGAATAATGCAAAAAAACCCAAGGCAAGGAGAAGGACACTTACAGCTGAGACGCTAAGGACACAGAAATAGTAGTATCAATACCTATTGAACTGCTCCATTCTGGGATCAGTTCTGGATTTTTTTTTTTTTTTCTTTTTCTCTTTCTTTTTCTCTCTCTTTTTTTTTAATTTTTTTATTTTTTATTTTTTTTCTTTATTAAATATGATCTTAGCCCTAAGGGATCTACAAGCTTTATAACATAATTTTTTAATGATATTTTTTATTCTTTTTTTTTTTTTTTTGCCTTTTTATATACTTCTATATCTAGCTAAGTTTTTGGTAGTACGGACAATATATCTCTCATACTTTCCTTTCATCCCTATCTTTTATACATTTCTATTCTTTTCTTTTTATTTGCATATTTCCAACCACATTACGCTCTTCTGTTCCCCTTTCTTCCAGCCATTTTAAGTTTATTTTATCTTAACATACTTATAAGCAACACTGTCGGTCTGCTCAGACTCCTTGCTCTATTCTCCAGATGACGCACTGCCTTGGTATTTAATATTAGGCTTTTGTCTTTATCTTAGTTCTTAGTACAGTTGTCTAAATACATTCTGAGAATCTCCATTCTCTCTGGTGGTACTCTGGCTCTTTTCTATATTTGATCCTAGCTTACAAAATCTCCCTGGATGAATGTTTGTATGTGTAAGGTGTTATTTGTTTGTTTGCTTTTGCTTTTGTCTCTGATTTGTTCTGTTTCAGTTGTCAATTTCTGTAGGGTTTCTCTTTGAATAACTGATAGTACACTGGGGTTCTGTCAGGTCTTTCTAGAGCCTTATGTCCTAACGGATTCAGTAATTGTGTGTCTTATACATGTATGTGTTTCCTAGACTTAATACTCGTTTAATCCAATACTTGGACATTAGTCTGAGGCTTGGACAGTTTTCTATAAACACCTCTATCACCAGGACAAGCAACCCCAAAAGTTTGGACAACCATGAGGAAACAAAGAAACACCATGCAGGCAAAGGAGCAGGAAAAAAACCCACAAGACCAAATAAATGAGGAGGAAATAGGAAAAATGCCTGAAAAAGAATTCAGAGTAACAATAGTAAAAATGATACAAAATCTCGATAACAAAATAGAGAAAGTACAAGAAACAGTTCATAAGAACTCAGAAAAACAAACAGCAATGGATAACAAAATAACTGAAATTAAAAATACTCTAGATGCTATAAGCAGCAGAATGACTGCCGAGACAAGCTCGGCGACTCGAGGTGAGTGATGGGTGCCGCAAGCTTGAAGAAGACACAGACACAGACTGAAGAGAAAAGTGGGACCGGGGGGCTCAAGACCTCTCGGATCAAGAGCCCTGCTGACTCATCCCAGGTTGCTTTTATTGAGTTCGTGGGCTAACATTCTCAGGTTACACTCATAAACAATCAAAGGCCTCACATGACTGAGGCAATTATCTTTGTTTACTTCCTGGGTCCGAGTTGAGCAGGTGTGGATTTGAGCTGGGCCTGGAGAACAAAACAGCCCTGGGGGCAGGAGACCTCTCTCAGATATTGGGGGTCTGTGCCCCACCCGTGTTGGCCCCTCTGTGACTGTGCCTGTCTTAGGTTGTTCCTCCCTTGAGGAATCTTACCCGTCTCTGGCTAACCAGTCATCCTCCAGGGCCAAACAGGGTGATATAAGGAAGGCTCTATGCACCACCCCTGTTGGCCCCTCTGCGGCTGTGCCTGTCTTAGGTTGTTCCTCCTCTGAGGAATCTTACCTGTCTTTGGCTAACCAGCCATCCTTCAGGACCAAACAGGGTGATATTAGTCTCCACACCCCACACCCTCAGTTCCTCCACTGCTCAAGCAGGACATTCTGAATCCCATCGCTCAGCCCACATACTTTAACATTTTCAAGGTTTCAGAAAGGTTCCCGAATGTCTTCCCACAAATGACTGAGGCAGAAGAACGAATAAGTGAGTTGGAAGATAGAATGGGGGAAATAAATGCCACAGAGCAGGAAAGAGAAAAAAGAATAAAAAGATTAGAAGACAGTCTCAGAGACCTCAGTGATAACATTAAGCGTACCAACATTCGAATTATAGGCATCCCAGAAGGAGGAGAAAACAAAAAAGGGTCTGAGAAAATATTTGAAGAGGTTATAGTGGAAAACTTCCCCAACATGGGAAAGGAAATAATGAACCAAGTCCAAGAAGCACAGAGAGTCCCATACAGAATAAACCCAAGGAGAAATACACCAAGACACATATTAATCAAACTAACGACAATTCAACACAAAGAAAAAATATTAAAAGCAGCAAGAGAAAAGCAACAAACAACATATAAGGGAAAACCCATCAGGATAACAGCTGACCTTTCTACAGAAACTCTGCAGGCCAGAAGGGAATGGCAGGATATACTGAAAGTCCTGAAAGAGAGAAACCTACAGCCAAGAATACTCTACCCAGCAAGAATCTCATTCAGATTTGAGGGAGAAATCAAAAGCTTTCCAGACAAGCAAAAGTTAAGAGAATTCAGCACCACCAAACCAGCCTTACAACAAGTGCTAAAGGAACTTCTCTAAGTAGGAAACACAAGAAAAGGAAAACACCTACAAATACAAACCCAAAACAATTCAGAAAATGGTAATTGGAACACACATGTCAATAATCACTTTAAATGTAAATGGATTAAATGCTCCAACCAAAAGACACAGACTGGCTGAATGGATACAAAAACAAGACCCTTCTATATGCTGCCTACAAGAAACCCACTTCAGACCAAGGGATACATATAGACTGAAAGTAAAGGGATGGAAAAAGATATTCCATGCAAATGGAAGTCAAAAGAAAGCTGGAGTAGCAATACTCATATCAGACAAATTAGACTTGAAAGTAAAGACTATTACAAGAGACAAGGAAGGACACTACATAATGATCAAGGGATCCATTCAAGAAGAACATATCACAATGGTAAATATCTATGCCCCCAATATAGGAGCACCTCAATACATAAGGCAAATGCTAACAGCTATAAAAGGGGACATCAACAGTAACACAATTATAGTGGGAGACTTGAACACCCCACTTACATCAATGGACAGATCATCCAAACAGAAAATCAATAAAGACACACAAGCTTTAAATGACACATTAGACCATCTTGACTTAATTGATATTTATAGGACATTCCATCCAAAAACGACAGACTACACTTTCTTCTCAAGTGCACATGGAACATTTTCCAGGATAGATCACATCTTGGGTCACAAATCAAACCTCAGCAAATTCAAGAAAATTGAAATCATATCAAGCATCTTCTCAGACCACAATGCCATGAGACTAGATATCAATTACAGGAAAAAAACTGCAAAAAATACAAACACATGGAGGCTAAATAATTCACTCCTAAACAACCAAGGAATCACTAAAGAAATCAAAGAGGAAATCAAAAAATATCTAGAAACAAATGACAATGAAAACACAACAACCCAAAACCTATGGGATGCAGCAAAAGCAGTTCTAAGAGGGAATTTTATAGCAATACAGTCCTACCTTAAGAAACAAGAAAATGATCGAATAAACAACCTAACCTTACACCTCAAACAACTAGAGAAAGAAGAACAAAGAAACCCCAAAGTGAGCAGAAGGAAAGAAATCATAAAGATCAGAGCAGAAATAAATGAAAAAGAAAGGAAAGAAACCATAAGAAAAATAAATAAAACTAAAAGCTGGTTCTTTGAGAAGATTAACAGAATTGATAAACCATTAGCCAGACTCATCAAGAAAAAAAGGGAGAAGATGCAAATGAACAGAATTAGAAAAGAAAAAGGAGAAGTAACAACGGACACCTCAGAAATACAAAACATCATGAGAGACTACTACAAGCAACTATATGCCAATCAATTGGATAACCTGGAAGAAATGGATACATTCTTAGAAAAATACAATCTTCCAAGACTGAACCAGGAAGAAATAGAAACCATGAACAGACCAATCACAAGTACGGAAATTGAGGCAGTGATTAAAAATCTCCCAACACACAAAAGCCCAGGACCAGATGCGTTCACGGGCGAATTCTATCAAACATTTCGAGAAGAGCTAACACCTATCCTTCTCAAACTCTTCCAAAATATTGCAGAAGGCGGAGCACTCCCAAACTCATTCTACGAGGCTACCATCACCCTGATACCAAAACCAGGCAAAGATGTCACAAAAAAAGAAAACTACAGACCAGTATCACTGATGAATATAGATGCAAAAATCCTCAACAAAATACTAGCTAACAGACTGCAACAGCACATTAAAAAAATCATACACCATGATCAAGTGGGGTTTATCCCTGGGATGCAAGGATTCTTCAATATCCACAAATCAATCAACGTGATACATCATATCAACAAATTGAAGGATAAAAACCATATGATCATTTCAATAGATGCAGAAAAAATCTTTTGACAAAGTTCAACATCCATTTATGATAAAAGCTCTCCAGAAAATGGGCATAGAAGGAAATTACCTCAACATAATAAAAGCCATATATGAAAAACCAAAAGCCAACATCATTCTCAATGGGGAAAAACTGGAAGAATTCCCTCTAAGAGCAGGAACAAGACAAGGGTGTCCACTCTCACCACTATTATTCAACATAGTTTTGGAAGTTTTAGCCACAGCAATTAGAGAAGAAAAAGAAATCAAAGGAATCCAAATTGGAAAAGAAGAAGTAAAATTGTCCCTCTTTGCAGATGACATGATATTATATATAGAAAACCCTAAAGACTCTACCAGAAAACTGCTAGCACTAATTGATGAGTTTAGTAAAGTAGCAGAATACAAAATTAATGCACAGAAATCTCTTGCATTCCTATACACTAACAATGGAAGAGCAGAAAGAGAAATTAAGGAAACTCTCCCATTCACCATTGCAACCAAAAGAATAAAATACCTAGGAATAAACCTGCCTAAGGAGGCAAAAGATCTGTATGCAGAAAACTTTAAGACATTGATGAAAGAAATCAAAGACGACACAAACAGATGGAGGGACATACCATGTTCCTGGATTGGAAGAATCAACATCGTGAAAATGACTGTACTACCCAAAGCAATTTACAGATTCAATGCAATCCCAATCAAATTACCAATGGCATTTTTCACAGAACTAGAGCAAGAAATCTTATGATTTGTATGGAAACGCAAAAGACCCGGAATAGCCAAAGCCACCTTGAGAAGGAAAAATGGAGTTGGTGGAATCAGGCTTCCTGACTTCAAACTATACTACAAGGCCATAGTGATCAAGACAGTATGGTACTGGCACAAAAATAGAAAGGAAGATCAATGGAATAGAATAGAGAACTCAGAAGTAAGCCCAAACACATATGGGCACCTTATCTTTGACAAAGGAGGCACGAGTATACAATGGAAAAAAGACAGCCTCTTCAATAAGTGGTGCTGGGAAAATTGGACAGCAACATGTAAAAGAATGAAATTAGAACACTTCCTAACACCATACCCAAAAATAAACTCCAAATGGATTAAAGACCTACATGTAAGGCCAGACACTATAAAACTCCTAGAGGAAAACATAGGCAGAACACTCTATGACATACATCAAAGCAAGATCCTTTTTGACCCACCTCCTAGAATCATGGAAATAAAATCAAGAATAAACAAATGGGACCTCATGAAACTTAAAAGCTTTTGCACAGCGAAAGAAACCATAAACAAGACTAAAAGGCAACCTTCAGAATGGGAAAAAATAATTGCCTATGAAACAACAGACAAAGGATTAACCTCCAAAATACACAAGCAGCTCATGAAGCTTAATACCAAAAAAGCAAATAACCCAATCCACAAATGGGCAGAAGACCTAAATAGACATTTCTCCAAAGAAGACATACAGATGGCCAACAAACACATGAAAACATGCTCAACATCACTCATCATCAGAGAAATGCAAATCAAAGCTACAATGAGGTATCACCTCACACCAGTCAGAATGGCCGTCATCACAAAATCTGGAAACCACAAATGTTGGAGAGGGTGTGGAGAAAAGGGAACTCTCCTGCACTGTTGGTGGGAATGTAAGTTGGTATAGCCACTATGGAAAACAATTTGGAGGTTCCTTAAAAAACTACAAATAGAACTACCATATGATCCAGTAATCCCACTCCTGGGCATATACCCAAAGAAAACCATAATCCCAAAAGAAACTTGTACCATAATGTTTATTGCAGCACTATTTACAATAGCCAGGACATGGAAGCACCCTAAATGCCCATCAACAAATGAATGGATACAGAAGATGTGGCATATATATACAATGGAATATTACTCAGCTATAAAAAGGGATGAGATGGAGCTATATGTAATGAGGTGGATAGAACTACAATCTGTCATACAGAGAGAAGTAAGTCAGAAAGAGAAGGACAAATATTGTATGCTAACTCACATATACGGAATCTAAAAATGGTACTGATGAACTCAGTGACAAGAACAAGGATGCAGATACAGAGAATGGACTGGAGAACTCGAGGTATGGGAGGGGGCGGGGGGTGAAGGGGAAACTGAGAGGAAGCGAGAGAGTAGCACAGGCATATATATACTACCAACTGTAAAATAGTTAGTGGGAAGTTGATGTATAACAAAGGGAGTCCAACTCGAGGATGGAAGATGCCTTAGAGGACTGGGGCGGGGAGGGTGGGGGGGACTCGAGGCGGGGGGAGTCAAGGAAGGGAGGGAATACGGGGATATGTGTATAAAAACAGATGATTGAACCTGGTGTACCCCCCAAAAAATAAAAAAATAAAAAAATAAATAAAATAAATAAAAAATAGACCCCAGTCCATACAGAAAAGCAGGCAAGGCCCTCTCCCATCCCGCTGTCAGCCACCGGCAGTGTCTGAAGCACATTAGATGAGAAGAGCATCGCCGACAGGTAGAAGTCAAAGTCATGGGGTGGGTGCAGCATAGGATGAATTAACCACACTTCCTCACCACATCTCAGGTGATCGGGTCTCTAAATGACATCATTAAAGTCTGCGACACTGGAGACTACATTCCAAGTCTCCACTTACAGCCACGCTGAGCTGTATGTCACGGTGAATCCACTGGAGACCCCTCTTTCAGGGGGTTAAGAGCATGGAGTCTGGAGTCATCTGGAACTAGGGTTTCACCCAGACTCCATTAATTAGTTGTGTGGCTCTGAGCAAGTTACTCAACCTAATTTCTCTGTATCTTGGTTTCTGTGTGATGGAAAAAAAAATAGTACCCGTAAGTTCGAAACTGTGAAAGGTCTTGAGATTTTGCACTAACTTAGCCTGCTTTGCATTTTACTGAAAGAAAAATCCAAACTCCCCAGGGTTGCCCACAAAGCTCTGTATGATCAACTTAGCTCTACTCTCAAGCCACACTGGCCTCCTTTCAGTTCCAGAACACATCTGATTTTTTCCTATCTTGAAACCTTTGCTCGCATTGTTCTCTGCCTGGAATAACCCAGATATTAAGCATAAAAGTCACGCCCTCAGGAAGCCGTTCTTGACCGCTCTGTCTAAGCACCTCATCCCCTCACCCACCCTACATTTCTATTTCCTTTCTAGAGTTTTAGAGTCCAATGGAGTAGCCGTCCCCAGGGACCTGCAGAACCGAGCAAAGGAGCAAGATGAAAGATTGCACTTTGAGGGCAGACAAGGACATGGCACTCTTTTTAAAATGCAAGCACTGCCGAGAAGGCACACATTAAAGCTCAACAAGAGCCTCTCAGACCCACAGGAGAAGCTTCTGGCCTTAAGCGCCTTAAGCGTGGAGGAAAGGAAGAGTATGAACAAACAGTAGCAAAATCCTGCCTCTGATAATGAGTCTCCTCCACCCCCACTCCTACCCCATCCCTAGTCATTGAACTGCACATATGGGGTCCAAACATTTTTACATGGTGCTAGGCTTTAACCTGCACATGCGTATTGGTGATGGCCATGTATCCATTTTCTCGTGGCGGCTAGAACAAATTACGACAAACTTGGTGCCTTCAAAGCACAGAAATTTTTTTTAGTAAACAGTGTATATTTACAGCTTCATTTTTTTCTTCTTTTTAATTGAAGTATAGTTGCTGTACAATATTATATATAAATTACAGGTGTACAATATAATGATTTTCAATTTTCACAAGGTTGTTCTCCTTTTATAGTTATTATAAAATATTGGCTATATTCTCTGTGTTGTACAATATATCCTTGTAGCTTATTTATACATAGTAGTTTGTACCTCTTAATCCCCATCCCTATTTTGCCCCTCCCCCATTTCCTCTCCCTACTGGTAACCACTAATTTGTTCTCTATAGCTGTGAGTCTGTTTCTTTTTTATTGTATTCACTAATTTGTTGTATTTTTCATATTCTACATATAAGTGATACCATACAGTATTTGTCTTTCTCTGTCTGACTTATTTCACTTAGCATAATGCCCTCCAAGTCCATCCATGTTTCTGCAAATGGCAAAATTTCAGTCTTTTTAATGGCTGAGTAGTATTCCATTGTATGTATATACCACCCCTTTATTATCCATTCACTTGTTGATGGACACTTAGGTTGCTCCATATCTTGGCAATGGTAAATAATGCTGCACCCAACATTGGGGTGCATGTATCTTTTCAAATTAGTGGGGCTTTTTGGGGTGGGGTTGGATATATACCCATAAAAACACAGAAATTTATTGTCATGTTTCTGAAGGTTATAAGTTCGAAATCAGTATCACTGGGCCAAAATCAAAGGGTTGGTAGGGCCATGCTGGCTCCACAGGGTCTAGGAGAGAATCCTTTCTGTGCTTCTTCCTACTTCTGGTGGCTGCTGGCATTCCTTGATTTGTGTCTACATCACTGCAATCTTCAAGGTCAGCATCTTTTAATCTCTCTCTCTTTCATCTTCACATTGCATTTAGTGCCCACCAGAATAAACCAGGCTAATCTCCCCATCTCAAAATCCTTAACTTAATCACATCTGCAAAGACCTCCTTTTGCCATATAAGGTAACATTCACACGTTCCAGGGAGTAAGATATAAATATCTCTTGGGGGTCATTCTTCACCCAACCACACTCCAACTAGTTGAGGTGGAAAACAAAAAAAGGAGCAAAGACCTCTCTTCTACCCAGGTTTCGGCAAGAAGTGAAGGAAAGGAGGAAGGGAAATTAGGAAGCAAGAGTGTATTGGCACAATGTTCATTGCAGCACTATTTACAATAGCCAGGACATGAAAGCAACCTAAATGCCCATCAACAGATGAATGGATAAAGAAAGATGTGGCACATATATACAATGGAATATTACTCAGCCATAAAAAGGAATGGAATTGAGTGATTTGTAGTGAGGAAGATGCACCTGGAGTCTGTCATACAGAGTAAAGTAAGCCAGAAAGAGAAAGACAAATACTGTATGCTAACTCATATATATGGAATCTAAAAAAAATGGTACTGATGAACCCAGTGACAGGGCAAGAATAAAGATGTAGATGTAGAGAACAGACTTGAGGACACAGGGTGGAGGGTGAAGGGGAAGCTGGGATGAAGTGAGAGGGTAACATTGACATATATACACTACCAAATGTAAAATAGATAGCTAGTGGGAAGCTGCTGCATAACACCAAGAGATCAACTCGATGATGGGTGATGACTTAAAGGGTTGGTATAGCAAGGGTGGGAAGGATTTGTGGGAGGGAGGGGATATGGGGATATATGTATAAATATAGCTGATTCACTTTGTTGTACAGCAAAAACTGGCACAATAGTGTAAAGCAATTAAATTCCAATAAAGAACTTAAAAAGAGTTTGCCGGCAGTACAGTTAGAGGCAGACCCCATAGGCTGGAAAGCTGGCGAGCTGGGTCCAGGTCCATGCACAGAGAGCATCCTCACCTTCCCAGGTGTTCTCACCTGGGCCTGGCCTCTGAGAGCCCATGTGGGAACCAGGAGGCGTATTTGGGGGGAGTTTGGATTCTTGGAGCTGGAAAGCTTGAGAACCCTTATGGAGGGGGGGGTCAGTGACATCCGTGCAGTCAGTGGACAGGCCTGGGTCACAAATGGGCCTCTTCCAGAGGCCAGAAAATGGGTCCAATGGGGACAGCTTGTCTTGGATGGAAGACAAACATGGAATAATTAAATTTTACCTTTCTGTGTGTTGGACACTGACCATCATCCTTAAACTCTCCCTTCTGGTTCTCCTCCTGCCTGTCTGATTGCTCCCTCAGAGTCCTTTGCTTTCGCCCCAGCTGTCCACAGAGTCACCTGCTCCTGATGTACCTGTTACGGGTTCTTCCCATCCCCGATTCACTTTGTGCAAAGTAGCGTGAGATAGAAGGTGTTAAAAGCACTGTGTCTGAAGTCCCACTGCCTGGCTTTCAAATCTGGCTGTACTGACTCCTGGATGTGGTCTCAGACAAGTGCCTTATGGGCCCTACAGCTGAGCTTTAGAATTGTCTTGGGTAAAACGGGGGCAATTGAGTTGTTTGAAGAACTGAGATACAGCACACAGTCAGCCAGCAGCTCATGGCCGATGTTAGCTGTTGTTGTCTGTGCCTTCTGCCTGCCTGTGTCCACTCTCCAGCGAGTCTTCTCTTGTGCACCTGAACTCAGTGGAAAGCACTGGATGGCCGTAAACTGCATGGAGGGGCGGAGCTGGAAGGGAGAGGAAGGGGAGAGAAGCTGGGAGCCAAGGCTGTCCCCTGGTGGAAAAAACATCTTTCTCCTTTTCCCCTGAGAGCAGAAGCAGCAAGGAGAGAAGCTGAGGCCGTGCGCCTGAGACCCAGGGGCAACAGAAGGGGTGTGGGACCCCCCCCACCCAGCTGCCCTCTGCCCTTATCCCTCAGTCAACAGCGGCCCCTGAGCCTGGGCTGACCCCTCGCTTTCCTAGGTTCTTGATCGCTCAGGGAGGAGGGAGGGGCTCTGAACAGTGCCGCACAGAATGGAGACACGACCCGCGGGGAAAAGGGTGAAAGGGGCAGGAATGATTAGTTAGACAGGAGGCAGCTGGGGGAAGATTTAATAACAGTCTTTGAGGGTGTGAAGGGTTATTATGTAGAAATCAGTGACCAGCTGGCCCCTCTCTGCTCAGAGCAGGAGCCCGAAGGAAATGCGTTAACACCCTGCAGAAGGAGATGCTCAGATTAGGTAAAAAGAAGACAGTCTTCCTGTCTGAGTAGAAGTGGACAATAACAGGAACTGGAGTGGACGTGGTGGGTGGAGCCGCGCGGCTCCCAGAGGACCAGCCTCCTGAGCTCACGGGGATGCCTCTGTCCAGACAGGACTCTGGGTGGCAGGAAGGCTCCCCGTTCCTGGGATGCCAGGAGTCTTTCCTGGTGGATTTGGCGATGGGCCCCTCTCTCCTACTCCCAACCCCATGCCACCTCCTACCCTAGAATAAAATTTCCAGGAACTGCATGGAGAAAAATAGGTCATCCTATTGGTAGGGTGGGGGTGGAGGTAGGATGGTGGTGAGCCATGCAGGTGTCCCCCTTTTCTGATAATAAAAAGTAGAGCCCCCAACATCACACAACTGCACCAGAGGCTCCAGAGCAGCCCCTATGCCTTCTCTCAAGGACAAGCTTTCTGTGTCTGAGGACATGGCCTGTCTGTTCTGGAATATGTGACGACAAAGCCAGCTCCAGGGCACTTGCAACCCCGTGGCCCATTCACTTAGCTGACACTATGGAGCACCGGGCGGCAGCTTCGTGAGCCAGAGCAGTTACAGTGGGCGGAGAAAATCCAAGAGAATCTGGATTCTAATCCACCTTGCGATTGCCTCTTCTCACAAATGGAGGATGTGGGCAGTGAAGAGTTGGTGTCTTTTTCAGAGCTATAGTCACCCACATTCCCTAATATTTAGCCCTTACCCTCTGCGGAGCCAAGCGCTTGCACACATAGTATCTCACTTAATCTTCCTGAGGTCACACTGAGGTCACTGTTATTAACTCCCTGGCAACATCATAGCATCAGCCTGATAGGGTTGTTGCAAGTTAAACAAGTTAATACGGTAAAGCACGCCTGGTTCCTAGCAAGTGCCCCCTGAGGATGTCATTATCACTGCTGCTGCTGCCACTGTTAACCTTCCGGTTGTTAAGGAGACTAAATGGTCTGTCCAAGTTCACATAGCTTGTCAGGCAAAGCCAGGCCCATCTGACACCACAGTCCCTGACTTTCTGTCCACTCACCACACACGGAGGCACCACACACAGCAGCCACCAGTACAGGCCCTGGGGCTTAGAAGGACAGATCTGGGTTTGAACTCCAGCTCTACCAGTTACTGGCTGGGCACTGCCTGGTCAGATCGGACGCTGACCGTAAGCCTCCAGCCCAGGCCCAGGAGGGAACCTTCACAGTCAAATCGCTTCCGGTGTGAATTTCTGGCTGTTCTGTGCACGCACTTCCTCTGCCACCCCCAGCAAACTTGTCATAAGAGATGATATTTTAAACATTTATCTCAAAAAGTAACAATTAGTCATGCTGACTGATGGCTTGGTTAATGAACTGGGAGAGCTAGCTGGAGGGTGCTGTGTGACTCATCCTCTCCACGCACCCACTACCCCCGAACCGTAGCAGGAGAGTCGGGCAAGAACTAGACCTCGGAGCACAAGCTCTGAGCCAGGCCCATTACCCATTAATCATCCTGATTAATCTGCACCCTTGAGGGGGAGCTGCTGCAGTTAGAAGGGAGAAGGCAGCGCTCTGATGTTCCCAGAGAGGCCTTCTTGTGGGACTTGGGTCACCCTGGCCGATCCACCGTGCCTCAGGCCTGGGCATCCCTGGCCTTGCAGGCTCAGAAAGCTCACCAGATCAGACCAAAGAGAGGGCCCATTTCTCAGGGACAGACTCATGGGAACCAACTTCAAGAGTGGATATTAACATGGCTACGACAATGAGAAATGCCCCTATCACATGGGCCTGAACCACGCATTGTCTCTCTATGGATATCGGGAGCCAAGTTAGTTATAACAGCCGCATGGTGAGTGTGGACCAATGGGGGGGATCTATAGTGGTGTTCAGAGGACTCTAATCCCAGTTTGTCTATTGAGCCTCAGCTCAGGAGTCACCCTCAACAGGAAGCCTACCTGTCCCCATCCCCACCCCTGATACCAAGACTGGGTCCGGGATGCCCCCACCATGCTCCCAGAACACAGTCCCAGCACAGCACAGACCACACTGCACTGCCCCCACAACCTCACAATCACGCTGAGTGACCTGTCTGCCCCGCTACCCCCTCTGAGGCGTGGAGGGTGCCTTACTCCCACAGTGTCCCCTCCGCCTGCCACAGAGAGGGTGCTCAGGAAAGGTTTACCCAAGATGTGAAAAATGTAAATGTTTGTGCCAGGACTCCCTCCTCACTGGGGAGGGCCTGCACGCCTTTGCCTTTTCCAGGCTGCGTGCTGGGGTCACCCTTCTGCTTGCTCTCCAAACAGGATGTACACTGCTGTGAGTTTGAGTCCTATTAGCAAAATTATAATCACACACCAGTCTCATCTTCCCAAATTACACACAGCTACCTTGCCGGAAGGTTTGTGTAACCCTGGTCACACAGTCAGTCCCACAGGATCTCTTAGGTCCCTCCACTCGTGACTCCTGTTGTGTGTGCTGAGTTTAGTGTCTAGCTCTCAGAGGGCAACCAAAGGCTCTACTGATAAGGGCTTGGTTAGATAAACCAAACCTCCTGACAATGGAGTATTGTGTAGCCAACACAATGATGTTTACAAAGCAGTTTTAATAAACCAGAGGAATGCTGATTCTATGATATTACAGGAAAAAGAAGTAGGTTAAAAATGTGTGTACATCATGTGGTTTTAGCTATGGGGAATAAAGGGCAAAGATAAAACACTGGAAAAGATATATAGAAAGATATATATATAACTGCTAAAGATAGCTACTTCTGTATGGTGGGCTTATCGGTCACTTTCCCCCTTTTTCTTTCTGCTTTTCTGTGCTTCCCAATCTATATATAATAAGTAGGTTGCTTTTATAGTTAAGTAATACAATGAACTTTAAGGAAAAAATTCATGAGTAGAACAACACGTCTCTAAAAATATATTGCTATTTATTTACGTATTCTCTGATCAATTTTTTTAATAGGTCATAGAGAAACTGGATTTTTAAGTCTCCTCCCTCCCATATCCCAGGCAGAAGAGGTGGTCCAGTGTTTCTCGAACTGGAGTCTAACTCCCCATCTGGGCACTCCTCCCTTCCCCACCACTCTCTTCTGTCCCCAATGCTCTTCCAGGCTACGCCTGGTCAACACACGCTGCCACCCTGCATTGTGGGAATGTGTTGTCCCCTGGGGATGTGTAAAGAGGGGAAAATACACATGCTGCTTCCACTGAAGGGCTAGGTAGCTTCTGTCATGACTTCAAACCCTTTCCAATACTTATATGATGCTTTAACCAAATCTCTCCTATGTAACATTTTAAAAATGTGGCCTCATTTTATTGAGGTGAGATTAACATAACATAAAACTAACCATTGGAACGTGAGCAAGTCAGTGGCATTTAGTATACGCACAACATTATGTAACCACTACCCTTATGGAGTTCCAAAACATTTTCTTCACCCCAACAGGAAACCCCAGACCCGTAAAGCAGTTGCTCCGCATTCCTCCCTCCTCCCAGTCCCAGGCAACCACCAAATTACACGTGTCTCTATGAATTTACTGCTCTGACTCTTTCATATAAATGGGATCATACAATACGTGACCCTTTGGGTCTGACTTCTTACACTTAGTATAACCTTTTCAAGGTTCATCCACATTCTAGATGTATCAATACTTCAGTCATTTTATGGCCAAATAATATTCCAAAATACGGATCTACCACGTTTTTGTTTATCCATTCATCCACTGATGGACATTTGGGTTATTTCCACCTTTTGGCTATTGCGACTAGTCCTTCCATGGATGTGTGTGAACATGTATTTGACTCCCATATAATATTAATGAAATTATATTTTAGGGCAAATATCTGTGCTCACCATCTCAAGGCTTCCATCTGGGCACCCCCACATTCAGGAGCCAACCTCTCTGTGCTCCAAACCAGGACAAAGTCTTAGCAAGTCAGCAAGATGGAAAGGGCCAGAGATTCAGAAATAGCCAGCTAGGACAGGCCTTGGATTGTAGGTGGAGTTCAGGATCAGATTAGTGGGAGAAAACAGGGAAACAACAGCAAAGGAGTAATTACTACTGCACATGCCTGGGAATATCAGTTAATTAAGCCAAATGATGGCAATAGAATTAGCTACATCCTACTTTCTCATGTTATTCATTATTTATGCTTGAGAGTTGGATCCACTTGTGTCTGTCTAGCATCTCATGGTGCAACTCTGGCCAGGCCCAAGACATATTCAGGGACTAACACCACACCGTTCAACTGACCACTGGCTCCCAGCTGTCTAGGGCTCACCAACCAGCTTCTCCAAACCACCAGAAAATGGCTTTGTCCAAGCAAAAAGGGTGAACAGGACATCATCCCAAATTCAGTGATCCAACCCTACTTGTGTCTCCTGGCTACAGCGGGCAACCAGGTACAAATTAGGGAAAATAGCTCAGAGGAGGAGTTGGGTCTAATGGTTAGGAGTCCAAAACTCTGGAGCTAGAGAGCTGCCAGCCTGCGGTTGAACTCAGGCTCCACTTCTTACTATCTGTGTGACTTTGTGCAGGTCACAACCACTCTGGGCCTCAGTTTCCCAAATGTCAAACTGGGGAGAGCAAAAAGTACCAACCTCATCCAGTTGCCATGTAAATTAAAAAGAGAAAGTAAGACACTTGAGCAAAGGAGCTCAATAAATGGTAGCTAGAGTGGTACTGGTAACTAAGAATAGTTCCAGGGTTATAGCCCCTGTCAGGCAAACTGCAAGAACTCCAGTCCCCTGTCCCAGGAAAACTCCAAGGGGCTGATTTAAGTCTCCTGGTCTCCCTGAGGCAACCACTTCCCCAGCCTTGGTTATGCCCAAGCCCCAAAGCCCCTAACCCCCAGCTTAGGATGATGCTACAAAATCCGTGGAAATCCATGGAACCCTTCATTCTTCAAGGGGCATAGATTGTCTCAGACTCCACTTGGTCCCCTGCAGCATCTGAAACATAGCCCTTACACACCAACAGGGCACAGAGGCCAACATCAGGATAGCTCCACAGGGAGAAGGGGTGAGGGGGCCATCTATTCTTTTGGCTCTTTCTCTTCTTTTTAATGAATGTATTTTTCATTGTGTATGTATGTGCGCGCGCGCGTGTGTGTATCTACGTTTTAGTTTTAATGAGTAGACTTAAAAATACTGAGCTAATAATAGGTAATACACAAATATAGCAAAAATGAATATAGGAAAGACTAAACTCTGGGAAACACTGATTTTAGGCTGAGGTATCTTCTGTGCCTGTGACTGTGATTTACACAATGACCCTTCAACGTCATTGGATTTAACTCAATGCCGTATTCACCAAACAGCTTTTCCCTTATTTTCCTTATTTATTCTCTCTCTGCGCCAGGTGCTATGTTAAGTACTGAGAGATACAAAGGTGAAGAAGAAATGATCTCTGTCCTCACACCCAACGGGGGAGGCAGGCATATCCACCAATGGCACCAGAGAGGGAGTGGCCAGAGGGAATTCCTTTAGATGTCTATTTCAGTGGTGCTTCTGGGCTGGGCTTACGGGCCCCTGAAACGTCTGGACTCTCAGCTGATGGGACCTTGTCAAAGAAGTTGGCCAAAATGAATGCTGTGAGGTCAGGGCTTTGCAATATGCTGGTGTATTATCAGAGCACTGCAACATCATGATATATGTGTGATGTTACCATGGGAGGTGCAGCAGGGCGATCAGGTTGTCACCTTATAACCCCAGCCTGCCAGCACGGTGGTGCGCAGTGCAGAGCCCCATCATAACCTCACAGTGTGGGGCTGTGTTGGTGCCAAGTCCCACTTTGTAGCTGATGTGCACTGTGCCACGGTGCAGTGTGTCACAGTGTTGTGTCATGTGCAGTGTGCAATGTGTCACAGGGTTGTGATGCCAGCTTGCCGGGATGTCACAGGCCACGGTGACTTTGCTGAGTTCTGGTATCGCGATCTTGCAATGTGAAGCGGGGAGGAGACGCGTCTGAAACTGCCTTTCTCACCAGAAGGATTCCCCATCAGGTTGAGATACCAGAAATTCTTTTCACTTCAGTGCCTGAGACGCTGTGTGTTACTTTGCCCTGGTTCATTTCCTCCTGAAACCCCAGAGAGGGCTCCAAACGTGCCACACACGTCTCCTCAGGTATAGGAGCACGGAGTCAGTTGCCCTGAGGGCTAACGACTGTAATGCGGGCTTTGTCTCCCTGAAGTGCTCCTGCCAGTGCTCCCTGAAGCTTGCCACCTAAGAGGCAGCTGTCCGTCAACTGCGGAGGAAGCAGGCTGGGAGCAAAGGCACAGCTCAATCCCTTTCCAGGATTAACCTTTGCCTGCCATCAGCAAGGAGGAATGGCTCCAAATTCACCAAGGGCAGTGGTCAGGGGTCTGGCTTCTGCACTTGTGCATGGGGGCCCATGGTCCACTCCCCACTACTGCAAAGGACCCTCACCTCCCAGGTGGACATTTCCCAAAACACCCATGTCCTCCCCATATTTTGTCAAGAAAAGCATGGAACCATACGAAAGTGTAGTTCAGAGCTTAAAACACTTCTTTTCCAGCTCCCACAAAGAAGACTTCACACATCTCCCTAAACCTCACTTGTCCAGGCCACATAGGCTGGGAGAGGCCAAGTGAGACAAGACAGCTGATTCTCATCCTTCTCAGTAGTTACGTTCTGTAAAGCTGTCATGGATACAGAGCCATTGCTGCTGGGGGAAATCAGGGCTGGGCTCCTGTGAGCCTTGGTCACAACATTTTCAACAATCAATCAATTCAGAACCTTGTTTTCTGTGTGTTTCTGGAAAGACACCTTATTTAATATACATTGTTGCCTTTTTAACACTGAATCACCACCAAAGCACTATAACTCAGGCCCGACTGAAGTTTATCTAATGCACATGTTTTCTCTGGAAGGATGATCACAGCTTTCTTGTGCTTAGGAACAGTAAACAGCACTTCAGCACTAGGCTTGAGGGGGGAGCATTTGAGACAATGAAGTCACCAACAAAAATGCAAAAGAAAATGTGGTACTAAAAAGACCACCAAAAAGAACACTTGTTTACAGTCTGAAAGCCGAAATAAGAAGGCAGGGCATTGCCTCACACAGCCTCCGCTGGGAACACGCACGTCGGACAATGCAAACTTTTTGCTACTCTGCACACGTCCACAAATGACTATGAAAGCACCGTGAGTGTTGATGTTGGGCTTACAAGTAAATTTTAGCCAGTAGTCAAATTTGCAAATAGAGAATCTGCAAATAATGAGGATGGATTGTTATTGGAAGGAACATAGCTAAAGATTTATAGGAATCATTCTATAGTGCTTTACATGTATTGACTCATTTAATCCCATGGCAACACAATGAAGTAGGTATTACTATGGTCCCCATTTTACAGCTCAGGGAATAGAGGCAAAAAAGAAGTACAGTAACTTGCTAAATATCCTACGGCTAGGAATTGACAAAGACGAGATGTGAACCCACGTATCTTGCTCTAGAACCCCCACGCTTAATCCACATTGCCTCTGGGTAGCAATCTCCATCAATGGCCTTAGTTTCTCCAGAGAATCACTTGGAAGCCAAAGACCAGAAACCCCTACCTTTCTAGCAGGGCAATCTGGCTCATACCTTCCCACCCAGATCATTTGAAGCCTTCTGGATGCTTCTCCTGGGCTGGTCTCCCATCTGTCACTTGGTGACCTCCACCAAAGCTTCTCCTGCTGGCCCTGCCATTCTTGACACGTTCACCTCAGCTGTCCTGCCTGATTGAGGAAGGCCCTCTCTTCCTGCAAGTATACTATTGAATTGCCACTTTCTTACAATATTCCTTCAAAAGTTTTCCTTTTTGCAGGGGAAAGGAGAGTGCTGCATTGTATCCTCGGGACAATTCATTGAGGCCTGGCACATGGTGCCCTCCCCACAACTCAAACAAGAGTTTAGGTACCTACTTGAGAGTGAATCCCTATGTGAGAATAATTCCCTGACCCTCTAAGCTATGTTCCCCACTGGTGCATATACATAAATAGGTGGGAGGTGGTATGGTAGAGTGGCTATGAGCATCATCTTTGAAGTTTGGGAGATATGTGTGACTGTGGAAAAATGACAAACCTCTCTATGTCTCATTTTCAACACTGTAAAGTAGGGGTAATACTATCTGCCTTATGATAATACATAGTGACAAAAGTGATAAAGTAGGGTTGCTAATAGTACCTGCCTTATAAGGTGGTTGAGAGACTCAATTGAGAAAATTCATGTAAAAGCCTTCGCACAACACCTGGTACCAAGAAGAACTCAATGAGAAGCTTCTTATTTTTCTTCCCACTTTTATTTCACAAGTATTAATTTTAGTGTTCTGGGCTTGCCATCATCAATTATAAAGGTCTTTTGTAGTTTCTCACAAGAGCCATAACATTTTCAAAATCAAATAGGACTCTTGGTGATTTGTACATATTTCTTAAACTCCCAGGTGGGCATATAATCAGTTATCTTCAGACCCACCAAAAAATTTCCAGAGACATTCAGGGACTCTAGGAAGGGGGTAGCAATGGTGTTATAATTTTTTAAATCTTTTTGAATCACCCTACACGACAGACAGACTAACATGGCAAAATCAAAATTCTGCAGACAATACAGCAAAACAAGGATCCACGGCAGCCCCAAAATATGAAGAGTTGAGGGAAAACCACAAATACCACCAAGACCATGTGGCATCAGCAAGTGCGCAGGGGGAAGCAAAGGAGAGACAGAGGGATTTATATTGAACTTGAGATTCAGAGAACCCCAAATTGTCAACAGATACTCCCAAAGGAAGGGAACACAATCTGGGGGAAACAGCCAGGTGTCTTGCAGGCTTCAGGTTATGAGCATGAGATCAGAGAACACTGGAGCAGTCTGGGTTCTACGAACTCTTAGAACTAATAAGAGCTCCCTTCCAAGACAAAGGTCAACACTGAGTAGAAATTACTGGGAGTAGAATCTAATTTATCTAGGACAAAGCGTTAAGGGAAAAGGAAAGAAAAGGTCCTGATAAAACTGGGGGACTGTACCTGAGCCAACAGGTGTTAGGATATATAAGGCCACATATTTGAACACTTGGAAATAACAACAGCGTAGTGAACTTGAGAGCTGTGAAGCCAGGAAAATGATCCTGGCCCACCCTCCCCTCCAAAGTGAATAGGAGAACTCATGCCCTTTAAGCATGAACAACAAAAAAGGATTGTGTTTGAATCCCACACAATGTTATTTTAAGATAAAAAGAGAATAGTGAGCAGAATAATGTCCCCACAGACAATAAAGTATGCCAGAAATAAAGAGTAAAAATGTGGAGAAGAAAACAAAGAAAACCCCAGGCACAGATGGCTGCCCTGGTGAATTCTATCGAAACATTTAAAAGAAATAATGCCAGTCTTACAAAACACTTTTAGAAAAATAGAGGCGGAGGGAACTCTTCCAAAGTAATTTTATGAGATCAGAATAATTTTGGTACCAAAATCTTAGGAAGGCACTAGACATGACAGATCAATATCTCCCATGAACATAGATATAAAACCCTTGAAAATATTGCAACTAAGATACAACAATATGTAAGGATAAAACTTCATGACCAACTAGGTCTACCTCAGGAATGCAAAGTTGGCTTAACTTTTAAAAAGCAACATAGGGAGATCAACTCAATGATGGATGATGCCTTAGAGGGCCGGGACTGGGAGGGTGGGGGGGAGTCGAGGGAGGGAGGGAATATGGGGATATGTGTATAAATACAGCTGACTGACTTTGGTGTACCTCAAAAACTGGTACAAGAGTGTAAAGCAATTACATTCCAATAAAAAAAAAGCAATCAATGTAACAGAAAAAAAGGAGAAAGGTCATATGATCATGTCAATAAATGCAGAAAAATCCTTTCACAGAACTCAAAACATATTTGTCACCAAAGGAAAAAGACACCTCTCAGAAAACTAGGAATAAAATAAGAATTCCTCAGTCTTTGTGTAAGTATGGGTCCTCTAAAAAACAGACACCAAGATAGGATTAGACATGCAAGAGATTTATTAGAGGAAATGCTTGTGAGAGGAAATGAAAAGGCCTGGAAGAGGATGGGAGACTTGTTAGATCGTGATATGGATCCGAGCTCAGATGAAGGAGAAAGGAAGAAGGCAGATGGTACAGAAGCATCTGAAACTCCAGTGCAGCTTTTAGGAAGTTAGGCAAAGCCACCCTGGTGTCCTAAAGCCAATGTCTCCCACCAGAGGAACCCCACATCTCCTAAGCATTAGCTGGGAGAAGTCTTTGGGAAGCGTGGCATCTGCTCAAAGTGATGGGTTTCAGAATGCAGCTGCTGAGGCTATCAGGCTTTAAGTTTTCCACACTTAGAAATCTGAAAGGTACACTTTCATAGCCACTGAGGATGCTATAGGATATTTATGAAAAATCTAAAACTGACGTCATACTTATTGGCAAAATATGGAACACTTTTCCTCTAAGATCAGGAATAAATCAAAGATGTCTGCTGTAACAGGGAATTTAACAAGATTTCAGGATACAGGGTCCACATACAAAAAGTAAGTGCGTTTCTATATACTAATCACAAATGATTGAAAAAAATTTTAAAATACCACTTACAATAGCAACCAAAAAAACCAGAAAAATATTTAGGGGTAAATTTAACAAAATATATGCAAGCCCTCTACACTGAAAACTATAAGATATCTCTAGGAAATTAAAGAAGACTAAGATATATGGAGAGATATAATATGCTCTTGGATTGGAAGGCTCAATATTGTTAAGATGTCAATTATCTCAAAATTGATATATAGATCCAATACAATTGTGTTAAGAGCTGAATTTTGTCCCACCCAAAATTCATATATTGAAGCCCTAACCACCAGTACCTCAGAAGGTAACTGTATCTGGAGATGGGGCCTTTAAAGAGGTGATTAGGTTTAAATATAAGTCCTCAGGGTGAGCTCTAATCCAATATGACTGGTGTCCTTACACAAAGAGGAAATTTGGGCACAAAAAGAGACACCAAGGATGCCCACACACAGAGGAAAGACCATATGAAGATGCAGCGTGAAGGTGGCCATCTGCGAGCCAAGGAGAGAGTAAACAGCTGATACTTTGATCTTGGATTTTCAGCCTTCAGAACCGTGAGAATATGTAGTTTAAGCCACCCAGTCTGTGCTATTTTATCATGGTGGCCCTATCAAACTAACACAAATCCCACCCCCCCCCCAAAAAAAATCTCAGAAAGCCTTTTTGTAGAAATTGACAAGCTGATTCTAAAATTTAAATGGAAATGCAAGCGGTATGGAATAACCACAATGGTCTTGTTAATTTTTTTTTTAAGTCATAGGAATTTCATTGTCTGGTTTCAAAACTTACTTTAAAGTAATCAAGGTGGCGTAGTATTGGTGTAAGGATAAACAAAGAGATCAATGAAACAGACTAGAGAAAATAGAAATAGACCCACACATATAAAACTGATCTTCAACAAAGGTGCTAAGGCAGTTAAACGGGGAAAGAAAAGCCCTTTCAAGGAATAAAACAACTGGATATGCAGGCTGAAAAAGCAAAAACAAACACCTTCACCATATACAATAATTAATTCAAGATATAAAAAATAGACAAATGTAAATACTGAAAACAAAACTAGAAGAAAACATAAGAGAATATCCCTATGAACTTGGGGTGGGGAAAATTTTTCTAGAGATGACACAAGATGCATTATATACAAAAGAAAAAATAAACTGGGCTTCACCAAAATTAATAACATCTGCTCATCAAAAAACAGAATTAAGGAAAAGAAAAAGTAAGTCACAAACTAAGAGAAAATATTTGCAAAACATATATCTAACAAAGAAATTGTATCAAAACATATAAAGAACTCCTATAAATCAATAATAAAAAGACCAAAAACTCAATAAAAAGGGCTAATGCTTCAAAAAGCACTTCACAAAAGAAGATCTATAAATGGCTAATAAGCACCATGAAAAGATGCTCGATAATAAAAGAAATTAAAACCATAATGAGCTATCACTCCATACCCACTAGAATGGCTAAAATTTGAAAGACTGATAATACTAATCGTCAATGAGGATTTAGAGCAACTGGAACATTCATATGTCGGTGGATTGTTAATGGTACAACACTTTGGAAAAATAATTGCCTGTTTTTTTTTTTTAAATATTTATTTATTTATTTACTGGCTGTGTTGGCTGTTCATTGCCGCACATGGGCTTTCTCTAGTTGTGGGGAGTGGAGGCTACTCTTTGTTGTGGTGCACGGGCTGCTCATTGCCGTGGCTTCTCTTGTTGCGGAGCGTGGGCTCTAGGCGGGTGGGCTTCAGTAGTTGCAGCACATGGGCTCAATAGTTGTGGCTCACGGGCTCTAAAGCACAGCCTCAATACTTGTGGGGTGCATGGGCTTAGTTGCTCTGAGGCTTGTGGGATCTTCCTGGAGCAGGAATCGAACCCGTGTCCCCTGCATTGGCAGGTGGATTCTCAACCACTGCACCACCTAGGAAGCCCTTTCTGTTTCTTTTTAAAAATAAAATTTTTTTAGCCTCCTCGTATTTTTCCTTGAGGTATAATTGACGTATAACATCATATTAGTTTCTAGTGTAGAACATAAAGACTTGGTATTTGTGTATATTGCTAAATGATCACCACAATAAGTGTAGCTAACATCTGTCACCATAGTTACAAATCTTTTTTCCTGTGATGAGAACTTTTAAGATGTGCTCTCTTAGCAACTTTCAAATAAACAATGTAGTATTATTAACTATGATCACCATGTTGCATATTACATTTCCAGGACTTATTAATTTTATAACTGGAAGTTTGTACTTTTTGCCCATCCCAAACCCCTCCCCCCACCAATCTGTACTCTGTATCTTTGAGTGTAGTTTTTTTGTTTCGTTTTGCTTTTAGACTCCACATGTAAGTGAGATCATACAGAATTTGTCTTTCTCTGACTTATTTTACTTAGCATAAAGCCCTCAGGTTCCATTTATGTTGTCACAAATGGCAAGCTTTCCTTCTTTTTTATGGATGAATAATATTTCGTTGTAATTATCCATTCATTCATTGATGGACACTAAGTTTACTGCCATGTCTTGGCTATTGTAAATAATGCTGCAATGAACATGGGGGTGCAGATATCTTTTTGAGTCAATGTTTTTATTTCCTTAGGATAAATACCCAGGAGAGGAATCACCTGTTTTTTATACAGTTTAGCATACATCTACCCTATGAGCCAACTATTCTACTTCTAGGTATTCATCCAAGAAAAATGAAACCATGTGTCCACAAAAAGACTTGTGCAAAAATATTTACAGCAGCTTTTCTTTATAGCCCCAAACTGGAACAAAGCAAAATCATCAACAGACAGATGCATAAATTGTGATATAACTATTGTGGAATGCTACTCAGAATTTTTTTTAAAGCATATTACTGATACACTCAAGAACATGTATCAGTCTAAAAAAGTACAAGAAGTCAGACACAAAATAGTACATACTATATGATCCCGTTTATATGATGTATGAGAACTTGCAAAACTAAACTACAGTGATAAATATTAGAACATTGTTAGAACTTCCCTGGTGGTCCAGTGGCTAAGACTCCACGCTCCCAATGCAAGGAGCCCAGGTTGGATTCCTGGTCAAGGAACTGGATCCCACATGCCACAACTAACGGTTCACATGCTGCAATTAAGAGCTGTTGCAGCCAAATAAAAATAAATGTAATCTTTTAAAAAAGAACATTGTTATCTCTGGGGTGCCATAGGAAGTTGTCTGGAAAAGAGAAAGAAGAAACTTTCTAGTGTAATGGAACTGTTTTCTATCTTCTTTGGTATTTTGTTGTGTTGGTAGATAAATTTGTCAGAATCATCAAACTGCACCCATAATACATTTTACAGTAAGTAAATTATGTCTCAAAACAGATATGAGTTACCAAATCAAAAAGATACATGCACCCCAATGTTCACTACAACACTATTTATAATAGCCAAGACATGGAAGCAACCTAAATGTCTACTGACAGATGAATGGATAAAGAAAATGTGGTACATATATACAATGGAATATTACTCAGCCATAAGAAAGAATGAAATAATGTCATTTGCAGCAACATGGATGGACCTAGAGATTATCATACTAAGTGAAGTCAGTCAGACAGAGAAAGACAGATACCATATGCTATCACTTATATGTGGAATCGAAAATATGATACAAATGAACTTATTTACAAAACAGAAACAGACTCACAGACATAGAGAACACACTTGTGGTTGCAAAGGGGCCAGGGTTTGGGGAGGATGGACTGGGAATTTGGGGTTAGTAGATGCAAACTATTACATATAGAATGAATAAACAAGGTCCTGCTATATAGCACAGGAAACTATATTTACTATCCTGTAATAAACCATTATGGAAAAGAAAAAAAGATGTGAGTTAGAAACAGAAAAACATAGAACTAATAATTATATCCAAAAGCTAATTATCTGAAGAAAGAATATAATAAAATAACATAGTTGTGGAAAAAAAGCAGGGGTGGGGAGTGAACCATATACCTAAAATTAGAAATGACAAGAAGGAAATAACCATCAGAACTGCACACTTCTTAAAAAATTATAAGAATCTGCTTTGTACAATTCTTTGCAAATAAATTTGGAAAAGTAGACAAAGCAGATAATCTTCTAGACAAATATGTGTCAAAATCAACCCCAGTGGAGACAGAAAGTCTAAAATACCACAGAAGAAATAGAGGAAGTATAAAAAGAGCTTTTTCACAAAAATGTACCAGGTCCAGATTGTTTCTCAGGGAAATTTTATTCCTAAAAGTTATTTTATGAAGTGAATACAACTTCAGTCTCAATCTGAAAAGACTGCATCTACAAAAGGGAACTATAGACCAACGTCACTTCTAAATATCAATAAAAATATTAAATAATTAACAAACAGAATCCAACAGCACATTAAAATATTCATCATGACCAAGTAGAGTGGAGTCAATATTCTAAAATCCATTTGTATTATCCATCATATTACTAGAGCTAAGAATTATATAAGTACGCACCTAGAAAGCCCAAAGGAAGCCATAGAAAATTACTACAAACAAAATAAATTAGTAAAATAGGTTATAAAATCAATCTACAAAACAAGTTTTCATATATATAAACAAAAGTCAGTTTATATTTGAAAAGAAAACCCCCTTTGTGAAAATCAAATAAAATTAAATATCATGGCATATATTTTAACAAGAAGTTTCCAAAACCTCTGTGAAGAAAAACTATAAAACAATTCAAAAATACACAAAAATAACCTTGCATAAATAGAAAGATATACCATATTCTTGGATAGGAAGACTCAACATCAAAGATTTCAAGTCTTTCTAAGGGGCTTCCTAGGTGGCGCAATGGTTAAGAATCTGCCTGCCAATGCAGAGGTCACGGGTTCGATTCCAGCTCCAGGAAGATCCCACATGCCACGGAGCAACTAAGCCTGTGTGCCAAAAAAAAAAGTCTTTCTAAGCTAACTCAAAAATTTAATTTAACTCATAAATTCAATATAATCCAATAAAATATGATTAAATTTTTTCTGGAGCTAGATAAGTTTATTATAAAATTCATTTTGAAGAACAAATAAGCAAGAATAGCCAAGAGGGAAAAATCCTAAATTTAAAAAAAAAAAAAAAAACAGCTGGAGAAAAAGAGAGAGAAAGAGAAGTAAGGGATAGCCTTGTCAGACTTTAAAACATATTCTAATGTCACTAATTTAAAGCGTGTGGAGGTATTACATGTATAGATCAACAGAACAAAATAGAAAATCCAGAAATAGATCTAGTTGCATTTGGAAATTTAGTATACTATGAAGGCAGAATCTCAAATTAGTAGCAGAAATGATTTTTTTAATCTTTATTGGAGTATAATTGCTTTATAGTATTTTGTCAATTTCTGCTGTACAACAAAGTGAATCAAAGGTATGGGCTAACTGAATAGCCATGTGTAAAAAGATAAAACTATATTCATTCCTCACGTCGTATACCAAGATAAATTCCAAGTGGATGAGAAAGTTAAACGTATTCAATGAATCCATTCAAGTATAGAAAAAACAAGCCTGAATTATTCCACAATCCAGGTGTGAGAGGAAGTTTCCTACCTCTGACTCAATATCTAGGAGCCATAAGGGAAAAGATTAATGAATTTTATTACATGAAAATAAGAAAAAAAATTGTTTGCTTACATAGCAAAAAACACCATAAGGAAAGGAAAGAGACACATAACCAACTGGGGGAAATTTTTCAACTTTTGTCATAGATAAAGGGTTAATATTTCTAATATATAAAGAACTTTTAAAAAGAATGAGAGACCAATAATCCTATAGAGAAAACATGGACTGGAGATATGTACAGACAAATCACAGCAAACTAAATACAAATGCCTCCTATTCATATGAAAAGATCTTGATTGTACACATAACAAAAGAAAAGGCAAGCTTAAAATACAGTAATATACCATTTTTCACATATCAGAGTGGCAAAAATCCAAAGATTGACAAATTCTCTTTTGTTCTGGCTTTGAGAAAACAGGCGCTCCCATCATTGCTAAAAGAAGTACAAAAAGGCACAAATGCTATGAAGGGGAATTCAGCAATATCCAGCAAAATAACATAGGCACTCTGACCCAGGAAGACTGTTCGTAGGAATCTGTCCTAAAGAAACACTGACAGAAACACAAAAACATGAAAACATTTTTTTTTGTAATTGCAAAAACCCAAATGTCCATCAATAGGGGCCTCATTAAATAAACTGATACATTCAAATAGCGAAGTACCATGCAACTATAGAAAGGCTGTGGACTATCCACACATTGTTATGGCATGATCTCCAGAATGTAATGCTGCCGGGGGCGGGAGGTGGACTAAAGAGTACATGAAAAGCTACCACCTAGCTAAGAGGGTGTGTATGTACTCATGCATGGCTCTGCTTAGGTAAGAAATAATGGAAGGATACACCATGAAGTAAATAAAATTGTTGTCTAAAAGGAAAGGAGAAAGAAGAGAGGCGAATTTGGGATAGAAGCTGGACTTCTCTGAATAATACCTTGTTTTTTAGATTCCACTTTAGAACCGTGAAAATGTTAAATCAGAATGAAAAGGCAATTCCTAAAATCAAGGGCAAAATAAAAAGAATGACCCTAATTGCAACGAGTTGATAGCTTAATTATACAGAGGTGGGTTTTTGTGGGGTTTTTTCATGACTTCTTTTTTTTTAAATTTATTTATTTAATTATTTATTGGCTGTGTTGGGTCTTCATTGCTGCAGGCCAGCTTTCTCTAGTTGCGGAGAGCTACTCTTCGTTGTGGTGCACAGGCTACTCATTGCAATGGGTTCTCTTGTTGCAGAGCATAGGCTCTAGGCACGCAGGCTTCAGTAGTTGTGGTGCATGGGCTTAATTGCTCCGAGGCATGTGGGATCTTCCCGGACCAGGGCTTGAACCTGTGTCCCCTGCATTGGCAGGTGGATTCTTAGGCACTGCGCCACCAGGCAAGCCCCCCAGATGTGTGTTATTTTTAATGGTTTGAAAATACGGTAATTTAACTTTATGTCTCTAGTAAGATATACTTAAGAATTGCAACAATAATATTTTCACTAATCATATATTTGATATTGATTTAATATGAATATACGTGTGTGTTAAAAATGGGGTAAAGCAAAAAAGCAATTATGCTATTGTCATTAAGAACCAAGATTTTTAGCATAATGGGAAAAGATTCAAAATAAAATCAAGGACGTTAAGCAAAGCCCTGTAATCCTACATTGTAACTGAAAATGTCAGTGTAAGGTTATGGCATATTTTCTTTTTAAGAAATATTTTCATTTCCAAGCTTGGACATCTTTTCTTTCCAAAAAGCAAGGACTCTATTAACGACAACTGAGGTCAGGATTATGTCACAACTTAGGAAGCAACTCAGGAAAGAAAATCCTAGTCACTGACCAGAAATGGGAAAGCCTTAGCATCACAGAGAACAGTAGCTGCAATGGGTTGAAACACATGGGGTATGTTTAAATTCATGTGTAAAACAAAAAGTCTCATTGGTCACCACCGGAGGACCTAAGGAAACCAACCCACTAGTTCTGGATACTGGTAAGTGTGGGGGAAGAATCAGGCATTTAACCTGCTTTTTCCTGATTAAACTGTATCATGAGTTAACCATATAGTTGATAAGGAAACAGTTCTTTATAGAAATAGCTCATGTAATAAATGAAGAAGGAATGATAGAGTTAGAATGCCACCATTTTGCAAACTCCCAAATGAAATCATGGATCTGGGCAATGACGATCAATGGCTGTTATATCACAAAGAAACAACCAGTCATTTAGTGCTGGCTGGTGGAGGCACACAACAACACAGCCTTGAAAATAAACAAATAAATCTGAATCAGACCAAGTCACTAGATCTAGCTGCCGTTTTATAGGAAATATAAAAGACAAGGGAGCAAGGTAGGTGACACCACAGCGGTGCAGTCCTCTCTGGAAAGTAGGAAATGACCTGGTCTCTTCAACAAGCTAATTGCAAGGGAATAAAAAGGGGGCAGGGAAATCTATAATTTGAAAAGACCAAAAGAAATTACAACCACGTGCAATGCGTGAATCTTACTTAGATCTTGATTCAATTGGAAAAAAAATAGGAGATAACTGTGGAAATTTGAACACTAACTGGATATTCGATGATACTAAGAACTGTCTAATTTTCTCCTTGTAATAATATTGATTGTTCTTTTAAAAGTTCTTATCTTTTAGAAAGACATACACAAATATTTACAGGTGAAATGAAATGATTTGGGGGATGTGTTTTAAATACTCTGGCAGGGAGAATATAAATGAAACTAGTGTCCATGACGATTTTGTGGCTGGGTGATAGGTACACGAGGGTTCCTTGTAGTATTATGTCCAATTTTGTAAATTTTTGAATTTGTAATAAAGACTTTTTAATGCAAGAAGTTCATAGAGTGGGTAATCATTATATTTCAGTGAAGGTAGGTCATTTGAAAGGAGAAAACAGAGCAGCAAAATCCACTAACTGCATGTAATTCACTCAAAATGTATCTTTTTCCTTTTTTTTTTTTTTTTTTTTTGTCTTTTTTTTGTCATTTTAGACAGCCTCACTTTCTCTGGGGCTGGATTACCTGTGAAACAAATGTTCCACTCAGTGTGGAATGCCAACAAAACTCTCCATCTGAAGAGGCTGCCAAGCCTTGAAACAGGACACTGGCAGCCCAGGCTCCTTCCCAGACTAAAACAGCCTTTCCTAAAAGCTGGTCTAAGGCATTCTGCCAACTCACAGTCAGGTGGTGGGCACCCTGCCGACATGTCCAATAACATACCTCGGATACTCAGGTAGCTCTGTCACCTCTTCTGCAAAGAAGTCCCCTCTGACCTGCCTTGTCCGTGGAGAACGCTCCTTCTCTACGCTATAATAGTTACTGTTTCACAAGAAATTCCCTGCTTCTACTACCTACACTGCCTCTGTTTCTTCAGGCTTGTTTCCGTCAAGTCACACACACACACACACACACACACACACACACAGAAGTGTCTTATAAGAATAGGCACCAGTGGTCACTTAGCAGCACATAGACTAAAGTTGGAACAATACAGAGAGGATTAGCATGACCCCTGCACAAACAGGACGTGCAAATTCGTGAAGCATTCTATAGTTTAAAATATTTTAAAAGAATAGGCACCATGTACCTATCAACTGCTGTGTCAGGCACTGCTCAGCCCTTTGCACTCAAACCTCACAATGACCCTGAGAGGAGATGTTATTATCCCATTTTATAGATGAGGAAATGGAGGCAGAAACTTTAAGTAACGTAACCAAAGCCACAGAGTTTGTAAATAGCAGAGCTGGGATTTAAATCCAGGTCTATCTGCTTGCAAAACATGTTTATTTAACCACTGTGCTGAATTGCCTTCTTTAGCAGCAAAGCGGCTATTCAATCAGTGATCACCAGGAGATACATGAATCTAGCTGAGAAATTTAGGCATGCTGCCCAATGTCTCTCCTTCCACATCTTCATTACGTCCCAATGCCGGGCATCCTCTCTGCTCCATGTAATGGAGGGGCGGAAGGATGCATTCCACTGGGCTTGGAGGAATGTAAACACATCTGGAAGGAGGCCACTCCCGAGCAAACCAAACTCCCCCCAGGGTGTGGACAGGAGGTGGTATCTATAAATAATCGTAAGAGCGTGAAGAGATTCTTTTTCCTGGGGCTCCCTTTGCGAAAGGTTGATGGTAACTGATGAGGCTACAGGGACATGCCAGTCCATCTGCTCTTAGAACCAGGTGTGGTTATTTACAAAAATGTCCCTTTCCCATCCCTTCCTCCCCATCTCTGCCAGAGGCTTGGAGATCCGCAAATATCAATTTACTGCTGCCCCGGGGCACATGGCAATGAGTCACCTGTACACCCCACTGCTTACAAACCAGACTCAGACTGCTGCTATGGCTGAGAGCTGCTTCCTCTTTGGAAATTTGGAGACAGGGAGAGAGAAAGATCACAGATTTCCTCCTTTCCCGGCAGAGGGAGGTCAGGTGACCTCCCTTGAACCATATCACAAACCACCACACCAATAAAATCTGAAGTTCCCACATTGCCCAGCTCATAATGGGGGAAATAAATAGATTGCTGGCCCAGAAGTCAGAAGTGTGGATACTGACCCCAGATGAGCCATCTCTTAGCAATCAGTGTCCGCGTTCCAGCCCCTGCCTCTGCAAAACGGAAGCAAGTCCTCCACCACATGCCACATATGAAGGTTTTTGAAAAGAATAAATTAAGTGATGCTGTTACATAATTTGCACTATGCGAGATCATCGTTATATAGTCATGATCACAAAGCAGTCCTATGAGTCCTATGAGCCGCCGTTAAGAGCGCCCAAGATAGGGCTCAGAAAATCTCTTAAAGCTGTACTGCCAGCACTCCCGTGGCCTTGCTGGTCAGTGACCAGCCCGAGTTACCTTGGAAAACATAAAAACCAAACATACAAATAAAATCTAGAGAATAAACAACAGTTTGCCCGTGTGTAGACTAGATTCGGGGATTCTTTTGCATGGACTGTCAAAGGGCACTGTGCAGGATGGAAGGTTGAATTTTGAAAGCATCCAGAAGGAGAATTTCATTTTAACAGTATCCCTTCCATTTAAAATAGAAAAATATGTTAGAGACAGAGACTCTGTAGGTCTTCTACTGTGCACTATAGCAAATGCAATAATAATTCCATCTACTGCACCAGGAAGCCAAGATATCATGGAGTTCACCAAGGAGAGGATGGTACTCAGGCCTGACTCCTGGAAGAGGATGCTCATCTTGGAGTCCATGACTCCTTGAGGTAGGAGTCAGAATCCCAGAATGGAAAAGAGAGAACCTTATGAGAATTTTGTCAACCTACAGTCCTTACGACTATAGCCAGGTTAGTTACTGAATTCTCTGTCCTTGGTGCTGGCTAAAGGAGTAAAGCCATTTTAGTTGCTATTCCAGCTGTGCTGTCCCATCCTAAACCCTCCCTCCACACTGTCTCAAAACCTCTAACGCCTCTTCATTCCCAAGCCACTGACCAAGTTTAAGCATCATCTCTCACTTGGACCAGGATAATAGCTTCCTAACTGCTCTCATTCATTCATCAAATATGTACTGAGTACTAGCCACGTGCTGGGCACTGTTCTAGACCCTGGAGAAAATTAGTGAACAAAAGAAACAAAACGGCTGGCTCTTAGGGAGCTGACATTCCTATGAACCCCAGTGTCTAGTATCACTCTTTTACAGCCCATCCTCCATGTCAGCCAACAGAGAAAACTTTCAAAATCACAGATCTGATCATGGCCCTCTCCGGCTGGAAATCCTTGCCTGATTTCTCATTCCTAAGGTTGAAGTTCAAGCTTCATGGCCCACAAGACCCTCCCAAACTTAGCCCCACCAAACCATGCAGCCTCATCTTCACCTTTTCCCTGCCCCAGCATCCCTTTTATGGTGGAAAAGCTTGGAACAAATAGCAGCAAACATCAGTTGGTGCACCATAAACATGTGGGTAGAGGGTCAGCAGGTGTGCCCAGCCCCATACTCTTGGCGTTCTGTGGAGACGGATGTTTAAGCTGCAGCACAGCTGTGTATACAGTGGGTCATCAGAGGATCCTGTCGCTTGTTGTTCTCCACTTGTAAGGAGCAAATGTGAAAGTGGTTTTGCCCCAGGATAAGCATTTGGGACTCAGACACCAAGAGATGCATGCTGAAGTGCCAGGTGTGTGGAAGACTGCTGGGAGATGCCAGCTGCCTAGCAACCTGGAGACCCCGGGAGCCCCCATTCCATGGGAAACTGAATTCAGGCACAGCTAACTCCGACTGAGGAGAGAGTAGAGCTTATCCAGGTCCCATGGGACTTGCAGCCTTTTCTGGGATTGGAGAATCATCCATCCTAGCTACCCCCAATGCCAGGCAACCCAGAGAAAGCGCCTAGTGTCATTCATTTGTCAGTTTCATCTGTCTCCAGCCACACCTGCATCACAGCATGTGGCCCCATCTGAAGCCCCAGATATGCCAAACTCTTCATTTCTCAAGCATGCCAAACACTCTGATGCTTCCATGCCTTTATACGTGTGCTTCTTGGCACTTAGTTCCCTGTCATTCTGGAAAATCCTCCCCACAGATGTCAGAGAGAGCATCTCACAAAAGAGGTGGTTTGTGTCATCATTCAAAGCCTTAATTCTCTCCACTGAGACCTCTGATCACCCCCATACATATATACCATTTCATACCTTGGGTAGAATTAAATTACTCCCCCGGGAGTCCTGCTAAACTTTGCTTTTTGCAATCTATTTCTCTATACACGGTCTCTCCACTGAATTATGAACCCCTTAAATGTAGGGACCATGCCTGCCATCTCTGTATTCTGCCTGCCACGGAGTAGGTAACCAGAGAATGTTTGTGGTAGAGATGGAATTGGAGGAGACACACCAAGCGTTCTCCTGCCACAGAGCCTCAGCACATGCTGATTCCTCAGCCTGGGAATGCTCTTCCCATCATTCCACATGATTGCCGCCTTCCTATTCTGTAGGTCTCAGCTTAAATTTCACCTCCCTATAAATCAACATAAAATAAGTTATTTTCCACATGGCACCCTGTTTTTTCCTCCATAGAATTTTCATAATTTATAATGTTCTTGGCCTATCTCTCCTACTTGACTATAGGCTCCACGATGCAAAGAACTGTGTCTATTTTATTCACCACTGTAGGGGAGGGGAAGGAGGAAAGTAGCTTAATCTGTAACTATTTGGAAGCACATCTGGCCCAGAAAAAAAGCCAGATTAATGAGTTTCTTTCTTCTGACCCAGCCCTGTACCACTCCCACTCCTGCAGCAGTGCTTCTTCGTGTTGCCACAGATTGGAATTACCTGGACAATTTTAAACATTATTGACGCCTGGATCCCACCATCAGGCATTCCCAATTACTAGGGGTACTGCCCAAATATGGTCAGGTTCAGATGCTGCCCAGATGCTTCTGATGTACAGCCAGGGCTGGGAGTCACTGCCCTCCAGTGGGGCTCGCTCTCCTGGGTTTTTAATGGCCTCCTAGGGTCATGACAGACAGCTTTGTCACCTGAGATCATTGGCGTCACCTGACAGGGAGAAGAAGCCCACAGAGCCTCCAGCCACCTGAACACCATCATCTGAACTCCTTAGAGCAGGTAACACGTGAGATGTATAGGTTCCACTAAGAGGTTCCCAATGATCAGATGGGATTGAGTAGGCAGAGCTGGCTTATCACAGAGAGGTGCTAAGGCACTTGTTCCTTTGGGACGTGGCTTCCAAAGCAGGATGGCCACCCAGCTGGGCCTTTGCTTCTCCTCCCTCCCGATTTCTGTTCTCCCTCTGGCTACACTGCCTTAGGGTTAAACAGCTCTCCAGCCAGACTCTCCCTGGTCTTACAAGGGAGAAGCCGGCTGCAAGCCTTGTGGTTTATCCTGCATATAGTCCTCACTGTTTCAGAATAAAAATCTTTGAGTAGAGAAAAGTTGTCATCATATCTATGTTTACAAAGATAGCTCCGACAGTGGGATTTTTATTGGTAGTATAACATCTCCCAGTCCACAAACTTTTACTGCATTTCTTCTAAATACCAATCATGGAGCTAGGGGCAGGAAATTTTTTAAATGATTAAGATGCAACCCCTTCTCTCCATGAGCTACTGGGGGAAATAGGCTGGTAAAGGGATCACTATAGATGAAGGAAATGTGAAGTCAAAGGATGAGCCCAAGATATCTTGGGAGGTAGGGAGGTGATTCCTGAATTCAGCCATTGAGGATGGTTGGGAATTGGCCACGTGCAGGTGAGGAGGACTTCCGAGGCAGAGGGGTCAATGTAAACAAAGGCTAGTTGAACAAAGACGAGGGAACAAAGATGACTGAGAAAGGAAACTGCATTAAGAAAGACAAACCATAAGGTGTTGTGGGGCATAGTGTATGTGAAAGGCATCACAATAGCAAATGCTTATATAGTACTTACTCTGTGGCTGGCCCTATTCTCTGTGTGTGTGTGTGTGTGTGTGTGTGTGTGTGTGTGTGTGTGTTGTGTTTGAGTGTGAGTATCTGCACATTTTTATTTTATTTTATTTTATTTATTTACTCACTTGATTCTCATATCAATCTAATGAGATAAGATGATCATCCCCATTTTACAGATGAGAAAATCAAGTCACAGGCAGTGTAAGTAACTGCGCAAAATCACACAGCAAGTGGCAGAGCCAGGATTTGTACCAAGACAGGCTAGCTCTGGAGCATACACTGACTGCCATGCTCCACTACCTTTGTGATAGATTATTGGAATAAGCCATGCTTAAGGAGACTGGATGTTATCAGGTAGAGCAAAGGCAGCCACTGAAGAATTTATACAGATAGTGGGACCATCACACACAGAACTGAGGGGGCAGATTTGAGGGTAGGAGTAGCCTTTGGAAAATTGTTGGTAGAACAGGAGATAGAAAAGTCTGAACCAGGGCCATCGTATTAAGGGTAGAAAGGAGCAAATGAACTTGAGAAAAATTCTAACATTTGAATTAGCGGGACTTTATGATTGATCAGAATTGGCATATGGGGGAGTCAAGAATGTCACTCAGAGTTCTAATTTGGATGGAAAACAGAGTTTAGGAGGAGAGATGACAGTCAGTTTCGGACAGGCTGAGTTTGGGGTGTCTGTGGGCACCAGCAGAGATGGAGGGCAGGCAGTTGGACGTGTGGACGCTTCCACAGTGGCAGTGTGGTCGACAGCTTCGTGTGAGTGGACTGGAGGAGGGGTGAGGATAAATGCTACAGTGAGTCCCGTAGCCTGTGTATCCCCATACCTCTGAGTACCTCTCTACAAAATGGGCTGTCAGCATCTATCACTCTTCAACCTTTCCAAGGTACTGACACATTCATTTTTGGCCGACATTCAGCTATTTCTCTACAAGCAGGCAAAGTTGGACTTGCACTTATCAAACTCTACTCATTATTCTAATTTAACTTCTTCTGCAACCAGAGTTAGAAGCTGTTTTTAAGCAGAAAGTTACCCTGATCTGAAAGACACAATTGCTTCATACCATCATGACAGATCAATTTAAGAATGCAAGAGGCTGATAGTACAAATTCCAGGCTCATTTCTGAGAGCTCAAATTCATTTCAGTGGTTTGGGGCCTCTCAGGCAGTTTGCTAAAGTAGCAAAACTCCTTTGACTGCTGTTGTAGATTCAGGTCAGGGCATCTTAGCCAAAGAAATGGCCCCAAAATACTGATTACCTCCTGGTGTTCTCTCTAGCTTTCCCCATTTCAGTGGAAGACAGGAAAAGTGGCTTCTCTGATTGCAGGAGACAGGACGTCCATGTGCTCCATTCTGAAAGCCACCTAGGAAGCCACTTCCTTCTGAGTCAGCCTGCAGTCAGCTCAGCCACTCCATCTCATCTCTGTCCTTCACCCTGTTAGTCCCCACTCATCACATCAGGAAAACTAATCAACATTAATCCTGCCATTGAAAGCCATGGTATTATCTCATCTTGTACCACAAAACTTTGTCACTGGTTCAGCCTGACCACTCCCTCACCCATCTTTATTTTTAGACATATATAAGAACACTCACCTGGTGGAAAAAAGGTATCATTCTATCAGATGTTTGTTATGGTTGCTAGATTTCTATACAATAAGCACTCTCCGTATTCTGTAGCGGGCAGCAAAACGCCCAGCTAGCAGACTGGAGAGGTCTCAACAAGAGGTAAGCGGCCACCATTTCTGACTCAGCTGAGAGTAAATACCTTTCGTTCCTTCGCCCTTTCTCTTCTTCCTCTGGCAAGCTGAGTGGACAGCTGGCGCTCCCCAGCCCTAGATGCTGACCTCCAGACTTCTTTTACAAGTCAGAAAACAACCTGATAATGTGTTTAAGCCACCGTATTTTAGTGTCAGTTGCTAGCAGCTCTGCTACTATAAGTCCCTCTGAGACAGTGGAAAATAAGGAGAACTAGAATGGCCCTCCCAGCCTTGGTAGATGTTTCCTTGGGAATAGCCACGAGAGCACTGCATTGTCATTACCATTATGTGTGTGTCTTTCATCCTCAATAGTTCCTTGAAACACTCTGACTTACCCACAATTAAGCAGCAGCACCTTGCAAGGTGAAAAGTCTGCAAATGTATGTTGAGTGAACAAGTGGAAACTGCACTGGGGTCTTATGTTAATGATCAAGTCCTGGGAATTGGCTAATTGATGGCGTGATGCACTGTCAGCCTGGTATGCAGGATGCTGCCATCGTTGCCAAAATGTGAAAGCCTCCAGGCCCGTTATCTCCATGTGGTGGTTGTTGAATCCGTACATCCTTGGGATGAGAAGAAACCCTTCTTAGGCATTCAAATATTCTGCCATGGTTAGTCAACTCAACAAAAATGCATTATATATCTTTGCAGGGTAGTCCACTTTTTTCATTAAATCATTATGGAGAATCTTCTAGCACTTGATAACTAAGCTTAACATCTGCTTTGTGAGTTAAATGTCCTCATTGCCCCCATTTTACTGATGAGAAGCCTGAGATCCACAGGTTGAAATGACTCGCCCAAAGTCATGTGCCATTCCAGGTAAGGCAGGGATCTGAACCCAGCTCTGCCCACACTCTTCCTAGTTACCTTGCTGCCTTTCTACTTCATAGCTGTTTTAGATCTAAGGCTGAGATGTTCTCAATTCCAAAAGGGAAAACATGGGGCACGGAAGGAGACCTATGCTTCTGGACCTTTGACCTCCGGGCTCTTCCAGCCCCAAGTGGAGTAGTAGGGGCGGAGAGGGAGAAAGGCCATGAGCCACTGGCAGCCCGAAGCCCCAGAGTCCCTCCTAAGGCCTGAAAACGTGTGCAATTGCCTAAATTAAAATCAATATGCTGCTTGGCTGGAAGGCTGTGCAATTGTTTTTGAAGCTGGTTGTATTATGTTCTAAATGTTTAATCTGGCAGAGGCCATAAAAGACGAGTTCCAGGCCATTTGGAGCTTATATTGCGAACAAGATGGTCTGGGAGGCAGCTAAAACCCAAAAAAAATGACAGCAATCCCAACAGAGTGGCACAGACCAATTGATCTGGTTCAGACATGGAGACTAGGCAGCAGTTTGGGGTGAAAGAAACTCCTTCTTTGACAGGAGAAAGGCAGTGATAAAAGCAAAATGGTCGGTTGTCAGATCTCACTTCCTGACGCTTGGGGAGGCTTCCCTGAGAAGGCAAAAAAAATCAATATAGCCAAGGCAGACATGTCGACTCATGGCGCCAGATGGTCAAGAAAGGCAATCCTACGCTCCAGATATTAAGAGATGACCATTCAGCACGTAGAAGTCTGATGCACTGTGTGCCCCAGAGGGCAAATCCTCCCAACCCAAAGCCTGCAGCTGAAATAAGCACATATATATTCCCAGCCAGGGATTCTCCTATTGAAGGCTTCCCAACTGAAGGGGGAAAGTATAGCACGGTGGCTAAATGCCAAGGCCTAATTGTCAGAAAGATGTGGATTCAAAGCCTAGCTTTTCTACCTACTGAGTACATGCCTCTTTGTACTCTGTCTAGGCATCTATTTCCTCATCTAGTCTATTCCTCAGAAGAGCAGAAGGAGTACTGGTCTACCAGCACTGTGGTGAGAATTAAATGAATAATTGACACCATTGCTTGTATAGAGTAAGTGTCAAATTATGTGAGCTGTTCTATTAAGTTTTTCAGCATGCCAAAGAGGAGACATAGCAACATTTTAATGCTGGGAAAGGTCACAACCCAGCTTTTCCATTCTGTACTTTAGGAATTAGGCACATTCTTGGCAATGGACAGTGTTTGGCATCTCTCAGTTACTATTATGCCAAGGGTGTGGCATGAGGGCTTCAGAAATTAAGCTTGAAACAAGCTCACTGAAATGTACCCAGTCAATGCATCATATTGAACCCTCCTTCTGGAAAAATCCTCAGAGAATGAAGACTATCACAGATTGTACCCTTACTACCCTTATACTATATCAAGCACTTCACAGCTATTTGCACTGATTTCTCACAACTCTGTGAACTGAGGCACAGAGAGGGTAGGAAACTTGCCCATGGTCACACAGCAGCCTTGTGTGTGGAGGCAGAAACCATGGTTTTTCCAAATTTGGATTTCTAAATCCAGTATTCTTTCCACTACATCACAGCTGTGCCTTCATTTATACAACCATAAATAAGATTGCAAAGGAATGTTTAGCTTGCTTAAGAAAGCCAACAGTTCTTAAGAGTCTATAAAATTAACCCATTTGTCTACAGAAACTTACAGCATTAATTAGAAATGTTGTTACCTGTTCAGTCAAAAAAGAACAAATACATAAAATTGCTACTTATAATACAATGCTGTGTCAATAGTGCACATCACCTAGTTTTTTTCACTGAGCGATATCACTGTGTAGTAGAAAATATGGGAGCTTTGAAGTCAGAGAAATGGGTTCAAATCCATGTACCAGTTCTGGGCTCTGGATAAGCTCCTTAACTTCACAGAATTTCAGTTTCCTCAAATGTAAAAGGCAGTTATTAATACCAATTTCAGTGTTGCTTGGGGAATTAAATGAGATAATGTACCTAATTAGATAAGGCTCCTAATACAATGCCGGGTATCTAGCCAATTCTAAATATTGGGAAGCTATCATTATTCCTAAGAAATAACGATCCTTCTGAAAAATACCCTCCAATTCAGACATGGTACTAGTTCAAATAAGCAAATTTCACTAAATGCAGCCTTCTGGTAAGCCAGAAATTCCACTTCCAGGAATCCAGCCAAAGGAAATGCTCACATCTGCAGAGAAAGATATGTATGTGATTATATTAATTACACATTGTTTATAATAGTGGGAAAATGGGAAACAAGCTATATACGTATCAAAAAAGGAATGGTTACACAAAAATTGATTTATCTATACTGGGACAAACTTTTCCTATAAAGAGCCACAATTGTAGCCTTTGTGGGCCGTATAGCCTATGTCACAACTGCTCAGCTCTGCTGCTGTAGCACTAATCACTCACAGAAAATACGTAAAAGAATGGGCATGGCCATGTCCTTAAAAAACCAAAAAAACAATCAAACCAAAAAAACACTTTACAAAAACATATGGAAAGCCAAATTTGGCCTCAGTGTTTTCTGGCCTCTGGTGTATATGATTGAATACTATGCAACCATTAAAAAATAAATAAAGTAGACCCGCATATATTTAGACAGAAATATTCACAAGGACTCCTACAAATCATAATCATAAAAAAGGTAAACAATCCAATAAAAATTGGGGGAAGAATATGAACAAGCAATTCACAAAAGAGAAAATTCAAGTAGCAAGCTTGAAAAGTTGTTCAACCATCTAGTTGATTAATTTTTCCAAATGCAAACTAAAACAAGAAGATTCTATTTTTCACTCACCAGATCTGCAAAAATTAAAACGCTGACAAAATCAAGTGTTGATAATATTGTAGAGAAAAAAGTACTCTCATATACCACTGGGAGAACTATAAAGAGGACAATCACTTTGGAAAGTTCCTTGGCAGTCTATTAAAACTGTAAATGTGTATATCCCATGATCCACCATTTCCTCTTCCTAGGTCTCTACCCCCAGGGAACCACTTTCACATGTATGCAAGAAGACTGGTTAAGAAAACTAATTGAAACACTATAATAGCAAGAAATTGAAAATGACCTAAAGGCCCACCAATAATGGAATGGATAAATAGAATGCAATACACTCATGTGACAGAATGCAATTCAGCAGTTAAAAGGAATAAACCAAATCTATGCTCACAAATGTAGCTAGAGCTCAGAAATACAATACCAAGTTTCAGAACAGCCCTTGCAGTGTGACACAAACTGTGTAAGCGCATGGACTCAGACAGCAAACAACACTACACATTTACCATGGGTACATGTGCGTGTGTGCAAATGTATTTAAAATCTGGAAAGATACACACTAACTCACACAGTGGTTATCTCAAGCCATAGGGAAGAAGACCAGGGTTAAAAGTGGTGGTCAAAGGAGATTTTAGCTTTACCTATAATGTTCAAACTTTTTGAAAAGAATGTATCTATGTATTATTCTATAATTAAATTTAACAAAAAAGAAGTTCATATTACATGAATAGCCAACTTACAAAACCATATATATTGTATGATGGCATTTTATTTTTAAAAGTATTATATATTGTGTTTGTGTGTATGTGTCTGTCTGTCTGGAAGAGTATATACCAAATAGTTAACAGGTTGCATGGTTGTGGAATGGCAATTGGGGTCTGGGAAAGGAAAATATATTAGTCATTTTGCTCATGTTGCTGTAACAAAATACCACAGACTGAGCAGCTTTAACAAGAGAGATTTATTTCTCACAGTTCTGAAGGCTGGAAGTCCAAGAGCCAGGTGCCAGCAAATGTGGTTTCTGGTGAGGGCTACCTTCCTGGCGGGTAGATAGCTGTCTTCTTGCTATGTTCTCATATGGCCTTTTCCTCATTGTATGCCCCCCAGGGGAGTGAGAGGTGAAACAGGGAGAAGGATGGAGCTCTGAGGTTACTAATCCTATTAGGGGCCCACCAGTATGACCTCATTTAACCTTAATTAACCTTGGAGGTCCATCTCCAAACACAGCTACGCTGAGAGCTGGGGCTCTAACATATGAATTTTTGAGGGAACACAAACATTCAGTCTATGACAGATACTTTCTCTCTACTGATGAGAGTACAGCGTGGAAACCATACTGCAGCTGGATTGGCTAGGATCTAACCCCAGCTGTGCCCCATGCACGGCCATGGGAAAGTCAACCTCAGTTTCCTCATCTAAAAAAGCAGGATAATAACATTATCTAATATGCTTCTTACTATGTACCAGGTACTCATTAAATGCTTTTTTTATATGACCTCATTTAACTTTCACTTCAACCCTATAAGGTGGGATCATATCCCCATTTTAGAGATGCGGAAACTGAAGTTCAGTGACTCATCCAAGTCATGACACTAGAACACGGCAGAGCTGGCTCTGGCTCCGAGGACCATAGTCTTGAGTCACAACCGGTACTCTAAGTATAAGTTATTACTATTTTCACTTTATATAATATATACAAACGTATAAATTTTCTAATCCTTGAATTTTATAACTTAGAAGATATGTGCATACTGTGTATGTATACACATATATGGAGTATTAGTTTCCTATTGCTGCTGTAACAAATTGCCACAAACTTAGTGCTTAAAACAATAAAAATTTATTTTTCACAGTTATGAAGGTCAGAAGGTCACCACGAGGTGGTGACATTACTGTTTTCCTTCTGGGGGCTTTAGAGGAGAATCCATTTCCTTGTCCCTTCCAACTTCTAGAAGACACCTACATTCCTGACTCATGGTCTCTCTCTCCATCTTCAAAGAGAATCACTCCAACCTCTGGCTCCATCACCACATCTCCTTCATCTTACGCTAACTCCTCCTGCATCCCTCTTGTAAGGACTTTGTGATTACACTGGGTCCACCCAGATAGTCCAAGATCATCTCCCTACCCCAAGATCCTTAAATTAAACACCTACAAAGTCCCTTTTGCCATGTAGGGTTACATATTCACAGATTCCAGGAATTAGGAAGTGATTGTCTTTGAGGGCCATTATACTCTCTAATATTTACCTATATATACATATATACACACACAAACATATGCAATTTAACAGAGGAAATCTGACATATAATCCATGTTATATAATGTATAATCATTAACAACATATATGCCTTCACAGCACATTAGACATAAACTATATTTCCATATATATATTTTTTAATGGAAGAAATCTGAGTTCAAGAAAAGAGAATCTGGCTGAACCTCCTGCCCAGGAGATAGGGGGCCCAAGAAGCTCAGGTCTCATGTCTGCCTGTGTGGTTGGGAATCACTGATCTAACCCAACACAGCAGGTCAGAAAAAAGTGGTGACTCACTGGACACATGAGCCTCCTGCACCCCACAGCACTGCAGACGTTTGATTTGGGACAATAGGAGTCCACCTCCGCCAGTGGGTCAGGCAAGCAGATGTAGATAGACCCTAAGGGCTGCTTGTCCACACTGCTCCCAGGGCTGGGTCTGCATCAATTCTGACACAGCTCTCTGAACCTCCTTGCTCAGGCTTTGGCAATGTCTCCTAAAATAGCTTTACTCTAACCAACCTAAGCACTAAACCTTCTGCTCCAGAAAAGAAGAGAGCCTTGCAGTTTCCTTGAAAAATCCTTGCATCTGGTGTTCGGCTGTAAGAGCCTCAATGGTGCCACTAAGTCGATTCTGTTTCTTCTTGAAAACACTCCCCACACAATTCCATGCATTTTAATTTCCAATCAGCAATGCTTTGTCAAGGTAACTGTGGTGCTGCTGAGTGACAAGTCTCAGCGGCTGCTGTACAGACCCTCAATTACCTCCCAGCTGAGTCTGTTTCAAGAGACCATCTCTAGTTCTGAGTTATATGCACACCCCCCCATCCCATGCTGTGTTACCTGGACTGACCCAGCTCCCACCATGTGTCAGCCCCACCAGGATATTCCTTTGCATTGACTTTTAACCTCTGCAGACTCTTTTCCAATAGTTGAAGAGATAAATATGGTAGATTGGTAAATATGGTCAACTCACAATCTCTCACTCTAGCTTCCCTGGACAGATGAACCTAGCCCATAACAGGAGGGCAGAGGGGGAAGGTCAGAAGCCAGAGAAGCCAATCTCCCTGCACGCCCTGCTCCTGCCAATTGGTCAAGAGAGGGGCAGGTGAACCCCAAGCACCATATGGGGCATGAGCCTTGAGCAGACCAAGACAAAGTCCCTGTCACTAACCCTGTCACCATACCTTGAGCAAGCCACTTCTATTTACTAAGTTTGAGTTTCCTCGTTAGATCAGTCTGTGGAGCAGTTAACATCCCTGGTAACAGCCCACGGCACTGTCACTTGCATTTATTACAGATCGTCACTAAGATTCTGCTTAAAGAATCTGTAGTATTTTATTGAGGTACCTCTGAATTATGCATAGAAAAGAAAAAGGACCTAGACCATGATTTTTTTAATCAAAATTATTCAAAATGAAAAGTTTGCACCACTGACAATTTTCAGGGTTGGTCAAGAATGTGATTGTTTAAACATGTCTTCCATTCTTTGATTCTTACACGAATCTTTAAAAGGAAATGGGTGTTGAAAACTGACAAACAGTATATTCTATCTGAAATCAACTTGGAATTCCTGTCATGTAAGACATAATACGCTTCTGGATACTAGAAGCCATGTGGCTGAGGGATTTTCTTCTTCATTTCAAATATGGTTATATCTACCAAACGTAATGATTTTTCACAGGGCCTAAGACATAGTAGCATAGAAAAGAGAAGGAAGGGCCATGCATTAAGAAACAGGAAATGTCTATTGAACACCTATTGTGTGTCAGGTGCTATATCAGACACTTCCTATGAGACACATGTTACCCTTAAATCCCAAATGAGGAAACACTTAGAGATATTATGTAAGTGACCCAGGTCACACAGCTAATTATGCAGATGTGGGATTCATAATCTATCTCTAAATTCCATGCTATTCTTTTTATATCATGCTGTCTCTTGAGCATGTTAAAGCAGGATAAGTTTTCAAACAACCACAGAGAAGAGAATGTTGGACGTGACCATAAAAGCTGCAAGTAAGCAATATAAAAGATTATGACACATAGAGTTAGTTAATCATAAAACCAAACTTCAGTTCTCTCAACATTTAACTGAACATTTATGAGTATATTACCATAGGGAGAGAGAGTCCAAACTTAAAAGCCTATTCTTGGAATTTGGCTGTGCAAACCAGGTCAAGAGTCCATTTTTTTTCCTCCAAAATGCCCAGAGGTCTTTACTGCCTCCCATAAGTCTGTTTCTCTTTCTCCATCTTTTTCCCCATAAACAGCACAGGCTCAGCCTATACCTTTCAGAGTCTTGACAGCTGGAAGGCTGGAGGTGTCACAGGGGACAGCGAGAAGGAACTTTGCAATGACTTGTGACTGAGTAGCATCATCCCCGAGAAGGTGCCAAGAGGTGGAAGAAGCAGGGTTTATGTGGGTTATCGGTCACAGCTCCATCACACTGCATCATCGACACTTGCACTGCTGCCTTCTCAGGGCTTACAGGACTACAAAGAACCCAGCATTGCAAAGAATGGCCCTACTCTCTTTTCTACACTACTATGTCTTAGATCCTGTCCAAAAAAATGTTATGTTTGATGAATACAGAACATATTTTAAATGAAGAAGCAAAACACTCATTCAAATAGCTGATGATGCTACTTCTCACAAGACAGGAATTCCAAATTGACTCTAGATCGAGGTGTCTTAACCTTGCAATTAGTGATATTTTGAGCCAGATAATTCTTTGTGAGAATTACAAAGTGAGGTGGTCCATATCCCTCAATCCCACCCCCCTTTCCCTGGCTAACTCCTACTCATCCCAAGTTTCTGCTTAAATATCACTTCCTCTGGCTGGTCTTCCCAGCCTTTCTGAAGTCTGGGTGACATACTCCTCCGATGTGCTCCCAAAGCACCCTGAACTTCCTCCACTGAGCATTACGTTGTGATGGTCTGTTTACTCAGATGATATGGCAGAGAATTTATATAATGTCCTGATCCATGGTCTTCTATTTGCCACTCTCCCAGTCTAAATCCTCATTCATTAGTTTTGTCCCCCTATAGCATCTTTGCCAAATTGTCGTCAAGCCTCTACCTTCACACCTTTGATCATGGAGAAACCACTAGTTTTCAAGACCTCCATCTTATGCTGAAGAGTTAATAGATTGTCCTTATAGTAACCCCCAGTCTTTCTTTTTTTTAATCTCTTCTTGACCCTAGCTTTACCCCTAGGGGCCACCACTTTCAGAATGACAGGTAGATGTAGGCAATTATTTAATGTTCTCAACACAAGCTGGTCTCTGCCAACCACCCAATCTTTTTTGAGCTCATATCTCCTTGGCCAGTCCGCTGTGCATATTTAGGGAATACAGACTCCTGCTTCCTGAGTGAGATGTGGGATGAGAAAGGCAAACCCCAGAGGGATGAATAAATCTCTTTCAGGCCCAGCCTAGGAGGTTGGTCTGGGTCTGGGTCCCTGACCCCACTTAGCAGGGAGCAGAGGATCAACTATGCAACATCTGGAATCAGAAGCCCCTCTGCTCCTGCCTGAGTTTTATGAATCTCTCAAGATACCAAGTAGAAGCAGACTCTGCTTATACCTTTGGGAAATCCAAAGGTGAGTACCAAGCCTCAAACCTGGTCATTTGCTCAATGCAGGATATCCCCACCCTCACCCCCAAATTCATATGTTGAATCCCTAACCCCCAACATGATGGGGGTTTTTGTAAATGGGGCCTCCGGGAGGTAATTAGGGTTAGGGTAAGTCATGAAGGTGGAGCCCTCGTGATGGGAAAAGTGGCCCTATAGGAAGAGAAGAGGACAGAGATCTCCACATGCACTGAGGAAAGGCCATGCGAAGACATCATGAGAAGGTGGCCATCTGCAAGCCACGAAGAGAACTCGCACCAGGAGCCAAATTGGCTGGAACCCTGATCATGGACTTCCCAGCCTCCAGAATGGGAAGAAATAAATTTCTGTTGTTTAAGTCACTCAGACTATGGCATTCTGTTCTGGCAGCCTGAACAGACTATACAGCAGGGAACCCAGAAAGAAGTTCATGCATATAAAGCAGCAAAGTCATTGAGTCAGCTTTCTCCCCTCAAGGCTCACCCTGCTCGGGTCACCATCAGCCCACCTTCATACGCTCAAGTAAACACATTTCTCTCTCCAAAGGACAGTTCCCCTGGTGCTGTGCCAGGCTCTTTGCTTTCCCTGAAGCCAACTTCAGACCTTCTGGGTGCACCCTGCACTCCAGAGATCCCCACCATTTCTCAGAACAGAGCAGTTAGATGAGCATCTGGCCGGCAGCATACTTTACTTTAGATGCAACTTCAGGGTTTTGTGGAAGAAAACCTTATCTTCCCCAGGGGCTCCTGTCTCCATTCTCACTCCCTCTAAATTATTCTCCACGCTGCTACCAAAGGGGTCTTTCTAGAACACAAATCTGATCTTGTTACTGCCCTGCTGAAAGCCCTTTGAATGACTGCCCACTACCTTTAGGGTAAAATCCAAACTCCATTATCAAATTCCTTTGTACTCTCCCTGCCCTCTTCCTGGGGGTCACAGCTGACTACTCACCACATGTACCCTATATTACATGTCCCACCCATCTGGAAGTTCCCTAAAGGTCCATGCTCCCTAGTACTGTTGTACCCTTGCCTGTGCCACTCCTTCTGTCTGGAATGATGCCCTCCCTGCATCCTCATCTCCTGGGATAATCCTTACTGGTCCTTTAAGTATCAGCTCCACTTCTCTGGGAAGTATTCTGTGACCTGCCCACCCCACTTCCTACCCCCTGGGGTGAATTAGTTGCCCCTCCTCTATATTCCCACAGCTCATATGTTTGCCCCTAATATAAAAACACATCACAAACTTCTGTACCTGTCTTTTAACCTGCTCGTTTCTCCACCTCACCTTCAAGCCAGGACAATGATTAGTCTTTATTGGTAGCCTTCCAGCTCAGTGCGGAGCCTGGATAGTAGATGCTCAATATATGGGTTTTGAATGAAAGAATGAATGAATGAGTGATGAGATAAGGAATAATCCCACCATTAAGATGATTCCTGCACCCTGCATGTAGACCACAATCTGGTTAACACTATATTCACATCTCTTATATATCCCCTTCCAAATCACAATGTTTCCAAATCCACAAACTGTGGCCTAAGATTGCACCGTCCAATATGGTGACTGCTAGCCACATGTGGGATTTAAATTATATTAAAATTAAGTAAGTGGGACTTCCCTGGTGGTCCAGTGGTTAAGAATCTGCCTTCCGAGGGAATACGGGGATATATGTATAAAAACAGATGATTGAACTTGGTGTACCCCCAAAAAATAATAAATAAATAAATAAGATTAATAAAAAAAAAAAAAAAGAATCTGCCTTCCAATGCAGGGGACGTGGGTTTGATCCCTGGTCAAGGAACTAAGATCCCGCATGCCATGGGGCAACTAAACTTGTGCACTGCATCTACTGAGCCCATGCGCCACAAGTAGAGAGAATCCTATGTGCCACAACAGAGCCTGTGTGCTGCAACTAAGACCCTTTGTAATCAAAAATAAGTAAATAAATAAATTTTTTTAATTAAGTTTAAATTTTAGTTCCTCAGTCACATTAGCCACTAATGGCTATCATGTTGAACAGCGCATATGTACAACATTTATAGCATCACAGAAACTTCTGTTAGACAGTTTGGGTCAAGGACAAGACATATGAATTGGGGACACAAAGCAGAGAATACATACACCTTTGCCCTCAGGGAGATCAAAAGCTAACCGAGTTGATTCTGGCTCATCAGAAAGTAGCCAAGCATTTCTGTCTTACCCTTGGTTCTGAATATTCATTTTTGTGTGTATGTAAATTATTTCTGTTATGACAAAGTAAACAGCCATTTCTAAATATCTTGCTCCTTAAAATTATTTTTTTTTTTATAATTGCCGTATGGCTCACTGATTTACAAGAGTGTTAAGAGACCTAATTAATGTTTGCTTGGAGCTTTGCCTGTCAAGGTTGTTATTAGAGGATCCACGGAGATTCTGCTGGAAACAAAAAGTTTGGTAGAACACCCTCGCTTACTCAGATGTAGCCACGCACCATGGGAAGACTTCTCTCATCAGATGTTATTGATCACTTACTTTTACCAACTATTGAGCATGTACCATGTATTTGGCTGTGAATGCCAGAAGGAAAATGTGGTTACTGCTGGTGACTTGTCACTACTTCCTAGTGATGGAAGCCCTGGCACCCATCAAAATAGCTATCACTGGGAGGAAAGCTATAGGGAGAGGAGATGGAATGTGGAGAGCATTGGCTGGAGGCTCAGACTATCCCTGCCTTGATAGGGTCATCATAGCCCTGGTTGTTAGCTGTGGGTCCTGAACTGAACTATGCCTCTGTACCCAGCAGGGGTGGATCATCATCATCATCACCATCACCATCACTATCATCATCACCATCACCAACATCATCATCTTTTTTTTTTAGAACTTTTATTGAGATACAGTTAACATACAATAAACTGCATATATTTAGAGCATACAATTTGGTATCCCAATCTCCCAATTCATTCCCCCCGCAACCCTTCCCACTTGCCCCACTTGGTGTCCATGTGTTTGTTCTCTACATCTGTGTCTCTATTTCTGCCTTGCAAACTGGTTGATGTGTACCATTTTTCTATATTCCACATATATGTATTAATATACGATATTTGTTTCTCTCTTTCTGACTCACTTCACTCTGTATGACAGTCTCTAGGTCCATCCATGTCTCTACAAATATCCCAGTTTCATTGCTTTTTACAGATGAGTAATATTCCATTGTATATATGTACCACATCTTTTTTATCCATTCATCTGTTGATGGACATTTAGGTTGCTTCCATGTCCTGGCTATTGTAAATAGTGCTGCAATGAACACTGGAATGCATATGTCTTTTTGCATTATGGTGTTCTCTGGATATATGCCCAGCAGTGGGATTACTGGGTCATACGGTAGTTCTATTTTTAGTTTTGCAAGGAACCTCCATATTGTTCTGCATAGTGGCTGTATCAATTTACATTTCCACCAAGAGTGCAAGAGCGTTCCCTTTTCTCCACACCCTCTCCAGCATTTACTGTTTGTAGAGTTTCTGATGATGCCCATTCTAACTGGTGTGAGGTGATACCTCATTGTCGTTTTGATTTGCATTTCTCTAATAATTAGTGATGTTGAGCAACTTTTCATGTGCCTCTTGGCCATCCATATGTCTTCTTTGGAGAAATGTCTATTTAGGTCTTCTGCCCATTTTTTGATTGGGTTGTTTGTTTTTTTGATGTTGAGATGGGTGAACTGTTTATATATTCTGGAGATTAATAGTTTGTCTGTTGATTCGTTTGCAAATATTTTCTCCCATTCTGAGGGTTGTCTCTTCATCTTGCTTATAGTTTCCTTTGCTGTGCAGAAGTTTTGAAGTTTCATTAGGTCCCACTTATTTATTTTTGTTTTTATTTCCATTACTCTAGGGGCTGGATCAAACAAGATCTTACTGTTATTTACATCGAAGAGTGTTCTTCCCATGTTTTCCTCTAGGAGTTTTATAGTGTCTGGCCTTACATTTAGGTCTTTAATCCATTTTGAGTTTATTTTTGTGTATGGTGTTAAACAGGGTTTTAATTTCATTCTTTTAAATGTAGTTGACCAATTTCCCCTGCACCACTTATTGAAGAGGCTGCCTTTTCTCCATTGTATATCCTTGCCTCCTTTGTCATAGATTAGTTGACCGTAGTTTACCTCTGGGCTTTCTGTCCTGTTCCATTGATCTATATTTCTGTTTTTGTGCCAGTACCATACTGTCTTGATCACTATAGCTTTGTAGTATAGCCTGGAGTCAGGAAACCCAATTCCACCAACTCCGTCTTTCCTTCTCAAGATTGCTTTGGCTATTCGGGGTCTTTTGCGTTTCCATACAAATTGTAAAATTTTTTGTTCTAGTTCTGTGAAAAATGCCATTGGTAATTTGATCGGGATTACATTGAATCTGTAAATTGCTTTTGGTAGTATAGTCATCTTCACAATGTTGATTCTTCCAATTCAAGAACGTGGTATGTCCCTCCATCTATTTGTGTCATCTTTGATTTCTTTTATTAGTGTCTTATAGTTTCCTGAGTACAGGTCTTTTACCTCCTTGGTTAGGTTTATTCCTAGGTATTTGATTCTTTTTGTTGCAATGGTGAATGGGATTGTTTCCTTAATTTCTCTTTCTGATCTTTCATTGTTAGTGTATGGAAATGCAAGAGATTTCTGTGTGTTAATTTTGTATCCTGCAACTTTATTGAATTCAGATTAACTCAAGTAGTTTTCTGGTGGCCTCTTTAGGATTTTCTACATATAGTATCATGTCATCTGCGAACAGTGACAGTTTTACTTCTTTTCCAATTTGGATTCCTTTTCTTTCTTTTTCTTCTCTGATTGCTGTGGCAAGGACTTCCAAAACTATGTGGAATAGTAGTGGTGAGAGCAGACATCCTTGTCTTGTTGCTGATCTTAGAGGGAATGCTTGCAGTTTTTCACCATTGAGAATGATTTTTGCTGTGGGTTTGTCATATATGGCCTTTATCATGTTGAGGTAGGTTCCCTATGCCCACCTTCTGGAGAGTTTTTATCATAGATGGGTATAGAATTTTGTCAAAAGCCTTTTCTGCATCTATTGAGATAATCATATGGTTTTTATCCTTCAATTTGTTAATATAGTGTATCACATTTAATTGATTTGCATATATTGAAGAATCCTTGCATTCCAAGGATAAACTCCACTTGATCATGGTGTGTGATCCTTTTCATGTGTTGCTGGATTCTGTTGGCTAATATTTTGTTGAGGATTTTTGCATCTAAATTCATCAGTGCTACTGGTCTGTAGTTTTCTTTTTTGTAGTATCTTTGTCTGGTTTTGGTATCAGGGTGATGGTGGCCTCATAGAATGAGTTTGGGAATGTTCCTTCCTCTGCTATATTTTGGAAGAGTCTGAGAAGGATGGGTGTTAGCTCTTCTCTTAATGTTCGATAAAATTCACCTGTGAATCCATCTGGTCCTGGACTTTTGTTTGTTGGGAGATTTTTAATCACAGTTTCAATTTCATTACTTGTGATTGGTCTGTTCATATTTTCTATGTTTTCCTGATTCAGTCTTGGAAGGTTATACCTTTCTAAGAATCTGTCCATTTCATCCAGGCTGTCCATTTTATTGGCATATAGTTGCTTGTAGTAGTCTCTTATGGTGCTTTTTATTTCTGTGGTGTCCATTGTAACTTCTCCTGTTTCATTTCTAATTTTATTAATTTGAGTCCTGTCCCTCTTTTTCTTGATGAGTCTTGCTAGAGGTTTTATTTATCAATTTCATTTATCTTCTCAAAGAACCAGCTTTTAGTTTCATTGATTTTTGCTATTGGTTTCTTTGTTTCTATTTCATTTATTTCTGCTCTGATCTTTATGATTTCTCTCTGTCTACTAACTTTGGGTTTTGTTTGCTCTTCTTTCTCTAGTTTCTTGAGGTGTAAGGTTAGATTGTTTATTTGGGATGTTTCTTATTTCTTGAAGTAGGATTGTATCGCTATAAACTTCCCTCTTAGAACTGCCTTTGCTGCATCCTATAGGTTTTGGATCGTTGTGTTTTCATTGTCATTTGTCTCTAGGTATTTTTTTTTTGATTTCCTCTTTGATTTCTTCAGTGATCTTTTGGTTATTTAGTAGCGTATTGTTTAGCCTCCATGTGTTTGTGTCTTTTACAGATTTTTTTCCTGTAATTGATTTCTAATCTCATAGCATGATGGTCAGAAAAGATACTTGATACAATTTCACTTTTCTTGAATTTACCAAGGCTTGATTTATGACCCAAAATGTGATCTATCCTGGAGAATGTTCCATGTGCACTGGAGAAGAATGTGTAATCTGCTGTTTTTTGGGTAATGTCCTATAGATATCTATTAAATCAAGCTGATTTATTGTGTCATTTAAAGCTTGTGTTTCCTTATTAATTTTCTGTGTGAATGATCTGTCCATTGGTGCAAGTGGGGTGTTAAAGTCCCCCACTATGATTGTGTTACTGTCCATTTCCTCTTTCACAGTTATTAGCATTTGCCTTATGTGTTGAGGTGCTCCTATATTGGGTGCATATATATTTATAATTGTTATCTCCTCTTCTTGGCTTGATCCCTCCATCTTTATGTAGTGTCCTTTCTTGTCTCTTGTAACATTTTTTATTTTAAAGTCTATTTTATCTGATATGAGTATTGCTACTCCAGCTTTCTTTTGATTTGCATTTGCATGGAATATCTTTTTCCATCCCCTCACTTTTGGTCTGTATGTGTCCCTAGGTCTGATGTGGGTCTCTTGGAGACAGCATATATATGGGTCTTGCTTTGGATCCATTCAGCCAGTCTGTGTCTTTTGGTTGGGACATTTATTCCATTTACATTCAAGGTAATTATCGATATGTATATTCCTATTACCATTTTCTTATTTGTTTTGTTTTTGTTTCTGTAGGTCCTTTTCTTCTCTTATGTTTCTTGCTTAGATAAGTTCCTTTAGCATTTGCTGTAGGGCTGGTTTGGTGGTGCTGAATTCTCTTAGCTGTTGCTTGTCTGTAAAGCTTTTGATTTCTCCATTGAATCTGAATGAGATCCTTGCTGGATAGAGTATTCTTGGTTGTAGGTTCTTCCCTTTCATCACTTGAAATATGTCGTGCCACTGCCTTCTGGCTTGCAGAGTTTCTGCTGAGAAATCAGCTGTTACCCTTATGGGAGTTTCCTTGTATGTTATTTGTCGTTTTTCCCTTGTTGCTTTTAATAACTTTTCTCTGTCTTTAATTTTTGTCAGTTTGACTATTATATGTCTTGGTGTGTTTCTCCTTGGGTTTATCCTGCCTGGGACTCTCTGCACTTCCTGCACTTGGGTAGCTATTTCCTTTCCCATGTTGGGGAAGTTTTCAACTATAATCTCTTCCAGTATTTTCTCGGGTCCTTTCTCTCTCTCTTCTCCCTCTGGGACCCCTATAATGTGAATGTTGGTGCATTTAACATTGTCCCAGAGGTCTCTTAGGCTGTCTTCAGTTCTTTTCATTCTTTTTTCTTTATTCTTTTCCACATCAGTGATTATCACCATTCTGTCTTCCAGGTCACTTATTTGCCCTTCTGCCTCAGTTAATCTGCTATTGGTTCCTTCTAATGTATTTTTCATTTCAGTTATTGTGTTGCAAATCTCTGTTTGTTTGCTCTTTTTTCTTCTAGGTCTTGGGTAAACTTTTCTTGCAACTTTGTGATCTTTGCATCCAGTCTTTTTTCAACATCCTGGATCACCTTCACCATCATTATTCTGAATTCTTTTTCTGGAAGGGTGCCTATCTCCTCTTCATTTAGTTGTCTTTCTGGCATTTTATCTTGTTCCTTCATCGGATACAAAGTCTTTTGCCTTTTCATCTTCTCTGTCTTTCTGTGTCTGTTGTTTTCAGTTCCACAAGATGAAATACTGCTGATACTGCTTGATCCTGCTGTCTTCCCTCTTGGGGAGGAAGCTGTCTAGGAGGCTCGTGGGTGTTTCCTGATGGGAGGGGCTGATGGTGGGTTGGGCTGAGTGGGTGGAGCTCAGTGACATTTTAATCTGCTTGTCTGCCAATGGGTGGGGCTGTGTTCCTACCTTATTGGACGTTTGGCCTGAGGCTACCCAGCACTGGAGCTTACAGGCTCTTTGATGGGGCTAATGGAGGACTCTGGGAGGGCTCACACCAATGAGCACTTTCCAGGACCCCTGCCGCCAGTGCCCCTGTCTCCTCGGTGAGCCAAAGCTGCCCCCCATCTCTGCAGGCAACCCTCCAACACCAGCAGGTGTGTCTGGTTCAGTCCACTATGGGGTCACTGCTCCTTCCCCCTGGGTCCTGGTGAGCACACTTTTTTGTGTGTCCTCCAAGAGTGGAGTCTCCATTTCCCCCAGTCCTTAGGCGGTCCTGTAATCAAATCTCACTGGCTTTCAAAGTCTGATTCTCTGGGGATTCCTCCTCTCATTGCTGGACCCCCAGGTTAGGAAGCCTGATGTAGGGCTCAGAACCCTCACTTTAGTGGGTGGACTTCTGTGGTATAACTGTTCTCCAGCTTGTGAGTCACCCACCCAGCATTTATGGGATTTGATTTTAACACGATTGTGCTCCTCCTACCATCTCATTGCGGCTTCTCCTTTGTCTCTGGATGTGGGCTGTTTTTTTGTTTTGTTTTTTTTTTTTTTTGGTGAGTTCCAGTGTCTTTCTGTCAATGATTGTTCAGCAGTTAGTTGTAATTCAGGCGCTCCTGCAAGAGGGAGTGAGCACACATCCTCCTACTCTGCCATCTTGATTCCTCTCCTCCATCATCATCATCTTAATGATAACCACTAACACTCAGGTAGCATTACTATATACAAGCCACTGCTTTAAGCCATAAGCCATATATATATAACTTTTTATCAATTAATTTACAAATATGACAGCATTTCCCAATGATATGGGAACACTAGTATTTGCATCTGTTCCAGATTTAGGGTACCTTAGAAATCTGCTTTAGAAGTCCAGTGGTTGTTTGGTGGGCACTGACTGCTGTAGTGAATATCTATGGGGTACCCAGTACCCCCACCTCACCCTACTCAATTTACATAGCTCCTAGGGCGGCCGCTGGGTTCTTGCATTTACTCCACCTTCTAGACACACTTGATTGGTCTTGGGTGGACACTTGAACCAAATAAGCCATAAACCTCCTCCCCAGGATATGTGACCTGGGACAGGAGAAAGGATGGTGAGTCCTATCCAGTGGTAGAGGCTGGAAGCTATAGCTATCCATTTTCTCTACCATTTGGAGAAAGCATGTAAGAAGTGAGGCAGAAGCTGTGGGAGAGGCAGGCAAAGTCCTAGCTATGTTCAAGCACCTGATCCCCTAGAGTCCTGAGTCCAACCTCATCACTGATCCTCATATCAGTGAACGGTATTCATCTGTTCCTTGGCTTCCAGGCCAATAAATTTCCGTTTTGACCACAGGTTCCTCTAGTTGAATTTCTTCCACTTGCAACCAAAAACGTTCTGATTGACACAGTTGCCCTCAGAACACAGTCCAAGCCCCTTAGCATAGAGCAAAGGCCTACCTGACCTGGGCCCTGCCTGCCTCACCAGTGTCACCTCTTGCCCTTTTCCCTTTCTCTGGGCCGGAAACACACCATGCTAGCTCTCTCCTCAGGACTTTCTTGCACAACTCTCTGATTTTCTGCTCCACTAAAAGCTCGATGATAAAAGGAGCTGTATCTGTTTTGTTCACCTCTTTATTATCAGGTACTAGCAAAGTGTCTGCCATACAGTTGGTGCCCAGTAATATTTATGGAATTAATTCATGAGTCAACACATCAATGGAAATAGAACAGTTCTGAAGAACTTTCCACCCAACCACTGTGAGCATCTGCAAAACCTCCCAGCCTACAGCAGGAAGGCTTCTCTGGGTCAAGAATACTCCGCCTGCCTGATTTTCAGACCCTCTTCCCTGAACGATGCTGGGCACTCAGTGACAAATCTGGTCATAAGGGGCTCCCGCTGCAAGCTCATTGCAGACCAGCTTCCTCTATTAGCAAGTCTCCTTCAAGCTGCCATTAGGTTTCAGCTGCAGCCAAGGTAATGCACATAAAGATGTGAGATTCTCCAGTTTGACTGAGGCCTAATAGACTTGGTACCCAGAAACTCCTCTTTAGTGGCTGCCTTTTACTAACTGCCCATTTTATGAACTCTCAGGACATTTCTAGAGAACACAGGTCTTATTCCATGACATTTTTGTTCTTCTTGATTTCGCTCCTAGAAGGTAATCTTGACTTAAAGCTCTAAGGTTTCCATGCCTGTTGTCACTCATCATTGGAAACCCCATCACTGAAAGAAATATACCAGCAGTGGCAGTGGCAGCCACAGTCACACTGATGGGGCTAGGACCCTCAGCAGCCCTACTACCATAGCAGCAGTAGCAACAGCAAACCCAAGACAGGGTGGAGAATAACGGTTCATTGAGACCTTCTTGCCTCCTTCATTTAAATCCGTGAAGACCTCTTTTATCTACTCTTCTCTTCTTTGTTCTTGGCCCTGCCCTTTCTTCAACTCCCTGTGTTCTCAAGATCGCTGCTAAGGTAGCATTGGAGGCTGTTGGGGACCAGAAGAGAGGAAGGAGAAGTCACAAGAGAAAGGTCTCGAATCTCTCCTTCTCTCTCCTGCACTCAAGTGTTGTCTTTCCTCAGGTCCCAATTCCTAGCCCCCACCCCAACCCCGCACCTACTCACCCGGCCTCCACCCCCACCCCCACCCCCCGCAGCCCTCCTTCAGCAAGTTGGCACCTGGCTTCTGGCTCCTTTGGCCCCAGCCTGACCTCCAGTGTCCTGCTTTGGTGGCAGATTCCCGGGCTTTGCAGCTGACAGTTTGGAGCCGTTGGCTGGCAGCCAGGGTGCTCCACTTCTCATTATTTTTCTCACTGCAATTCATTTCCCTGTGATTGGAGACAATTAGGATGCCAACAAACGGCCGGCCCAGCCCTGGCTGGCAGTTACATAACCACAAACACATGTGCCCTGCCCCATCAGACGCAAGGGAGTTGCTAATGAGGTGGGTTAATTACCAAGCGTGGGTCACCCCAGCACGACCCCTCACCGCATATCACCCAGTGTTGGAGAGAGGCCAGGCCTCAAGCCTCGGCTGCAAGGACCAAAATAACTGAACGCTGGCCCTTTTGAGGAAAGAACTGCCGAGCCCTGTTGGTGGGGGCAGAGGGGCGTGGGGAGGGGCACGGCTCTCTAACATGCCCTGTCCCTGAGAACCTTGTGGCAGAATCCCCCAAGGTTACCCCAACTGCAGCAGAATCACAGGCTTAGGACCCCTTGGCCAGCTTGTTATACTTTTCCTCCTTGTTCCCCTCAATGACTCATGGCTTTGAGCCCCTTTTGTTTCCTGCTTCAAGATACTGAAATACCTCCTGGGGTGTCTTTGATGTTGTGTAATTCTCCCATACCTCTTAGTGGACTGTGCCCTGATGAATCACTAGCCAGCCATACTGAGTGTCCTGGGAAAAAACAACATAGGGACATCCCCATCCAACACCATCTGTGGACTCCTAGCCAGATCATTTCCAACCAGTCATATCTGCACTACCTTAAAGTTTTCCCTTTCACACCTTTCTAGAAAAACCTAGACAAGAATGGCTTCTTTGATTCCTTACTTTCTCCTGCTTCAAGCTTCCGCAAGTCATATCAAGCATCACTTTTGACATCAAAAATGGAAGATAAGTCCCAACATCAGAAGTTGAAAGAATTAGAGGAATTCCCTGGTGGTCCAGTGGTTAGGACTCCATGCTTCCATTGCCGGGGGCCCAGGTTTAATCCCTGGCCAGGGAGCTAAGATCCCACAAGCCACATAGTGCAGCCAAAAAAAGAAAGAAAGAATTAGGAGAAAACCTTTGTTCTGAGCATGAGATGAATTGGGCACGTGGCTCAGAGTTAAAGCTGTAAACAATGTGAATGGATTAGAAGTCCGCTTTGTAATGGGGAGCAGGATGGTTGCAGGAATCTACCAGACCTTGGTTCCTATTTGTACCACTTGAGAGTTTCATATGATAGCAAAAATCTTCTCCAGTTCATTTTTGTCCATTTCCCCCTCACACATGGACAAGATGAGACTAATCCCTCCACAATTTCTTTCTTAGCCTCTAAAACTATCCCATTTTCCAATGTGTTTGCTATGCTTTTGATTGACTAATACTGTACCAGTAAACATTTTCAGATTTACGATCATAAGACTGTGTCTATTTTCATCAAATGCCAAGAAATATACTTTTCTAAAATCCTATAAATGTTACCTATTAGCAGGAATCTGATGGTCCCACCAAATTCCTTTTGGCTCTTCATTTGCAGTTTACAATATGGACTTGGTCCCTTCTCCCACAAGGATATGACCTCTGGCCTTGTAAGAAAAGTATTTATATATTTCAGTTATCTAGGACTCAAATGCTCCTAATGGTGGGAAGTTAAATCAGTTTTAAAGGGTAAGCACTAGATCGTGTACTGTGAAAGGCAGGGAGTAGCAGAGAATGAGGTTGATGGGGAAAGTGGAGGCCAAATGACAAAGGCTAAAAAATGCATACCCGATCTTGGAGACAAGCAGAATGCTTGACTTTTTTTTTCTGTAGACCAATGATGACACTGTTCAGATGCATGATGCCAAAGGCATACCCAGATTTATACACAAATCCCTGACTACTAGCTATAAATCCCTCCTTCCACTCCCCATCAAGGAGCACCTCACTGTGCAAGTGATTTAGGGTAAAGTTATTGTAGAAATAAACATGTATCCACTAGAATATTCAAACAGATAAATCATTCACAATCTTCAGAACTTTCACTCTTATTACTAACAAGTTTCTGACAACATGCAGAGATGTTTGTCTATTTTGTTTACTGATATATGCCCTGAACACTGACAATAGTAAGTGACACATAGTAGATGCTCAATAAATATTTGTTGGTTGGATGGATGGATGAGTCTGCCTTACAACTGCTGTGACAAACCAGTGTGTTATGACACCAGAGGCTGAGAAAACTGCCACTGAAGGTGTTTAAGTAAAGGGTTGACAGGATCATATGCATATTTTCAAAAGATCACTCTGCCTGCTATGCGAAGGATGGAGAGGAGGAGCCTAACAGCAGGAAGACCCATTAGGAGGCTAATGCAGTGATGCATGTAGAAAATGATGAATTCCTGAACCATGACAGTAGTGATGGGGCTGCAGAGGAAGGAATGAGTTCAAGAAATATTTAATAAAACTGAACAAAACTTAATCAAAGAATCTCCTTCCCGTTGTGTCTCTGAACAGGACCAATTATGTAGTCCAGAGCCAAAGACAAGTAATGCTCAACATACTGAAATCATAATGGTAAAGGCCCAATACTATTATGTGTAGACAGAGTAAGAAGTCACCTCTATAGTATAATGTGAGGAGCACATGGAGGAGCCACAGTCCAAAAATATCTATGCCACCCACTGCCTGAAATTACACCATTAAAGCAGCATTCCTGGGACTTCCTAGGTGGCACTGTGGTTAAGAATCTGCCTGCCAATGCAGGGGACACAGGTTTGACCCCTGCCCCAGGAAGATACCACATGCTGCAGAGCAACTAAGCCTGTGTGCCACAACTATTGAGCCTGCACATTAGAGCCCGTGAGCCACAACTATTGAGCCCATGTGCCGCAACTACTGAAGCTTACGTGCCTAGAGCCTGTGCTCTGCAATGAGAGAAGCCACCACAATGAGGAGCCCGCACACCACAATGAAAAGTAGCCCCCACTAGCTGCAACTAGAGAAAGCCATGTGCAGCAACAAAGACCTAACACAGCCAATAATAAATTAATAAGTAAATAAATAAATTTTTTAAAAAAGTAGCATTCCTTGGTTTTAATCCTTGTCTCTCAAGGTGCTTTAAAACATGTTAATCTACTTGAGAAGGGGGAAAAGGAAACAATGTGTAAGGCACTCTGCATACTTCAAGTGAATCTGCACAAGGATCTTGTGATTTTAATACTGTTAAGGGGAGACCGAAGCTCAGAGAGATACACAGGCAATAAGTGATGAAGCTGGGATTTGAACCCAGGTCTTTGTAGTTTCTTTTCTTAGATGAACCAATACCAACATCATCATTGTTACTACCACTGTTTCTTTTTTTTTTCCCCCTTTTGCATTGGATCTTCGTTGCTGAGTGCAGGCTTTCTCTAGTTGATGAGAGTGGGGGCTACTGATTATTGTGGTGCACAGGTTTCTCAGTGCAGTGGTTTCTCTTGTTGCGGAGAATGGGCTCTAGGCACGCGGGCTTCAGTAGCTGCAGGCACGGGCTCAGTAGTTGTGTCTCAAGAGCTGTAGAGCGCAGGCTCTGTAGTTATGGCTCACAGGCTTAGTCGCTCTGCGGCATGTGGGATCTTCCCGGACCAGGGCTCGAAACCTGTGTCCCCTGCTCTTAACCACTGTGCCATCAGGGATGTCCCACTACCAGTGTTTCTATTTTGTTCCTTTTACAAGTATGAGAGTAATGGGCCTAAGGGAAGAGGAAGTGGTGGAGGCTCTGAGAGGTGTGTGTGATGCAGACAAGATAAAATAAGTTTGTAGATAACAAGTTCAACTTCACAACTTTCCCTAAGACTACACTTTGATGTAGGCCGGGACCGAGAAGTACCTAGAAACAATCACAGCCAGACAAACGAGTGTGATCTGGGACCCTGGGCACACTCGTTCTCGTGTGCAACGAGCTGTCAAATCACAGCAAAATCTCTCAGTAGAAGATCCCTGTGGTCTGAAATAATATAATTAATCATCAATAATAATAATAAACTCACACCAGCGAGTTGAAAATGGAGATGAGGAAGAGTAATTTCCTCCATTTTTACCAGAATAATGGAAAGAAACTAGCTGGCCCTGACCCTAAGAGGGATACTCCCCATAGTTAGAAATATACTTTTCTCTTGCAGATCTTCTCATTTTATTAATTCTACCTTGTTTCTCTCCTCCAGGACCCAGTATTCTTCTATATCTGAGCAGTCCCAATTCAAAGCTCCCAGAATTTTGCTTTCTTCCCATTTTTTCACCTGGACACATATAACATCTAATAGAGCTGGGTTATAGTATCACACTTCACCAGTATGGGCTGCCGACTGTGTTGTGTAATGTCCACGATGTCGGCCAACCCAATATAAGTTAATTTCAGTTTCTTAACATGAAGGTGTATCCTGGCCAAAAGGTTCTTAAGTTTGAAATCTGTGCATTGACTTCACTATATCAAGGCATACAATGGGAAGGAGGGAGATGAGATGTGAAGCTGAGAGGGAGGAAGGGCCAAGGTCAGAAAGTGGAGAGAGAGTAGGCAGGACCAGAGCTGAGTATCCTGAGTGAGAGCGGAGTGAGGAGCTGGGAAAGAGCCAAACAATGGACTGAGGGTCAGTAGAGACCAAGGTTCATCAGACACACAGCTGATTCAATCTGTCAGCTCTCGCAGAACTGATCAGGTTCAAGAACTCTAATTCGTACCAACCAAACTTATGAGATAATGATTAATAAACCAGATGCTAAGCCACTAATTTTCAGAGAAAAGTGTGACGATGGGTCTAGAACCCAGGACCACCCCTGGACAGTGCTAGAGATAAGCTGACAGTATCTTGGTCTTTAGCTCTCAATTTTTCTACATCCTTTAAAACTATTTCCCTCTGGGAGCAATACTAAACAGACACTACATGCCAGTATGGCTGGCTAGGTTAATGCCCTTTCCAGCCAACACAGTCTAGAAAAATCTTCCTGAGATTAACCTGAGTGTTCATTGCAGTTACATCCATCCTTTCTTTCTTCTGTTCAGTTAAAATTTACCGATGACTGCTATATGCCCAGCAATGTGCTAGCAGCAGGGGATATAACTGGTAAAAGAGAGGTGTGGCTACAGTTCTTATGAAATCTGCTTTACAAATAAAATCACCACAAAGTGTGTGAAGGTATGAAGTCATAAGATGTTGCAGCAAAGGATAATGGAGGGCCTCCTTAGATAAGATATAAACCTGACTGACTTTTTTTCTCAGGCTCTTTATTGGAATATAATTGCTTTACAGTATTGTGCCAGTTTTTGCTGTACAACAAAGTAAATCAGCTGTATTTATACATATATCCCCTTATCCCCTCCCTCCCGTGACTTCTTCCCACCCTCCCTATCCCAGCCCAAGTCATCAGGGAGAGAGTAGCACTGACATATATACACTACCAAATGTAAAATAGATGGCTAGTGGGAAGCTGCTGCATAACACAGGGAGATCAAATCAATGATGGGTGATGACTTAGAGGGCTGACTGACTTTTAACTGGAGACCTGAAGAAGTCAACTTTACAACGAAAGACAGAGAATCCTGGTAAGGGCCAGGATTCCAGGCAGGAGTAAGGCATGTGCAAAGCCTCTGAGCTGGGGAAGAACTTGGTGTGAAAAATGATCAGTGTTACTGGAGTATATGAGCAAGTGGGGAGAGCTGCACGAGATGAAGTTGGAGAGGAAGCTGGGGACAGATCACGTCAAGCCTCATGAGCTCTGATAAGGAGTTTGGATTTTATTTGAAGTGAAATGGGAGTCATGGAAGAATTTTAAGAAGTAGGGTGATGTGATGTGAGTTGAGTATTTAAAAGATCACCCTGGCTGCTCTGTGGAGAATGCATTTTGCCTTAGATGAGGGTGGTGTCAGTCTGGAAGGAAGTAAATTGAATTGAGAGACATTTGGGAAGGAGAATTGACAGACTTACTGATGGATTGGATATAGAGGAGGAAGAAAAGATAAAAATGACTCAGGTTTCCAGTAGGTGGTGGTACCTAAAAGACAAACTATTTTCTAGGAAATGTTTCTTCTACTGAGGTCAATACTCTATGCTCTCAAAATTCTGGGGGCAAGCTTCTGTGTATTACTAGAGATTCTCCCCAAGGAATCTCTGGACATGTTAAAATCGACTGAAAGGGCCTACAGCTAGTAGCTGGCGATCAGGATCTTCCTAAAGAAACATCAGCTCAAACAACAATGTTAAGGACCAGCTCACTCCCATTTTAACCTTCTTAGCATGATGGAGAAACGCAGCACATTTTAATTTACCATCTCAACTGAATTATAATATTAAGGTCACTCTTTAGAAACTCAGACACAACATTATTAAAATCCATCCACTTATTATTATTGTTGCTGTTATTAAAACTTTATGATGTCTCTGGAGACCTTTTGAATGAACAGCAAACTCAGAGGAAATTAAATCTCATTTTTATGAAAATAAATTTTGCTATTCAAGAACTTGAATTGGATAAATTAACCAAAGAGGATAATTTTCAGTAGTTTTTTTACTTATCTACCATTTTTTGATTGCCTACTATGTTTCAAGCGCTATTTGACCTTCACAATTGCTCCCAAAAGTGAGTATCATTGTTCTCGCTTGAAGGTTGAGAAAACTGAGGCCCACAGGGGACATGACTGGGCCAAAGTCATGAGCGGTGATTGCACTAGGGTACCTTGGACACAACAGTCATGCTTTTTTTTCACGATGCTCTTCTAAATGTGCTTCTATTTATGATTTCCTTGGGGTTATCAGCACCCTCATGCATCAACGACGTCTTTATAAGCATCAGGAAAAGGGAAGCCATATGCCAGGGAGAGCAAAGTCAAGTGCCTACTAGACCCAGGCAGATGCTGTTAATTAGGCCTGATAGAAGGAAACACTGGGAGTCACAGGGACCGAGGCAAACAGGGGAACAAAAACCCCTTCCCATCCCCACACGACTGCCTCTGCTGGCAATGTGGCCCTTGTGGCCAGACCTTCTGCCTTATCAAGCAAGCAGAAAAGCCAGATTTCCATGTGAGCTCTCTCAAGGTGTAAAAGTTTGCAACAAAACTCAAATATTCTTAAAAACACTGTGTGTGGCAACACCAAACAAACCTAATAAAATGGATACGTGGGCAGAATCCAGCCTACAGGCTGCCAATTTCTGACCTCTACTGTATAGATTGTTGAAGCATTATTTATGATCTGGAAGAATTTTAAACAATCTTAATGTCCGGTGAGGTGAGTTGGCTCAGATAGCTGTGATGCAGCCACCTGACTGAATTTTTAAAGCCTTTAATAGTCAGCAGTATGAAGACCATATAGCATACTAAAAAATTTCTTATGATAAACAGCAGGGTAGCAAGATTCTGATATGATGTTAAACTTAAAAAGCAAACTACAACACGATACCCAGTCAAGTGTTTTATATCTTGAACTGGGGGGTGGTTACAAAAGCGAACACGTGAAAAAATCATCAAGCTATACATTTATGGGCACTTCACAGCATGAATGTCATACTTCAATAAAAAAATTAATGATGCCTGGGCTATGATTACCCTTCTGTATGTTTCCGCATGAATATGAACAAAAATGTCGAGGAAGCATGGGCAAAGCAAACAATTTGATTATGTCGGTTTTGGGATAATGGGATATTCTTTTTGCAATTTCTACATGTTGATTTCTATCTCTCTTACTGTAATATGGTACTTCTTTGGGGGTGGGGGGGGTGAATTCCTCAAAATGTATTATCTAAGAAGAGTAAGAGTAGAACATAAACTGACTAAAATTAAATAAGTCAATAGTAAACCTTCCCACTTCAATGTAAGCTGAAAGCCCCAAAGAGAAGTCTACTGTTTCAAATGCTCTTGCATCCTTTTTCTCATATAATTGAGGGAAGTATAGCAGATTTTATTATTCCCGTTCTACAGAAGAGGAAAAGAAAGCTATAAGAGCTTGAATGGTATGTCATCGTTGAAGAATCTTTTCAGTAATGTGTATTAGGTACTTCAAAGTATATATTCATTATTCTGAAATTTATCTTGCTGAATATATTTGATTTCAACCATTTGTAATAAAGTTTTGATGCTAATTAAAAAAAAGGAATTCACTGATTACTTTTTGATGCGGGTCATTTTCCATCTTTTCCCAAACTAGACATGTTGAGGGCCCCACCTGCTGCCTCAGCTCTATCCCTGAGCAGGTCAGAAGGGATAATGCGATGCACAGCCCTACAAGGTAACTAAGAGACGTGATGCTATCTGCCCGCAGTCCCTTTTATTGGAAAGCCTCCAGCAAGCCAGGGGCACCTCTGTGCCCATTGAGCTTCCACTGTACCCCTTGTATCATTAAGGGTGATTTCTGCTGCAAGCAATAGAAAATGCAACCAAATGGCTAAAATATTGGAAAAACTTCTTTATTTCATGTACTCAGAATTACAGTTGGGGTACAACCCAGAGAATCGCAACCAGCAGCTCAGTGATGTCAGTGAGCACTCAGGTTCTCTCCATGTCTCTGTGTTTTCATGGCTGTCCCGTCCGATCTCACAGCAGTAGTAGTCAGAGATACAAGTAGTCTGAAAGACAGCAGCCAAAGAACAAGTTCTTTGCTCACATCCAGCCAAAGGAGTGATGTTTCCCTCTGTGCTTCTCTATTTAAGAAGGAATTAATTTTTTCCCCCAAATCCCTCACCAGACTTCTCTTCATGACTCAGAATCAAATAGGATTGTCACATGACCATTTAAAAATGGATTCCCAGAAAATAGGATGATGAAATTACCCTGAACAACTCGCACCAATCCTCTGGATTGTAGGCTGATGTGATGTCAGCCCCAATGTCCTTGAAACCCTTTATCAATTTACCTCCTAAAAATATCTTAAATGAGTCCGGCCCATTGGTTTCCAAGTTACCACAATCTCTTACCTGGACTATATCAAGAGCCTCCTAAATTATCAACCCATCCTCATGGGTAGGGACTGTCACTACACGCCCAGCTCAATCAATCTGCCTAATAAAATACAGGAAGTGGAAGGTCGAGGCAGAGACAGAAAATGAACTGGAAATAAAAGAAAACTTTATTTTGGTTTTGAGTCCTGCTTCTCTGTAGGTGACACTGCACCAAGATTAGGCTGTGTGATACCTTACCTGATATATGGGTTATAATGTGATTCTCAGGATTAACTGTACTTCGTAATCAGCAAGTTTCTCCTGGAAATGCCAAGTTTAAGTTCAGAAAGAACCACCTGCCAAGGCAAAAAAGGAAAAAAAAAAAAAACCCAAGAAGGATATTCATTCATCCAATATACTTTTGAGGGCTTATTCTACCCAAGGCATAGTGCTTGACACTGTGGATACAAAGGTGAGTAAGACTGACACAGTCTGCTCTCTCGGGGCTAACAGTGTAGCAGGAAAGGAAGTCATTAAACAACTAATTACAGACTAATTATTTAATTGCAGTTTTGACAAATGATATTAATAGAAAAATATAGGAGACATATAATGGTTCGAGGTGGGAGGCATAAAACCAGAAAATGCATCCCCCAAGGAAGTGACATTTAAACTGAGTGAAATTTAGCCCAGAAAAAAGGTAATGGACATATATTCGAGGCAGAGGAAACTGTGTACACAAAGACCCTGGGGCAGAATGAGATAGGGAAGGACTAAAAGCCAGTGTGCATAGAATGTAGAGAATAAACAGACACGCTGAGCTGGGGAGGCAGGGGCAGAAGGGATTGCAGGCAGGAATAGACCAAAAGGATCTTTTGCACTAGAGGTTTAAGTGAGTGATATGATCAAAAGCCAGAAGGTGACACCACAAGCAAATGAAAAGAGACCATCAGAAACAGAGGATAAACAAGCTGTTTCCAGAACTCCGGGAGAAAAATGGCTCCCTGGCCAGTGGATGGAGCTCTGATTAATCTAGCTTGTTTGTGTCTAATTCACTCTCCTACCCAGCTGTCACACCACGGTCACTAGAAAGCCACAGGTCTCAGTAAATGACAATGGTGCTCTCTTTCCAGTGCCCTTAGGGCCCATGTGGCCCAAAGGCAGGCTGGAGATATTCCTAGATACCTAGGACCTAGGTCCTCCCCCTTGCCCTGGCCCTGCAGCGAGCCTCCTTCTTACGCCAAGACTTTGCATTCTGAACAGGATCGCTGCCTATTCCTCCAGCCGGGGCTGTGCAGACGGGTTAATTTGCCTGTTAATTTTCCACATGAGGTCATAGGCACAATGAAGCACAAATGAGAAGCAGGACATGGACACTGTCTCCAGCTGAGAAATCAATTCATACTTTAAATTACTCTGCGTGACCCCACTCACCACTGGGTTCCTCTTTTCATCTATCCTGATTTGCAGAAAGTTGTCCTCCTGGAACGCACAGCCCCCAGGAGTGCCCTGGGAGGTTTGGCTGCTGCACCCCGGCGGCCCGCGAATGGCCCGGGGAGGAGGAGGGCCAAGACTGACGGCACAGCATCCCCGGAGGGGCGGGCAGGCAGCACACGCTCCACAGCTCGGTGACAGGCCTGCTGGGCCTGTGCCACTGCTCAGTGTCAGCAGCAGCCCCGCCAGCCTGAGGTCTGGCAGGCGGTTACCTGGAGTTCAGAGGCCACTCGCCTCTCCCCACCACCTGATATCGCAGATGACTAACTGCCTGGACCCTTTGTCCATTCCCCAAATATACACATGAGTGTCAGATACTCTGCTTGGTTCAGAGGAGAAAGATGTGACAGATCCCCTTGTATCTTAACACTGGAGATTAGAAGAAAAAAACAAAAAGCAACCTGAGTCCCAGCTCTTCCATTTGATAGATAGGTGACCTCAGGCCAGCTATACAACCTCTCTGCTTTAGGTTCCTCACCCGTGAAACAGAGACTATGTGTGTTCCCTCAATGGTCATAAGGGTACATGTATATAAACAGAATTGTTTCCATGCACGTGCTTGTCGCTGCATGACATAAAATAGGCAGCGTGGATCGTCACCAGATGTGGAGATCACAGTTGGGATGGTCTCACATAAAATATAAGGCATGTGGCAAGGCCACACATTGTATGATCCCATGCATATGAAATATCCAGACTAGGCAAATCCGTAGAGACAGAAAGCATATCAGTGGTTGCCACAGGCTGCTGGGAAGGATGGATGGGAAGTAAATGGAATGGGTACAGGGTTTCTTTGGGGGAGGTGATAAAAATGCTTTGGAATTAGATCATGATGATGGTTGTACAACTCTGAATATGTTAAAAATCACAAAATTGTTTACATACTTTGTTTAAACTTTTATTTTGTGTTGGAGTGCAGTTGATTTACAATGTTGTATTAGTTTCAGGTGTATGGGAAATTGATTCAGTTATACATATACATATATCTATTCTTTTTCAGGTTCTTTTCCCATATAGGCTGTTAGGATTATATGCATACTTTAAAGAGATGAAGTTTATAGTATGAATTATATCTGAATAAAGCTATTAATTTTTTAAAATATGTGTGCATGTCGGTGGGTGTGCACGCCATGTGGCATATATAAAATTCACTTTGGAGATATCTCAGGAGGAGAGATCCATGCAATATAAATCAAGATGATGTAGATGGAAAAAACAAACACTGGATACAAACATGAGCCCAGTGCAAAAGCTTCAAGAATAAGCAGAAAGGTGTTAATCCACAACCGTGATGCTTCCCACATAGGCAGCCCGTCTCAGGTTGGACCGGCTGCATTTGAAGCCACAGGCTATCATATTGGACAGCACAGTTTTAGAAGGAAGATTGAAGAGAAAAGAAAGGAAGGAAAGACACACGCACTAATTGAAACCATGCTCTCCAATTCTACATATTCTACCAGTCAGGTAGATGGCACGAGTTCCATTTTGATATTTGAGCAAACTGAGGCTTGAAGACGTTAAGCAAGCTTAAGGAAAAGGGAGTTTTACTTTTAAGTTGGAAAGAAAGGTACCTGAAGAGAGGGGACAGCTAAGGTATAAAGAAAGAGGGAAAAGATGGTGGGCCAAGGAAGGTCCCAGAGGATGTATGTGGAAAGTCACCTAAGAAGGACAAAATCCCACAGGATAGATGTAGTTTACACATCATGGCAGAAGGGGTGGAGCTAGTTTCACCTTGTAGAATTCTCTCACGGCAGGTGGAGAGCCATGCCATCAACAGCTGGGGTCGACTTGAACAGGAGCATCACAGAAATATGTCTCCACTCAGCAGAAGCAGATCCCAGCTGCAAGGCTTTGTCCTGATCACAGGAAGCAGCCCACGCCCTTCACTCAGCATCTCCTGGCTGCCTTCTCCCCCTGACCCTACCGATGCGCCAGAGATGTGGCACCATGGTTACAGTGTGCTGACTATAAAGTTACATGCAAAAGCTTTTGCACAGCAAAAGAAACCATAAACAAGACTAAAAGGCAACCCTCAGAATGGGAAAAAAATAATTGCCTATGAAACAACGGACAAAGGATTAACCTCCAAAATATACAAGCAGCTCATGCAGCTTCATACCAAAAAAGCAAATAACCCAATCCACAAATGGGCAGAAGACCTAAATAGACATTTCTCCAAAGAAGACATACAGATGGCCAACAAACACATGAAAAGATGCTCAACATCACTCATCATCAGAGAAATGCAAGTCAAAGCCACAATGAGGTATCACCTCACACCAATCAGAATGGCCATCATCACAAAGTCTGGAAACCACAAATGTTGGAGAGGGTGTGGAGAAAAGGGAACTCTCCTGCACTGTTGGTGGGAATGTAAGTTGGTACAGCCACTATGGAAAACAATTTGGAGGTTCCTTAAAAAACTACAAATAGAACTACCATATGCTCCAGTAATCCCACTCCTGGGCATATACCCAAAGAAAACCATAATCCCAAAAGAAACTTGTACCATCATGTTTATTGCAGCACTCTTTACAATAGCCAGGACATGGAAGCAACCTAAATGCCCATCAACAAATGAATGGATACAGAAGATGTGGCATATATATACAATGGAATATTACTCAGCTATAAAAAGGGATGAGATGGAGCTATATGTAATGAGGTGGATAGAACTACAATCTGTCATACAGAGTGAAGTAAGTCAGAAAGAGAAGGACAAATATTGTATGCTAACTCACATATACGGAATCTAAAAATGGTACTGATGAACTCAGTGACAAGAACAAGGAAGCAGATACAGAGAATGGACTGGAGAACTCGAGGTATGGGAGGGGGCGGGGGGTGAAGGGGAAACTGAGAAGAAGCGAGAGAGTAGCACAGACATATATATACTACCAACTGTAAAATAGTCAGTGGGAAGTTGATGTATAACAAAGGGAGTCCAACTCGATGATGGAAGATGCCTTAGAGGACTGGGGCAGGGAGGGTGGGGGGGACTCGAGGGGGGGGCGTCAAGGAAGGGAGGGAATACGGGGATATGTGTATAAAAACAGTTGATTGAACCTGGTGTACCCCCAAAAAAATTTAAAAAAATAAAAAAAATTATTTAAAAAAAAAAAAAAAGTAGCCCCTAGATCATAAAAATAAATAAATAAATAAATAAATAAATAAATAAAGTTACATGCAGATTTTCAGCTGCATGGAGGGTTGGCACCTCTAACCCCTACATTGTTCAAGGGTCAACAGTATAGCCATCCCTACTCTCTCTTTTGGTTACCATCTGAATGGAACATCTTTTCCATCCCTCCACTTTCAGCCTCTGTGTATCCTTAAGTCTAAAGCAAATCTCTTGTAGACAGCATTTAGTAGTATAATGGGTTTTTTTTAATTCATTCAGCCACTGTATATCTTTTGATTGGTTACTTTAATCTGTTTATATTTAAACTAATTTTTCATAGGTAAAGACTTACTATTGCCAGGTTGTGAATTGTTTTCTGTTTTTTTTTTACAGAATCTGCATAGACTTTTTTTAAAATAAATTTATTTATTTATTGGCTGCATTGGGTCTTCGTTGCTGTGCACAGGCTTCCTCTAGTTGCAGTGAGCGGGGGCTACTCTTCATTGTGGTGCGCTGGCTTCTCATTGCAGTGGCTTCTCTTGTTTCAGAGCACAGACTATAGGTGCATGGGCTTCAGTAGTTGCAGCACATGGGCTCAATAGTTGTGGCTCTCAGACTCTAGAGTGAAGGCTCAATAATTGTGGCACACAGGCTTAGTTGCTCTGTGGCATGTGGGATCTTCCCGGCCCAGGGCTCGAACCCGTGTCCCCTGCATTGGCAGGCAGATTCTTAACCACTGAACCACCAGGGAAGCCCCTGTTTTCTGTTTTGTAGTTCTTTTTTCCCAGTTTTCTTGAAAAATAACTAACACACATCACTGTATAAGTTTAAAGTGTAAAGCATGCTACTTTGATTTACATATATTGTGAAATGATTTCCACAATAGGTTTAGTTAACAGCCATCATCTCATATGGATACAATAAAAAGAAATGAAAAAATTTTTCCTTGTGATAAGAATTCTTAGGATCTACTCTCATAACTTTCTTATATATCGTACAGCAGTATTAGCTATAGTCACCAAGTTGTACACTACGTTCCTAGGAATTATTTATCTTCTAACTGGAAGTTTGTATCTTTTGATCACCTTACTCCAATTCCCCTTCCCCCTGCCTCTGGTAACCACAAATCTAATTTCTTTTTCTGTGAGTTTGATGTTTGTTTTCTAGTTCTTTTGTTTCTCTCTTCCTCTCTTTCTGTCTTCTGTGATTTTATAGAGAGAAATATAGATATACAGATATTAAATTTATTATATACAATATTATTTGATGTTTGATTATATTTGGCAATATACTTTGATTCTTTTTTCCTCATCTTTTTTGTATCTACTGTAGGTTTTTTCTTTGTGGTTACCATGAGGTTTGAATAAAACTTAGTCATAACGGTCTGTTTTAAACTGATCACAACTTAACGTCAATCATACACAAAAACTCTACACTTTTACTTCATATACAGACACACACTTTATGTTATTAATCTCAGAATTTACTTCTTTTATATTGTGTATCCATTAACAAATGTTTATGGTTATGGTTATTTTTAATACTTTTGCTTTTTAATTTTTATCCTGGGGTTCAAAGTGATTTATGCATCACCATTACCGTATTACATTATTCTGTATTTGTCTATACACTTACCTTTATCATTGAGATTTATACTTCCATCTGCATTCCTGTTGCTGTTTAGCATATTTTCATTTCAACTTGAAAAACTTCTTTTAGCACTTCTTGGAAGGCAGGTCCAGGGATGATGAATTCCCTCAGTTTTTGTTTGTCTGGAAAAAACTTTATTTCATCTCCATTTTCAAAGGACAGTTTTGTGGGGTAATATTCTTAGTTGGCAGGTTTTTCTTTCTTTCAGCACTTTGAATGTATCTGTGCACTCTTTTCCTGGTCTGCAAGATTTCTGCTAAGAAACCCACTGATAGTCTTATGAGGGTTCCTTTGTATGAGATGTCACTTTTCTTTTGCTTTTTACAAAATTCTTTCTTTGTTTTTGACAATTTCATTATAACGTGTCTCAGTGTAGGCCTCTTTAGTTCACTCTATTTGAGGTTCTTTGGGCTTTGTGAATCTGGATGTCCATTCTGGGAAATTTTCAGCCATATTTCTTTAAATAAGTTGCTCCTTTCTCTCTTTTCCTCCTGGGATTCCTACAGTGCACGTATTTCTTTAGTTGATAGCATCCCATGCATCCTGTAGGCTTTCTTCTCTCTTCATTCTTTTCTCTTTTTGTTCCTTTGACTGAATAATTGTGAATGACCTGTCTTCTAGTTAAGTGATTCCGTTTTCAGGGTGAGTTTTTTATTGACATTCTGTATTGAATTTTTGAGTTCAGTCATTGTCTTCTTCAGTTCCAGAATATCTGTTTGGTTCTTTCCCATGGTTTCTGTTTGTTAAACTCTCATTTTATTCATGTATCATTTTCCTAATTTCATTTAGTTTTCTACTGTGTGCTCTTATAGCTCACTGAGTGAGTTTCCTTTAAGGTGATTATTTTGAATTCTTTGTCAGGCAGTTCATAGATCTCCATTTCTTTCAGGTAGGAGTTTTATTTTGTTTCTTTTTCATGGTTTTCTCTTCTTTTCTTTTCGGTCCTAGCTTGTGATGTCATGTTTTCCTGATTCTTTATGATCTTTATAGCCTTGCATTGGTGTCTACACATTTGAAGAAGCAGTCACATCCTCCAGTCTTTACAGACTGTGTACCATTCAGCCTGGCCAGAGATTCTAGGAGGGGCAGGCACCAGGATCCACCACAGGAAGGTCCACTACCAGGGGCTGCAGGCTGACAATTGAGATCCATACCTACTGGTTGTTGAAAATCCCCACCCCTTTTCTTCGTTCTGATTCTTCACTCTACCCAATTTTAATACCTATTAGGTAATGACACTAATCAAGACTATGTGGTATTGGCAGAGGAAAAGACACAAAGATCAATGAAACAGAATAAAAAACCCAGCTATAAACCCACAGAAATATACCCAATTGATTTTCAACAAAGGTAAAAAGCAGCTCAATGGAGGATTTATCTTTTCAACAAATCATGCTGGAGCAACTAGATATACACAGACCAAAAAAAGACAAAAAACAAAAAAACAAAAAAACCCTTCACCTAAACTTCACACTTATACAGAAAATAACTCAAAATGGATCACTAATTTAAAAGTAAAATGTAAAACCATAAAACTTTTAGAATAAAACACAGGAGAAAATCTTCAGGACCTATGTTTTCCTAAAAGTTTATTATTTTTACATTTGATTGAATAACTGGGAGAATGTTACTGGAAGAATACTACAAAATGAACATTGCCTCCCATTCTGTGTTCCAATTCTCATGAGACAATATCCTTTGCAGCCCACCCTAACTGGAAACATGTCAGAAAAGGAATTCTGGGAAATCATATTTTAGGCTAGCCAAATTAACACATCAAAAGGCATCACAGATTACATATATACGGAAAAACTTATAGTGACACAATACAATACTTACTATACCACACATAATACCAAAAAATTAATTTTGAGGGCTTCCCTGATGGCACAGCGGTTAAGAATCCTCCTGCTAATGCAGGGGACACAGATTCGATCCCTGGTCCAGGAAGAGCCCACATGCCACGGAGCAACTAAGCCCGTGTGCCGCAACTACTGAGCCTACACACCGCAACTACTGAAGCCCGCATGCCTAGAGCCTGTGCTCCACAACAAGAGAAGCCACCTCAATGAGAGACCCATGCATTGTAACAAAGAGTAGCCCCTGCTTGCCACAACTAGAGAAAGCCCGCGTGCAGCAACAAAGACCCAACACAGCCAAAAATAAATACATAATAAAATAAATCTTTAAAAAAAATCAATTTTTAATGCATTAGAGACCTAAATATAAAGGACAAAGCAATAAATTTTCTAGAAGAGAACATAGATAAATATCTTCATGACCTTGAGGTTGCCAAGTACGTCTTAAACAGGGCACAGAAATTACTAATCACAAAGAAAATTATTGACAATTTAACTACATTAAAATTTAGAAATTCCACTTATTGAAAGACAAGACATAGATGGGGAGATTTAAGAGTACAAAATCAAACTTCAGGCTAGTAAAATATGTTTGCAATATGTATATGTAACCTACAAAGAACTGTGTCAATAGTCCATAGAGAATGTCTACAAAACTGAGAAAAATGCATAGTCAAATAGAAAAAAAGGATTTCCAAATCACCAATAAACATATGAAAAGATATTCTTCAAAGAAATGCCAATTAAAACCACAATTAAAGACCAAATTCCATACAACAGAATGGTTAAAATTTAAAAGAAAAGCAATATCAAATGTTGTCAAGGAAATGGAGCAACTAGAACTTTCAAATCTCGGTGTAGGATGTGTACATTTGTACAACCACTATAGAAAACTGCTTGGCGGTGTCTACAAAAGTTAACTGCATTTATAAGTCATGATGTAGCAATTTCATCAAAAGAGAGAAATACTCTAAATGCCAATAATAATAATAATAATAATAATGCCAATAATAGAATGGATAAATTGCAGTCTTCCTATGAACTGCAATAGAACATCACAATGAAAATGAACAAGCTCTTGCTCCATGCGACATCATTGCTGAATCTCAAAGAGAAAATTGAATGAAAGAAGCAAAGCACAAAGAATACTGGGTGATTCTATTTATACAGCAACAGGGTTCAAAATCAATTTAAAATCTATGATGTTAAATTCAGTAAGAATATTTATGTTTAAGGAAGAGAGTGGGAATAATGTCTGGAAGGTGGCATTGAGTGTCTTCGGGGTGTTGCTAGTGTTCTATTAGCAGGGGTGTTGACCTGGTTAGTGGTTACATGAGTGTATCCCCTTTATGAAAATTCACTGAGCTTAATATTTATGTGCTTTTCTTTTTAAATGTTACCTTTCAACAAAAATGTTGCTAAAAAGTTAAATTTGAAATGGTGATTATCAACAAATACTAACATGGAAGGGGCAGAAGCTTTTAGATATAGATTGCCCCAGGAAGGATACCAGGAAATACCAACCATGCAGGGAACCAGATTCCCAGAAGTGAGGAACTCATCAGGAATGAGCGCCAGGAACAAAAAGCAAGTGAAGCCAAGAAAGAAAGTCAGATACAAGATCTGGAAGAGGTAAAACTAGAAGATCCCCGAATTACCATGGCTGACATACGAGCTTAGAAGCTGAAAAGCATTTAAAGATGAAGGAAGTGGTGCCCACATGAGCATTCAAGATAGGCATCACTGAGCAATGCGGTCATTTGAGACAGTGATTTGTTTAACCATTTATCCCAATCATTTTTTAGTCTTACTGTCTTGGTTCCCAACTGACACAGGTCACCTTGCAATCTTAGATTATAGAACTTAACTTCTATTTGACAATTCTCAAAGGATTTCAATGAAGTAGGGGAAAGGGAGTTCTCATATGATATGTACTAACTATTCAAAACCACCCTTTCTCTGTCTCTCCTTGGTCTTTGAAAAATCAAGAATGTTTATAATACAATAACGAAATAAAAATAAAGTCATTCATCAAGAACCCTGTATTTATTTTCTTTATGTCTGAAGGTTGTTAAATCCTAATTATCCTGAACTATTTTCATACTGCTGAGCAGCCTCCACTTATGAAGTCAGTAATTAATATTCAATTTGCCTAGAGCTTTCAGATTTGCATGTTAATTATTGATTTCTTAATCACTAGGATGGGTATTTGAGAGCTTTAGAGAACACTGACATTTCAGTAAATGTTACAGAGTGATCATCTCTGTAGATTGGGGTTTTTAAGAAAATATTTTGCAGTCTTTTATTTTCAGATCTCCTCTCCACCTGCAGCTCTGATTCTTTTCCTGAGGCATCTGTGTAAGCTTTGCACCGGTGTTATTGATATAATTACAAGGATGAACCTGGAAAGGGACAGTGTTATCCTTTATGGTCTCAGCCTGACCATCCTTCTACTAGTGTCCTCTCTCTAACAGGCACAGATTTGGAAAAGTTAATTATAGCTAGTACCTTTTAAATTACCTACACGAATCCACTTTTTAAGCAACTTTTTTCAACATTTTAAACACTTTAAACTGAGGGCATCACGCCTGCAGTTATCCCACCTCAAGAGGAAGCCAGATGCTTGACCATGTGTACCTCCATCATTACCTTTATATTCTTCTCCATCCTTTTCCTAAAACGCTTCTGCCCCATACTGAGATCTAAGCCTGGCTTTGAAGTGGTCCGGCATAAGCTTGATAGAGCAGCCGCTTTTAAATGGCTAACCCAGTGCTCAATCCTGACCCTCTTCTCACTTACCTGCTGTGGGAGACTGTATTGATAGCTCCAATTCTTCATCCTCCCTGGGTCTGTTCCCTTTCTTTGTGCTGTTTCAATCTCTCCTGTGAAAAACGCAAATAATATTCCTATGCTCACCCCCACTCTGCCCCAGCTTGGGTTCTGTCATGTGACTCGCTATGTCAAAGTGAATGTGAGTGGGCCCGAGTGAAGAAATGTTTGAAAAGTGCTTTTTCTCGTTTTGGCTAAGAAGCACCTTCTGGATCTTCTGAATCTCTGACATGCTCTCAGCTAATTCCCACCTCCATCTCAGGAGTATAAAAAAACTCAAGTGCTTATCCCTCTAGGGGCAGCAGGAACTCAGTAGTGTTGTCTATGGTACTCTCTGCCCTGATAACCAGATTTTTTTTTTTTTTGAAAACCAGATTTTATTTCCCTGCTTCCACACCATGGCAGCTGGGGAATTACTGAAAAGCTGCCATCTCCTACGATTCCCTTGACTCTCAGATGCCTCCTATTTTCTAGAGGTCATAGCCCCTTTGCGAACAATTTGGAACTAACACTGGTGTCGACTGATAAAAAAATACACAACCTAAAAGTTGAGAGTTATGTTTTATCCAGTGGACAAAACTGGAGACTTAAGCCCTGGACTCAGCATCTCAGGTAACTCTGAGAGACTGTTCCAAAGAGGCAAGGCAGGGGGAGCTAGGATATATAGGAGTTTTTGCAACAAAGACCAGGTAATCGGAACATCAAAAGATTACTATTAATTAAAGAAAACCAGATATCTCAAGTTAAGGAATTTAGCACTTTTCTATATATGGGAAGATGCACAGTCTGGGCTCACTGAAATCATTCCTTTGGTATGTACCTCAGCTATCTGGGGCCAGTATCCTGTGCTTCTCATCCTGAATCTCCTCAGGGTACACCATCTGGGGTGGTACAGTGGCTGACTGCTAGATGGGGGGCAAATCCTGCCTCCAACCTGAGGTCCCTCAGGGCTCACCATCAGGACAGCTGTAATGTGATGGCTTGATGGCTACAACATCCTTTGTTTACTGATATGGCAGGTGGCATTTTTAGTTCACACTGGGGACCCCTTTCTCAATGACCCTCACCTGCATACCCTCTCATCCTTCATTCCCAACTCTTTTCTTTCTTCAAGTACAGAGGTTTTTCTTTCCCTCTAACAGCAGAAATACGGAGAAAAGGGAATTCGCTAGCCAGGTATTCTCCCAAACCAATTTCTTATGTCAAGATTAATTCATGTTGCTTTTGTTTTCTTTCCATGCTATGACCTCCCTTCCCTGAAGGCCAAGGTCTAGTCTCAGTGATGGGAAGGGCAATAGAACAAACAAGGGAATTGAGGCAGCAACAGCAAGAGCAGAAATCAATTACTACCCCATTTGTTCATTTGTCTATCAGACGAATACGTGCCAACTCACAGACAGGTATGATCCAGGTGAGCTGACAAGTCACCTGAAGTATCAAGTCCAAAACAGGAGCTCAAAAGTAGTATCAAGTAGTGGACATCGAAACAGACGAAAGATACTGGTAAAAACCCCAAGCCATAGAGACATCAAAAGAAAGAGTCAAAAAAAAAAAAAAAAAGAGTCAAGTCAGAGAAGATAAAATAGAGAGATTCATGCTGTGACAGGGGTGTAGGATTCCAGGGAGGGCAAACTGGGACTGGGGTTCACTATTCATGTGCAAGGGCAGGCCAGAGAGATACCATCATGGCCATAGCTCGCTGTTTCAACACGCTTATGCGTCAACTGTGCTGAGACCACACTTCCTCCTTCCTAATGCAGCCGTTTTCATGAACCACTGTCTAACCATCTTGAGGAATCTGGAAAGGATCTGCTTTTGTCCTCCAAGTGCAATATGAACCAGCACTCATGGCTTTTTTGAGTTTTGCCACATTCACGTGTCTTAGGGATGCTTTGGTCATATAATTAAAGGTACAAATATTGCTATCCCACCACTCTCACCTGTTATGAGTCCTCTCCCTTTAACAGAATCACCCTGATATTTTGAGGGTTTCAATGATTAGAACCAAGCATTTCTGATATTAACATATTTATGACTTCTACATCAATATAATAAAAGATGGAAGCAAAGCCACGTTCAAGCTCACAAAGTCTGACACATAAAAGGATAAACTATGATCCCCTTCCCCTTCCAAGCCAGCCCCCTATAAGTAGTTGAGGTTCTTCCTTCTTTTCTTCTCTCCCCAAATTACTCCTTAAATCCTTGTCCACTTTTCCTAATTTGGATCTCATGACCACGTCCAAGCTGGGTCAGATGCTCCTTCCTTCCCTGTGCTCCATGATGCGTCGTGCATCTTTCTGTCACGCTACTTCCAATTATTTTTAAACTCCCTGTTTATGAGCCTCACTGGGCTGTGAACTCCTACAAGGAGGGTCTCTGACATTTTGTCCCTTCTCTATCTCATTCATCTCTGTAACCCCAGGACCAGCCTAGCACAGGGCCTGGCATAGATTAGACTTTAGGAATATATAGTGGTGGTCAAAGCACACTTAAAGTAATTGCAGTGTCTCTGACCTTTGTCCAAAAATCTGGACCATGACTTTGGTTGGGACCCTCCTTGGTACAGCTGTAAGAATCTTTTAGTGATTTTCTGCTGTTGGCCTTTCCTCATTACCCTGACCATGAAGTAGACTTCCCATGTGCTCACATGGTTCTAGTATTGACCTGGACTAGCTCTACTCAGCCATGAGTCTCAAAACCCTAGAAGAAATATCTGGAGAAGAGGAAAAGGGAAGTATTTGAGTAAGGACAGCCTGAACACCAGTCAGAGACAAACTATGGAAGAATAAACATCTTCCATCTGAAAAAATGATGTGCAAGCACTTTGTGCTGCCTCAGCTGTGAGGCAAGTGCGAGGTGCTGTCTGGGTCAAGGATAATCATTATTTCTGCTGTCTGGACCACTGGAGACAGGATCCATGACCCCAATGCGTCTTTTCCATCTTTGACACATATTATTCTATGAATTTTTGATGTTTCAATCTGTGTGCTTTGGGGAGAATCACGGTGATTACAAAAGAGTACCTTCCATTCTCTTGGGCGTGTGATGGATGGCTGGTTTCCAAGCATATTTCCCTGCAGTAGGGAGACACCGAGGGGGCATTATGCTGGCGGGGAGCAGTTCTTACATCCACTACTTGTGAAAGACAGGCTAAATCCTTTCAAGATGGAAAGCTGTGGGTTTGTCTCTTCCCCATTTCGGCAATTACCCTTAGGCTGCTCCATTTCATAGAGTTATGGAGTGGTTATTTAGGATTAAAGGAGCAATTGAATCTGTATCAAAAATAAGTTTGAGAGTCCTCGCCTCCCTGACAGACGTGTTATTACTGCCTTCGCAAAGGGGCATTTACCTGTCTGTCAGAAATACACTTTGTTTTCATTGTGTGTGAAATTCTCTTTTACTTCTGAAAACGCATCTGTGAAATAAAACGACAGCTTCCGACAGGCATTTCCCAAGGGGATGCGCAAGCCTTCACCCTGCTCTTGTAGGTCCTGGCCTCTGAGCCGCACCATTTGCTGATGAAATGCAGTCTCGGCCCTGCGTGCTTTAAAAATAGAACCCCATGGATTTCTTTCATTTCCAAGGTCCCCGTTGCCCCCCTCATTCACACACTATTTAAGAGATTCCTTTCCTGAATGTTCTCCTTCGTTTTTCCGGAAATAAAGTACTTTGCATTTAAAGGGGGGGACGTGTGATAGCTCTGTGACTGCAGGGTCCCTACCTAATTAAGATCCCGGGATGCGGGTGCTCTCCTGTTTCTGAAATGTGCTCAGAGTGAGCAGCACATCATCCTCTGGGTGAGTCATCCAGTTTTCAGGCTATCATCTCTCGCACTTCATGAAAACCTTGAAAGTGTGTTGTCAAGAGCCAGCTCTAATATTAGTGGTAATACCTACCTAGAGCTCTCGATTTGCAGACTGCTTTCACATCCCCTGCCTCTTTTGAGCCTTTTAATAATCTCAGGAGGTGATGTGTTCCCACTTTCCAGGTCAGAAAATGAAGGCTTAGACAGGATAAGGGTCTTGCCAAAGTAAAGAACACTACGGATGGCCTAACCCAGCTCTCCTGGGTCGATAGCCCAGGCTTCTTCCACTGCCAAAGAAAAACCATTACTAATTAGACAAAAGTTATGGGGCTGGGGCCTGGACCCAGGCGTGTGTTGGGCATGTCCACAGTTTCCTGGGGGAGTCTAACATGCAGGCAGGGCTGAGACCAGCTGCAGTTCCCCATACATCCCTCCTCCAGACTCAGCCCTGGGCTCAGGGATCCCAGTGGAAGTAATGACTTTTCAGGTAGGAAGAGGCCGGGGCTCTGTGTATGCAGGTGCGTGGGTGTGTTGGGGGAGGGGACAGGAGGAGGGGTCTAATCTGCATATGCACCACAGGAACTCTGAGAAGTCAGAGAAATGAGGTCCCACTTCCTTAAGTATCTTATGCTCACTAAGAGAAACAGAGAAGGGGTTTTGGAGAGAGGGAGTCAGACTGTAGCCACAAATTTAAGACTGTCTTTGCATATTGTACAGTGATTTTATTTCAGGGTTTCTCAACCTCTGCACCATTGACATTTGGAGCCAGACACGTCTTTATTGTGGTGGCTGTCCTGTGTATTTCAGGATGTTTGGCAGCATCCCTAGCTTCAACCCGTTAATGCCAGAAGCCCCCTCTTCCCCAGGTGTGACAGCCAACATTGTCTCCAGATATTCCCAAGTGTCTCCAGGGGAACAAAATCATCCTTCCCTGTTGACAGCTACTGTTTTATTTCATTGTGTTAAGTATACACATATCTGTCTCCCCTTAACTGTGGGCTACTTGAAGGCAAAGGCTACGCTGTCTGTACTCACCTCTTTAATCACCCAACCTGGCGACACACAGTAGAGATGTTTCAATTCACAGTGGCCACTTAAATTGACCTGTTGTTCCCCAGGGTTTTTACTTCATAGTCCTCGTCCCTTGGCCATAACTTATCAGAGAAAAGGTGATGCCTAATTCAAAATCATCCAATCAGATTCTCCCTCCTGTTGGAACTGAAGCTGATGGACTCTAGGTCAGCATGGGCTGGTCTTTTACACAGATTAGTTGGGAGCTGGGAGCAGCCTCTTACACTATCACATGAACCGAGACACAGAGAAAGCCAATCTTCCAAGATATAAGAGTTAAACATATTCAAGCAGTGACAGGGAATAGCTGGAGAACCTCTGGGTCCATGATGGTTTTCAGACACTGCCTGATGGTTTTTCCAGTCCCTTCCCGAAGCCTGGCTGCATTCCTGTCCTTGGGTTCTAGGAAACACCCCTTCATCTTTATGACAAACTCCTTTTTTGTAAGTAAAATAGCTTGACTTGGATTTTGATATTTGAAATCAAAGAAACCTTACTAATACTAACGGGATCTGGCACTGGGTAGATAGTCAACAAATTTTGTTTAATTAATTGATGAGTGAATTAATGGGCCAGCAGCCAAAAAGAAGAGGTAGTGGGCTTCCCTGGTGGCGCAGTGGTTAAGAATCCACCTGCCAATGCAGGGGACACGTGTTCGAGCCCTGGTCTGGGAAGATCCCACGTGCCGCAGAGCAACTAAGCCTGTGCACCACAACTACTGAGCCTGCTCTCTAGAGCCCATGAGCCACAACTACTGAAGCCCGCATGCCTAGAGCCCATGCTCCACAACAAGAGAAGCCACCACAATGAGAAGCCCGCGCACTGCAACGAAGCGTGGCCCCCACTCTCCACAACTAGAGAAACGCTGCGCGCAGCAACAAAGACCCAATGCAGCCAAAAATAAAAAATAAATTTAAAAAAAAAGAGGTAGTGAGAGCAACAAGGCTTTCTCAGTAGGAGAAGCACTGCCAGTCACTTGGGGTCCACTGGGATGGAGAGATGGCTCATCCCTTTAGACACTGCCCAGCCCTGCCTGGAAGCAGAGGCAGATCCAGACACTGGGAAAGAAGGAGTTTGGTGGTAGAGTGAGATGTGCAGTATTAAAACCTGACAGGATGTGGACAAGAATCCAGTCCTCTGGGATTCTAATTCAAACTGTTGAGTCTTTCCAAGCTGGGCTGAGCCTGGGGTAATAGGGCTCCCCCTGCCTACAAAGATTCTAATTATTCGCTCAGCCACAGCTGCTGCTCCGAAAGCATTTCAAGGAAACTCCCACTTCTTAGTCATCCACACCACAATGCAATTTTGTTCCCAGATCCCTGAGAGTCTCCCAGGATGAGCTGAGATTCCTTCTGGATGTGGGTCTGCTGCAGACTGGGATTTGAGGAGAGCTCTCCCAGCTCCCCTGTGGGCACACCAGGATGGCATTCAGCTCTGAAAAGCAAACAGCACCCAGTGAGGAGACCAAGCTGAGGTCCTGTGTGACACTGAGGGCGAGCAAACACACCCCTGCGTGAGGTCAGGCAGGAGAGACACAGAAGGTCCCTGGCCTGCTGAACGATCAGCAGATGAGTGCAGGTGGTGGGACTGATTTCAGTTGTACCCAGCAAGGCTCCACATTATTAAGTAACAGTGGCTACTGACTATGGCATCAAATCAGTGAAGTCAAAACCGCAGTGGCTATTACTCAGAATAGCCAAAAGGTGGAAACAACCCAACTGTCTATTGGCAGAGGAACTGATAAACAAATGTGACATATACACACAATGGAATATCATTCCCCCTTAAAAAGGGATGAAATTCTGGTACAATACATACTACAGTATGAATGAACCTCAAGGACATCACGGTCAGTGAAATAAATCAGTCACAAAGAGACAAATGCTGTATGGTTCCTCTTAGGCACAGCACCTAGAGGAGTCAAGTTCATAGAAACAGAAAGTAAACGGTGGTTGCCAGGGGCTGAGGGGAGGGGTAATGGAGAGTTGTTGTTTAATACATATAGTTTCCGTTTGGCAAGATAAAAAGCGTTCTGGAGGGAAGTAGAGAACGGACTTGAGAACACAGTGGCGGAAGGGGAAGCTGGGACGTAGTGAGAGAGTAGCATTGGCATATATACACTACCAGTTGTAAAATAGATAGCTAGGCGGAAGCTGCTGCAGAGCACAGGGAGATCAGCTCGGTGCTTTGTGACGACCTAGAGGGGTGGGATAGGGAGGGTGGGAGGGAGGCTCAAGAGGGAGGGGATATGGGGATATAGGTATACACACAGCTGATTCACTTTGTTGCACAGCAGAAATTAACACAACATTGTAAAGCAATTATATTCCAATAAATATGCATAAAAATATAAACATCAAAAAAAAAAGAATTCTGGAGATTGGTTGCACAACAATGTGAATGTACTTAACACTACTGAAATGGTTAAGTGGAAAATTTTATGCTGTGTGTATTTTACCACAATTTTTTAAAAACAACCATAGTGGCCAAGAGTGTCACCAACATGCCAAGGCTGGAGAAAATAGACAACTAACATCTACTCACTGAACAGATAGCTCTTTGTGAAAGGCTCAAAGCATAAGGCAAACAACTGCCAGCTCAGAGTTTCAGGAAAGGGACTTCTCTGCCTGGGTACTTTTCTCTTGGACAATGTTTCCCTGTAAAACCTCCCAGGCATTTGCGCGGCATGTTTCTGATCTATTGTACCATCTGAGGCTGTCTCAGGAAGCTGTGACTCAAAGGTAACCCAAAGAAGGTACATAATCCTCTCTGTTAGCCTTGTAGGCGTGGGCTATCTCTGTCACCAGAGAATCCTAGGGGTTGGGGGTCATGGAGCAGAGACAGACAGATAAGTGAACTTTGACAATGAAAGTGCTGGATACCACTGAGATCCCAGGGTATCAGGTAGATGCTACCATTTCTGTATATTGAGGAGATAAATTTTGGTTGCAAAAGCAACCATTGGTGGCCTGAAAGAGTAATCATAGGAAAGTGGATGGACAGGAAGAAAACACCTCCTTGGTAAGGACTACTATCCAGAACTCTGATGGTGGGCAGTCGGTGGGATAAATAATCACCCACAGCCCCACCGAAGCCCAGGCAGGAGCATCCCTCTAGGAGTTCCTCCTCTTCTCAGCCTTCCTGGGACACCCCCATAAGAGTCAGCCAGCCCTTCCCAGGGACCCCAGCACTTCCAAATTCAATAGCATCTGGCTTGTTCCACGAGAGGGCCTCCCAGATGCAGGGATGACAGGCACGAGCTCTATACATGTTTGCAGCAGGAATGAACCACTGAGGACCACAGGTTCTGACAGTGAGGGACACATCTTGGAGGTCTCTGTCCCCTGCCCCAGCTCCCACAAAGGGGATTACTCCAGCTGACCACAGAGAAAGCCTGAGGGCCTACAATGCAATTTTGAAATAAGCATTTCTAGTGTGGCAAGCGATCTATACAATGTGGCATCTCCACCCCAGCATCAAACCTAAGGGAACCAACCATTGAGCCGAGTATAGCACAGGAATTCCCCAGCTTGCAAAAGACCTATGCCCCCAGCCTCTCTGCCTTCATGCTGTGATGCACCCAACAATATTAACTGAGTGAGTGCGCGGCAGATATGGTGCTCGATGCTAGGAAACCAAGGGTGAAAGAGAAGGTGCTTGATGTCACGGAGCTTATACTGTTACGCGGGGAGCATATTTTCCCAGGAAAAGGTAACTGAATGTGGGACACAGATGCCCAACATCATTACACAGAGTGTTTACAATCCCCTTCAGGTTTGAACTAATAAAACTGAACCTGAGTACGGTGTCCTTTTATTAAGAGGGTTATAGCAGTACCATGCTCTACACATCAAGGGTTCCTGGCAGTGAAGACTCTACACCCCCTCCCAAGGGCCTGTCTTTCTAATACAGCATCCTAGGAGCCTGCCCTAGGGAGAAAAGTTAAGTCTCCCATCCTGGTGCACAAAGAAGCTGGTCTTCTTAGAAGAACAATCACAATAAGGGTGTGTGTCACATTAACTCAAAGCAATGACTTTTTTTTATCTTTAGTGGAGTAGAATTGCTTTAGAGAATTGTGTCAGTTTCTGCTGTACAAAGTGAATCAGCCACATGTATACATATATGCCCACCTCCCCACCCTCTTTTTTTTTTTAAAGCTCTTTATTGGACTATAACTGTTTTACACAAAGCAATGACTTTTAGAGTCAGACAGCTTGATTCCACCACTTACTGACTGTGTGAACTTGATTCTCTCTGTGCCTCAGTTTCCCCAAGTGTAAAATGACGATACTAATCCCAACCTTCCAGAGTTTCTAAGTACATTGAAAGAGGGCTTGTATTTAAAGCCCTTGCACCAAGCCTGGCAAATGAGACTCTTAGCAAATTCCAGGTTCCCTTCCTCCTCTGGGCTGACTCTCCCTCCTCCCACCCCCTGACGCAGACCCCATACAGTCCTCTAGAGCAGGGGTCCCCAACCCCCAGTCTGTTGCCTGTTAGGAACCGGTCCGTACAGCTGAAGGTGAGTGGCGGGCAAGTGAGCAAAGCTTCATCGGCGCTGCCCATCACTCCCCATCTTTTGCATTACCGCCTGAACCAACCCCTCGCCCCCACACCATTCCGTGGAAAAATTGTCTTCCACAAAACCGGTGCCTGGTGCCAAGAAGGTTGGGGACCACTGCTCTAGAGCACCCTACACAGGCTTCCTTCCTCCTGTCAGGATTGTACTTGTTTCAACCAAATTTAAATTTTCCCAGTTTCTGTCAACAGATAACCCTCAGGACCTGAGGCATCCTTGGGACCACAGGTCTGTGAGTCCTCATCACTTAACTGTAGACCCCACACATAAAGAGAAATTGCCCAGAGGAGGATGCAGGTGGTGTGGAGCTCTGATAAGGGAATATTGGGGATAATGAGACATTCAGAAACCCCCTGGAACAGAATGGCCCATCCCATAAGCACATCAGGACAGCCCTTTAGCAATGAAGCCACCACTCAAAGCCCTTCCGCTCAGAGGCCAAAGTGATCCGTTTTCCCTGACTTCCCCCTCTCCCCTCCTCCTTCTTTCAAGACAGCACTCGAGGCTGGATGAGTTGCCTATTTGTACAGTAGTGCCTCCCAGTTTTATTGCAAATTAAACATGCACACATTATAAACAAACAATAGATGTCTGTAGAGCAAATATACAGCTTTCGGACCCCTCATAAATTCTTCAAGAGGAGCTCTTTGCTGTTTATAGCCTCAGTACAATTTTGAGTGAGTTACAACCCTGTGGGGGATGTCAGGAAGGAGACTGATCACTTAGAGGGGCTGAGAGTAAGACTCCCCACTCTCCCATCTTGCTGCAAACTTATTCAGGGTTGGAGTGTGGTGAAGTTCCAGTCTCACACTGGTCCACACTCACCTCCTCTCCATGCCTTTTGATTTCTTATAAGATTCTCTTTCTCTAGCAAGCTCAGAATTCATCCCTGCTCACCAAAAACCAGAATCCACTCACCCACCCTTACTGCTTTAAAGTCTCATGTCAGGAGACCAAGGCCCAGAGAGGTTAAGAAACTTACCAATAAGCATGGGACTTCCCTGGTGGCACAGTGGTTAAGCATCCGCCTGCCAATACGGGGGACACCAGTTCAATCTCTGGTCCACAACTACTGAGCCCACGCACCGCAGCTACTGAAGCCCTCACACCTAGAGCCCATGCTCCGCAACAAGAGAAGCCACCTCAGTGAGAAATCCCCACACTAGAACAAAGAGTAGCCCCCACAACTAGAGAAAGCCCGCATGCAGGAATGAAGATCCAACGCAGCCAAAAAAAAAAAAAGAAAGAAAGAAACTTATCAACAAGTAGCAGAGCCCAGACCAGAACACAGATCTTCTGACTCCCAGCTCAGCCCTCTTCCTAATACAATGTGGATCCAGGAACCTGACTTAAATGAAGGGACTTGTAAGTGCTTGAAATACTCAAAACCCTGGATGATCGTGTGCTATAAAGGGCAGGAAATCTGAGCAAGAAGCCGAAGCCCAGTTGTGGCAGATAGAGTCAGGATGCCAAAACCAAAATCAGGAGCCAACTGGAGGGAGCAGAGGGGGACCAGAGTGTGGCCAGATTCTCATTCCTGAGGGAGGACATAGGAGATACATGCAGGACCGGTTAGTTGCAAGCAGGGAGATGGACAGGAAGCACAGGGATTTCCAACACTGAATCCAGGAACAAGTTTACACTTAGAGCATCCCTCACTTCCATGTAATGGGTTTAGTGTTCTTGTAAAATCTCTGCTTCACACCAACAATCTGTTCTCTATCTTAGAGAAAGTCAGTGGAAGCACCATTTTAAGCAGGTCCTAAGCTCAAGTGGGTGATTTCCATCTCAGGACACTCTGGGAGACTGCTCTATCCCACACAGAGAATAGCATCTTGAGGTCTCCTGTAGGCTTCATGTGACCCTGGCAGGGGTAGTCTCCAGCAGAGGAGGTGCTTGGATATCAGCTCTTGCCCTACCATGTTCAGATGAGGAAACCGAGACTCAGAGAGACCAGCTTGCTGAAAATGACACAGGTGGTAACCAGAAGACTCCTTATTTAATTCTGGCCTGCAGACTCCCATTCCAGCACTCCTCCACCCCACCAAGCTTCCCCTAAACTACCTCCATGGCCTTGCTGCCTTCCTAAACCACATATTATAGGTGATGATGTTTTTTTAAGTAATTCAACTTTACTTTTTGAGGATGTTGTCAGTGTCATGAAATGCCTTGAGATCATTGCCAAAACTCTAGAAGACATCTCTCTCTAACCCTCATGTACGTAGAGTCTGTGGAAGGGTGAGAGAAAACAGGCAGTGGTAGAAAGTGGAAGTCAAGGTGAACGAGTGACTTTCCATGCATTGTGGTTGCCTAGCCCCTCCCCTGCTTCTTGTGGGCGGTAGGAAGCACCATGAAGATAGTTCCTTTTTCTCTCCTTGTCCCCTCCCTGGGTATCCCCATTTGACTCCAGACATCTAAGACTATCTTTCCATAAGGAAATAATCTGTAATAGTGAAAAAAGCAAAGAGAAAGGATTCGAAATGACCAAGAGTCAAGAAAAGCATGTTGTATCATTAGCTAGGACAACATGTAGCTATTATAAGTGGCATTTATGAAGTTCAGTGGGAAAATATAGTCTGCAAAGTCTTCAGTAGAGAATGTAACAAATACATGAGAACTAGAAACTGAGAATTCTGCCTAGGGAAAAGGCTGGATTCGAAGTGTAACTAAATGTTAACTATGGATTGTCTGAGTAGTAAGACTATAAGACATTGTCATGGGCTGAATGTTTGTGTGTCCCTCCCCCCTCCCCCCTGCAAATTCATATTGAGATCGTCATGTGATGCTAGTAGGAGGTGGAGCCTTTGGGAGGTGATTAGGTCATGAGAGTGGAGCCTTTAGGCATGGGATTAGTGCCCTTATTAATGAGACCCCAGAGAGTTTTCTCACCCCTTCCTTCATGTGAGAACACAGCAAGAAGACAGACATCTATGAACCAGAAAGCCGGCTCTTACCAGACACCAAATCAGTGGATGCCTTGACCTTGGACTTTCCTGCCTCCAGAACTGCGAGAAATAAATGTTTGTTGTTTGAGTCACTCGGTTTATGATGTTTCTGTTATAGCAGCCCAGTCATATTTTTTCTGTGCTTTCTGTTTGTCTAGTTTTCAGCTTTTTATAATGAATATAAATTTTATAACAGAAAAAAGTAAACCTTATTTTTTTTAAATTGTCTTTTCAAATGGTGCCAAAATTTTAGAGACCATAGAGTATAGCGATTAAGACTCGGGCTCAGAAAGACTTGCTGACTCCCAGGGTTAACTGTTTGTTGTTTATCCCTCTGTGCCTCCATTTTCCCTTTCGGACAGTTTGGATAAAAATAATGCCTGCCTCACATTGTCATCATGAGGATTAAATGAGATACAGTATATAAAGCACCATCTCCAACACCTGGCACATAATAGGTGCGTCATAACTGTTAGCGACTTTTACCACTATCATTGATGCTACTGTTGCTAAACCCAGCACACGAGCTGGTGATCAAGAGCTGGTGACAAAGGGTCAAGAACAGCCTGGGTGGACTAGACCCCAAGGTTACTAAGTGAAGATGGCAGTGCTAGAGCAAACTTCGAGCCTTTCAGTTCCTAAAGAGCTACCGGTTGGTCTGCAGTGACAGGAAATTCCTGCATAAAGGACATTGGACAGTTAGCAGAGTCACCATTCTGCCTCACTGTGAGCTTCCTGACTCTACACCTTCTCAGGACAGAATTACACTTTCTGGTGGGTTCAACTGTAGATAAATTTTCCCAAACTAGAGGACCCCCAAGTTGTTCCCCAGACAAATGTGTTCTTTTGATTGGAACATAAATTCTTACATTATAAAGACTGTTCTTGCGGCCAAAAGCATTCACCAAAAAATGATGAGAGACTGAACAAGATAACAATAGAATTCCAAATAACAATTGAGTTTCTCTGAAAAACATCACTATTTTGTGTCCAAGAAGTTCCATTAGCTTCTTGGCATTGAGGATACGTGACTGGGAAAATAGTCATTTTTTCCAAAGTGACAGACTTCCTTAAAATAAATGAATGGATTCCCTTTATGCAGGTCCTGAAAACCCTATCTGAGCAGATTCTAGACCACCATCTCTCTGGACTGATGACTGTTCTGTTCATTTACAGACGGTCTTAGATTATTAGATGCATAGAAGGTCCTCCATGGGGGCAGACCCTCCTTGCTACTCACAGACCTTAAGTATAAAACCAGTATCCAGAATGAAGATAAAAATCAGAGGATTTATACCAATAAAGCACCTGAGCAATGCCTGTGGAGACCAATGGGACTGCAAGTTACTGTTTGCAAGATATGTTGATGACATGCTGTTGGTTTAAAATAACTATGAGTCCACAGAGCCCAGTGTTTTCTGCCATTTTTTAAGCTTAATGGTGAGAGGAGCCTCCAAACGAGCATGCCTTCCTTCAGAGGTATCCAGGACACTTTGTGCATGTGTCAATCAGTGGCGCGCCAACCCATCATTAGGCTGATCCGTCCCCGTGGGGAAACTGAGGGAGCAAAGAGAGCAAGGACCGCACATGTCACCTCCTCATCTTGTTTCCAGGTGGCGGCATCTCTGGATACATACCCTCCACTCTCTCCCCCGTTTCCAGTGCTGATGGAATAAATGTTTATGAAGAGTAGATTTCATTTTATGGAGAGCAGGTTTTAATGAATACAGCTGTGTGTTTACCCCCAATTTATCCTCTGTTTTTGGCAATAAAATTTGACTGCATCTGAAGGAGATTTTCATAGTTCTGTCAAGAAAGGCAGCTTATAACATAAAAAGCTTATAGCTTTTCAGAGAAAAAAAAGAATTCTGAAGCTTGGAGTGGTTTAAAATTTTTTTCCTACATCCCCTACAAGAAATGAACTATCGTATCCATGCCCAGGGTCTTTGAGGTCTGTAGCAGGAAATCCTCCTATTATTTGATGATACAATTTCCACCGTGACTGGCATGTTTCAGAAGCAAAGTGATTGCTTTTCTTCTAAATTTCTTTCCAGCATTATCGTTATTATTGCCATCACTGCTAGATTAGGCACTAGTTTTGCCTAAAGCAACAAATCATCAAAAATGCATAACCTTCAAGGCTCTCCCTAAGTTATCAGTATACCTATAATGGATCTTATATTATCATTGTTGCATTTTTATTTCTATCACACTAGGACTCTCCAGGGATCTGAAAAACTCCCTCCACCTTCGTGAGCAGAAAAGCATTCCAAAGCTCCATAGATTTCCGCCAGACAAATGAAAATAGTATTAGCTGGAGAATTCAGACCCCAGTGTTGGTTTTGCCTGAACTAACAAGAAGATTTCATTCTACATTGCCTTCAATCTTCCCCTCGGCGATAAGAAATTCTACCACACCGGAATGGAGACCCTAGGTGCGATGTACAATGGGCCCTCAGCAATGTGGGCCAGCCAGCAGAGGGACAAGTCATTTTGTGGGCAGTACTGTGAGCTCATGGAGGTAGGGACCCAGACTCACTTGTTTTCCATCCTCCAGAACCTACTAGAGGATCCTGTAATGCTGTTGAATCTCAGCAAGCTCAGTTAAAAGAGGCTGGTTCTGGCAATAGCAACTAGATGGTCCAAGACTCAGGGTCTGACAGGCATAGTTTGTTCTGCATTGACTTGGGCATGGCAGTGTGTGGCATGGGGGAGAGAGGACGGGGCATGATGAGTACTGAAATGGAAGAGCTTGGTATTGGGGGGATGCATACAGACAGGTGATGGCAATTCTAATGCTCCCTCCCCTCCCAGCAGGACTTCAGCCAGGAATTTGGAAGGAAGGAGATTTCAGTACCTCTCTACCATCATCCCCAGCTGAGAGGGGAGAAATGAACTGGGTGTAAGCCCCAGCTACAGAGAGTTTAAGTCAGACCCCACTCATGGAGAGAGATTATAATACAGGGCATGACAGCCAGGAGACTACATCTGATACTGAATCAGGAAGTGCAGGGACTGGTGGCCCCTCAAACAAGCAGAGCTCATCCTTGGCCCTCAAATGTCAAGTCTGGGAGTGTGACTTAACTCCAGGCCCCCCAGGGATGGATGTCAGGCTACTAATGTAAGCTGTGTCCTGGTCAGGAATGGCTAGGGATTTATGAGGTCCTGGACCTGCAAGTAGGAGGAGCTGAATGAGGCCAAGACGCAAGCAGTGAACAACTTGCTGTCCCTCCCTGACCAGTTTCTACTGAGGGTTCAAAAGCATGGTAGTTCAATTTGGCTCAAATTGAACCAAAATAAAACATTCTGGCAGAGTGATTATTAAAAGATGATCTCGGCCTGATTTATTTGCTTTGTTATTTGAAGGAAAACAGCAGGTTGTACTATCTTTTTCTAGGCAGCACGTCTAAGATCTTGATTCCTTAAGGGTCTGACACAAGGTTTAGGGAGGCTGGTGAGTAGGCTGGATGTGTCTTGCTTTGGGGAATCTTGCCCAGTGTCGGCTATGCTCCCTCAGTGTAACCGGGCAACCGGATGATTTTATCAAGACGGCAAAGACAGGAAAGCTGGTCAAGTTCCGTACACCAGTGCTCTAGGGAAAGGTATGTTGGTGGCTTCTGGGAGTAGAAGAAGAGAGGAAGGAGGAAAGAAACGACTCACAATTGACCATGGCAAGGAGAGTAGAGGAAAGAGACGACAGAGGTCATGATGGGAAGAGGAAAGGAGATTTTCTCATTGAAGATCCCAGGTGTCCAGGGATTGATGATGTACATGCCACTTGCAGCCAAGTGAAGTCAAAAAAAGGACACAGAATCTTTACCTCTCCTCCCACCATCATCCAACTCTGAGTTTTTAAAGATGATATCCTACACCCATTGTACCAGTTAGGGTTCAATCAGAAAAAGAGAGTCCTCCTGGTTTTCCAAATAGGGAAGTTTTTAACATAGGAAATTAGACACATACACAAACAGGAGCAAAGATCAGGGTAGCAGCTGCCAGAGTTCATCAAATCAAGATGCGATTGAAGCAGGGAAGTAGCTTCAGACGATCTCCGCTGTCCACAGCTCAAAGCAAGTGACACAGGAGATTGCCCAGGTGTGCTGCTAACTTCAGGAATTGCAGAGACGCCTCAATCTCAGCTACCTGCAGCAGGGAGGTCACAAGAACTCACTTGGAAGATTCTATAAATCTCTTTTTTGCCTCCTTCCCATCTGCCCATGACTGTGCCAGAGAATAATGGCTTCTCCTGCTCTGCTGCCCTCCAACTGTCACATGAATTCACAGAATCTAACCCAGAACCATTCCAGAAAGGAATTCTAGGAAATGTATTTGCAGACTTCTCTGTAATGATGATGTAATGATGAAGATAATGTAGAAGCAGACAGAGAAGAAGCAGAGTTAACAGCAGACAATCTGGCATACCCATTGAGGATGGGGGTTTTGCCAGTTTCTTTATCCTTGGCTCATAATTTGAAAATTACAAAATCTGAAATTTATTGATTCCGTTTTGAGTCTATCTCCTTCCACACTGGGTGCTTGAGAAAGTGTTAGCAGTGACTAGCTTATTTATTCACTCATTCCCTGAACATCTGCTGGACTCTTACTCTGTGCCAGGTGCTGGCCCTTCCCTCGGAGGCTTATACTCTAATTAAAGAGTATGTGACCATAATAAACACACTGAACAAGGTAATTTCTTTTCTCACAGCTCTATTGAGGTATATTTTAAATATCATAAAATCCACCCATTTTAAGTATGCAATTCAATGACTTTTAGTAGATCTACTGAGTGGTACAATAATCACCATAAATCAGTTTTAGATCATATTCATCCCCATAATAAGATCCCTCATGCCCATGTACAGTTCATCCCAGGTCCCACGCCCAGCCCCAGGCCACCGAGAATCTATCTTCTGTCTGTATAAATTTGCCTTTTCTTAACATTTCATATAAATGGAATCATACCAACCATTTCAATTTGAGATAAATATGTGATTTAAATGATCCAGAGAGGTGTGTAGAGTAGCTGGGCAGTAGAGAGGTGCAACTTCATTTTGGATGATGGAGGAAGGCCTCCTTGAGAAAATCTGAGTTGAGATATACCTTTTCAGATATACCAGGCATACACTGTCAAGAGCATGAGATAGAGACTATATTAATTGGTATAAAACACACCAAATACATTAAAATACACCAAAACACTAAAATCATAGTTCAGAGATGATGTGAGGATTACATGGTGACAATCATGCCCAAGGAGGGTGTGAAGGGCACATACTGGTAGAGAGAACTCAGGAAGAGGTTGGGCGACTCAGAAGAAAAGGGACAGAGGGCTCTATTTTCTTTATAAATGACAAAGTCCTCGGATTTCATTGACAAATGTGGCCCAGCACCTACTAGAATATTCAGACATAAAAAGAGATGGAACAGGACTCCCTGGTGGCACCGTGGTTAAGAATCCGCCCACCAATGCAGCGGACACAGGTTCGAGCCCTGTCCCAGGAAGATACCACATACCGCGGAGCAACTAAGCCTGTGTGCCACAACAATTGAGCCTGCGCTCTAGAGCCCGTGAGCCACAACTACTGAGCCCATGTGCTGCAACTACTGAAGCCCACGTGCCTAGAGCCCATGCTCCATAACAAGAGAAGCCACAGCAATGAGGAGCCCACACACCACAACGAAGAGTAGCCCCCGCTTGTGGCAATTAGAGAAAGCCCGTGTGCAGCAGCAAAGACCCAACACAGCCAATAAATTAATTAATTAATTAATTATTTTAAAAAAGAGAGATGGAATGGAACTTCCCTGGTGGCGCAGTGGTTAGGAATCCGCCTGCCAATGCAGGGGACACAGGTTTGATCCCTGGTCTAGGAAGATCCCACATGCCACAGAGCCTGTGCTCCATGAGCCACAACTACTGAGCCCATGTGCTGCAGCTACTGAGGCCTGCGCACCTAGAGCCCATGTTCCACAACAAGAGAAGCCACCGTAATGAGAAGCCCATGCACTGCAACGAAGAATAGCCCCTGCTTGATGCAACTAGAAAAAGCCCACGTAGCAACGAAGACCCAATGCAGCCAATAAATTAATTAATTAATTTTAAAAAAAGAGAGAGAGAGAGGTGGAACCAAACAACAGCATCTGCCGCAACCCCTCCCTTACCCCAAGAGCTAAGCCAGGTACAGCAAGCTTTCAGCCGTCAGAGCGGCATGGGGGAGGCAGGGATTAAGACTTTGGAACCAGAAGTTCTTCCAACCCCAGTTCCTCCACTTCCCTGCAAAGTGATCTGAGTTGTTGTCTCCTCGTCTGCAATATGGGAAATAAAAACACTTACCGTGTTGGACCTTTGTGTGATACTATCAGTAAGTGATCAGCCCAATGTCTAACACATCATAAGGCCTTAATAAATGATATGATTTATTATTTTGAAGGGAGGGGCAGTAGGCTCAAGATCCAGGTAGGTAAAAGGCAATGTGAAGTTATACACTACTTGGTAGATCAATTTTGATGCAACTACTTTAGCTATCACATGTACGTAAAAAGACAGATACTAGTGCTGCTAGCAGGCAGAACTAAGTGAAATGACTTGTCTCTCAGAAGCAGCCAGCGACAGGTGAGACTGAACACAATTCTACAAACATAGGAGCTTAGAATACAAGGTGACCATGAGACTGAGAACCCCCAGCCCACCCAGGGAATGCACTAAAATCGTGAGGAGTCTTACTGGATATCTACTGAGATGGCATGGGGGCTGGAACCAATCGTATCTTAAGGGTAAGAGACTCAACAGATGTCAGGGTGAAAGCAGTTATTATCATTATTACTATTATTATTATTATTACTTGTTATTTTCATTTCCCTCCCCCAGCTCAATTTGGCAGATGAGAAAACTAACCGACAAGAGCTAGGCAGACAAGGAGATTGAAAGTCCAGGAAGCTTCAGACTATGAAAAGCTAAGAAATGAGGCAGGGGAGGTGGTCAAAAACCAAGAGGTCCCAGAAACGGGGAAGTCTGGGGCATAGTCATCACCACATTCATCACCATCTCCCCAAATTCCCTTCTAGGACTTTTTCCAAAAACAAATATAAAAACCCTAAAAGGATTGTCCTCAGCTAGCAAAACCCAGTAACAGGATGAAAATAGTACCTACAGCTTCTGCGGTGGGTCATTGCTTGCACAGAGTCTTATCTCAGAATTCTGCTCAGCAAACAATTCAAATGAAATAAATACAAGGAAATATCCATCACTTAGCCCCAAGGCTTTCCAAAGCTGATATTAATTAGTACTGACAAAGAAAACCCAGCCACCAATTATCTTTCTCCTCCATCTTCCAAGGGGACTGTTTTCATTTCTTTTCCAAGTCTAGAGAAAAGACTTTTGAGGAGGCCTGCCATGTAAGACTGTACCAAACTGAGCCTAGCCCTAAAGGAAGACAGCACTAGCCTCCTCTAAGAGGGGAGATAATTGGAAGGTGCTCCATGAATATTAGACACAGAAGAGTGTGTTATCCACTTTCAAGAGCAAAGCCTCCACAGGCATCAGTACCAGGTGTAAATCCTGGCTCTGCCACTTAATCAAGTGACTTAATTTCTCTGTGCCTCATTTTCCTTCTCTGTAAAGTGGGACAAACAATACTTCCTAATTGGACAGCTACATGTAAAAGAATGAAACTAGAACACTTCCCAACACCATACACAAAAATAAACTCAAAATGCATTAAAGAGATAAAAGTAAGGCCAGATACTATAAAACTCATAGAGGAAAACATAGGCAGAACACTCTATGACATAAATCAAAGCAAGATCCTTTGTGACTCCTAGAATAATGGAAATAAAATAAAAAATAAACAAATGGGACCTAATGAAACTTGAAAGCTTTTGCACAGCAAAAGAAACCATAAACAAGACAATAAAACCCTCAGAATGGGAGAAAATATTTGCCAACGAAGCAACTAAGGATTAATCTCCAAAATATACAAGCAGCTCATACCAAAAAAGCTTAATACCAAAAAAGCAAATAACCCAATCCAAAAGAGGGTGGAAGACCTAAATAGACATTTCTCCAAAGAAGACATGCAGATGCTACCAAACACATGAAGAGATGCTCAATACCACTAATAATTAGAGAAATGCAAGTCAAAGCCACAATGAGGGATCACCTCACACCGGTCAGAATGGCCACCATCAAAAAATCTAGAAACAATAAATGCTGGAGAGGGTGTGGAGAAAAGGGAACCCTCCTGCACTGTTGGTAGGAATTTAAATTGGTACAGCCGCTATGGAAAACAGTATGGAGGTTCCTTAAAAAAACTAAAAATAGAACTACCGTATGACCCAGCAATCCCACTACTGGACATATACCCTGAGAAAACCATAATCCAAAAAGAAACATGTACCACAATGTTCACTGCAGCACTATTTACAATAGCCAGGACATGGAAGCAACCTAAATGTCCATCAATGGATGAATGGATAAAGAACATGTGGCACATATATACCATGGCACATATATACTCAACTATAAAAAGGAATGAAACTGAGTTATTTGTAGTGAGGTTGATGGACCTAGAGTCTGTCATACAGAGCAAAGTGAGCCAGAAAGAGAAAAACAAATACCGTATGCTAAGTCATATATATGGAATCTGAAAAAATGGTATTAATGAAACCAGTGACAGGGCAAGAATAAAGATGCAGATGTAGAGAAGGGACTTGAGGACATGGATCAGGAGGCGGGGGCGGGGGGGCGAAGGGGAAGCTGGGACGAAGTGAGAGAGTAGCATTGACACATATACACTACCAAATGTAAAATAGATAGCTAGTGGGAAGCTGCTGCATAACACAGGGAGATCAACTCAATGATGGGTGACTTAGAGGGCTGGGATAGAGAGGATGGAAGGGAGTCACGGGAGGGAGGGGATATGGGGATATATGTATACATATAGCTGATTCACTTTGTTGTACAACAAAAACTGGCACAACAATGTAAAGCAATTATATTCCAATAAAGAGTTTTAAAAAAGAGAGAGAGAGATATAATCAACAAGGCCTTACTCTACAGCAAGGGAAGTGTACCAAATCCTCCAGAATAACTTAGATGTGAAAAGTCACTGACATGGAATACACATAGGTATATGTATAACTAAACAAGATTTTGTACACCTAACAAAGATGACATTGTAAATCAAGTTTATTCCAATAAAAATTAGCATTAAATTAAAAAAATACACCAAAAAATAATAGTTCCTGCCTTATACGGTTGAAATGAGAATTAAAAGAAATAATTTACGGAGAGTTGTGGCCAAGATGGCAGAGAAGGAAGAACCTGAGCTCACCTCCTCACATGGGCACACCAAAATCACAACTATTTACAGAGCAACATATGGCTCTGGCAACCAGAGGTGAGTGTTCTGCTGGGCCCCACAGGACATCTCTTGCATAAGGCCACTTTTCCAAGATCAGGAAATGTAACAATCCTACCTAATACATAGAAATAAGCACAGAGAATTAGGCAAAATGGGGAAACAGAGGAGCATGCTCCAAATGAAGGAATAGGACAAAACCCCAGAAGAAGAGCTAAGCAAAGTGGAGATAAACAACCTACTCAATAAAGAGTTCAAGATAATGATCTAAAGATGCTCAACAAACTCAGGAGAAATATGGATGAATACAGGGACAGATGAATGTTTAACAAACACTTAGAAAATATAAAAAAGAACCAAACAGAGATAAAGAATACAATAACTGAAATAAAAATATACTTGCAGAAATCAACAGTAGATTAGATGATTCAGAGTAATGGATCAGCAAACTGGAAGGCAGAGTAGGAGAAATCACTCAAAGTGAATGGAAAAAAAGAAAAAGAAATTTTTTAGGGATACTAGAAGGAAAAGAGAGAAAGGGACAGAGAACTTATCTGAAAAAATAATAGCTGAAAACTTCTCTAACATGGGAAATGAAACTAGACATCCAGGAAGCACACAAAGTCCCAAACAAGATGAATCCAAAGAGGTTAACAACAAGACACATTATAATTAAAATGGCAAAAATTAAAAATAAGAGACTATCTTAAAAGCAACAAGAGAAAAGAAACTAGTTACGTAAAAGGAACACTCACAAGGCTATCAGCTGAATTTTCAGTGGAAACGCTGCAGGCCAGTGCGAGTGACACATTATATTTAAAGGGATAAAAGGAGAAAGCCTACAACCAAGGTTACTGTACCTGGCAAGGCTAAAGATAAGAAATTTTACAGACAAGAAAAAACTAAGAATTCAGCAGCACTAAATGAGCTTTACAAGAAATGTTAATGGGACTTCTCTAAGCAGAAAAGACCACAACTAGAAATATGAAAATTATGAAAGGAAAAATCTCATTGGTAAAGGCAAACATACAGTAAAGGTAGTAGATTGATCGCTTATAAAACTAGTAGGAAGCTTAAAAGACAAAAGTAGTAAAATCATCTACATCCACAATAAGTAGTTAAAGGACACAGAAAACAAAAAGGTGTAAAATATGATGTCAAAAATATTAAACATGAGGGAGGGGAGTAAAAATGCAATGTTGTTAGAATGCATTGGAACTTAAGAGATTATCAATTTAAAATAATTTTATATATGTAAATAATTCTATATATATAAAATAACAAATATACATATATATATATCCAAAACTATCTTGAGACAGAAGAACAAAGCTGGAGATATCATGCTCCTTAATTTCAAACTATTCTACAAAGCTACAGTAATCAAAAGTTGTATGGTACTGGCACAAAAACAGAAACATAAATCAATAGAATAGAATAGAGAGCCCCAAAATAAGTCCACACTTACAAGGTCAATTACTCTACAACAAAGAAGGCAAGAATATACAATGGGGAAAAGACAGCTTCTTCAATAAATGGTGTTGGGAAAACTAGACAGCTACATGCAAAAGAATCAAACTGGACTACTTTCTCACACCATATACAAAAGTAAACTCCAAATGGATTGAATACTTAAATGTAAGACCTGAAACCACAAAACTCCTAAAAGAAATCATAGGCGTACACTCTTTGACACTGACCTCAGCAAAACTTTTTTTGGATATGTCTCTTCAGGCAATGAAAACAAAAGCAAAAATAGACAAATGGCGCTACATAAAACTAAAAAGCTTTTGCACAGTGAAGAAAACCATCAACAAAATTAAAAGGCAGCCTACTGAATGGAAAAAGTTATTTGCAAATGAGATATTCGATAAGGGTTAACTATCCAAAATATACAAAGAGCTCATACAACTCAACATCAAAAAACAAAAAACCCAATTAAAAATGGGCAGAAAACCTGAATAGACATTTTTTCCAAAGATGTACAGATGGTCAACAAGCACATGAAAAGATGCTTAACATCACTAATCATCAGGGAAATGCAAATCAAAACCACAATGAGATATCACCTCACATCTGTCAGGAGATTATTAAAAAGACAACAAATAGCAAGCGTTGGCAAGATTGTGGAGAAAAGGAAACCCTCATGCACTACTGGTGGGAATGTAAATTTGTGCAGCCACTAGGAAAACAGTGTAGAGATTCCTCAAAAAATTAAAAGTAGAACTACCATGCAATCCAACAATCTCACTTCCGTATATCTTTCTGAAGAAAACAAAAATACTAATTCAAAAAGATATATGCATCTCTATGTTCAATGCAGCATTATTTACAATAGCCAAGATATGGAAGCAACCTAAGTGTCCATCAATAGATGAATGGATAAAGAAGATGCGATATAGATAACACTGGAATATTACTTGGCCACAAAAAAGAATGAAATCTTGCCATGTGTAACAACATGAATAAACCTAGCGGGTCCTGTGCTAAGTGAGATAAGTCAGACAGAGAAAGATAAATACCACATGATTCACTTACATGTGGAATCTAAAAATCAAAGCGAACAAACAAACATAACAAAACGGAAACAGACTCACAGATACAGAGAACAAACTGGCAGTTGCCATAGGGGAGGAGGATGGAGGGATGAGAGAAATAGGTGAGGGAGACTGAGAGACAAACTTTCAATTATAAAATAAGTAATTCATGGGAATATAACGTGCGGCATAGGGAACAGAGTCAATAACACTGTACGGTGACAGATGGTAACTAGACTTGCCATCATTCTCTAATACAGAAAATATCGAATCACCGTGTTGTACACCTGAAACTAATATAATCTTGCAAGTCAATTATACTTCCATTTTTTTTTTAAAAAGGTAATGTATGCAAAGCACTTCATAGAATGCCTGTCATATTGTAAGTGCAATAAAAATGGGTTATTCTTATTATCGTTCATGTATTCAAACATAATTGGTTGCCATGCGCTGAGCTATGAGCTAGGCTATGGGCACACCTGGTGCAGGGGAACAAAAGTGGGTTTGCGAGAATCAACACCAAATTTTAATTCTAGCTCTGCCCTTTAGTAGCTGTTCTGACTTAGTCAAACCACTTAATCTTCCCAAGCCTCAGTGTCTCATCAGAAAATGAGTCATAGTATATATCCCCAGTATTGTTACCAGAAGTAAATAGAATAATGTCTTTGGAAAGAACATTCAAGGTGCAAAAAGAGATATTGTTAGCCTTTTGTGGATTACTCAGGCATTTGGCTTCCTTTCCTGCCCTTATTTGGTCCACACATTTTGGGTCCTTTTTTTCTTTTCTTTTTTTTTTTTTTCTATTTTGGTACCAACTAGAAGGGAAGGAGGGCAAATTGACACAACCTCAGTCCATTTTATCAGGCTTCATTAATCCTATAATATTTCTGATGAGCGGAAGTTAAGGATGTGATTGATTAATACACAGATCCTGGAGAGGTAATATATTTCCACTTTCCAGGGTAAATATAAGTTTGCACACAGAGATCAGCTTTTAGCATCAGATCTGTGTTCCAAATCTTAGAAAATCCTTATTCCACTCCCTTTATACCCGTGCAACCATGGGTGAATTATTTCTCTCTCTGAGCCTCAATTTCTTCATCTATAAAATGGGGTAAACATACATAACATATAGAGTTGCTAGGTTTAAATATATAATAAGTAAAACACAGTGTCTGGACAGTGTTCAGTAAGTGGTAGTTCTTCTAAACTGAAACGTTTATTTCAAGTCTTTCAAGTTCTAACTATGGTAATGATTTTTAGCACTACTGAGATCTTTTCATGAAATACAGTAAAGTCCTAACAAGCTGACATATTCAAATGCAACTTCTTATCCCCTCCTTCCCTTCAGACCCATGCTTCTCGCCTCCTCAGACATCACTCTCCAGGACCAACGTTCTGTCAATAAAGGCGTGCTGAGTGCTACCATGTGCAAGCAAGCACTCTGCAAGAACCCTGGGATAGGTCACCATGGAATGCACAGTCCCTGGCCCCCAGAGGAGACAGACTGTCCACAACAGCAGTGCCAGAGGCCAGGGCTCTGATGGCACAGGGCCCAAAGCTCTGTGAGAACCAACACTGGACAGCCAGAGAAGATGACCTCTAGGCTCGGCCCTGGAGGGTGGGGAAGCGTTTGCGGGTGGTCAAGGGAAGGAAAGCTGTGGAGACGGGAATGGCAAGAAGTTGGGGTTGGCTGACACATGGTAAGGTAGGAAAGTGGGAGGAGAAGAGACTGGAGAAGCAGAACAGGAAAAGATCTGAACTAGAGTAGTGGTGCTGAAGGTAAGGAGGAATAAACGAAGGGAGGAGATGTTTCTGAGGTTGCATCATCAGTTCTGAGCAACCAAAACACATTGGTTAGCAATCCAAAAAAGGGATGAGGAGGAGCACCAAAGAGGGCTCTCTGTAATCAACCTGGAGGACTGAGTAGGTGGTAGTTCCATTGATGAGATGGAGTCCTAGGAGGAAGAGCAGGTGGGGGCATGAGTTTTCAGATTAATTTGGCATATGTTGAATTTGAGATACACGTGGGGACCTTCCAGGCCATAGGAGGATCCCAGACAAAGATGTGTCTAATATGTAACTCTGTTGGAGCTCTGGGGACCACGCTGGCTGAGATGTACATCCTTCTTTCTGATAAGTGACCATGTCCAGTAGCCAACAGACCTGCAGACATGTCTGGGCTAGACAGAGGGTTTGAGCAATCATCTTCAAAATGCAGTCGCTGAAGTCATAGGGTGGAAAAGGCACTCCTTGTACCCCATAGCTCCCAGCCAAGGGAAGAGCTTTGGTGAATCACAGCTACTGGGTTGACTGTCTTGGCACAGCTCTCCTCCCTACCCTCCTCATCTTTTCTATCATGTTCACATCTTTCTTCCTTTCATCTCCTCCTGCTTCTACTTTGCAGCTCCCAGTGAATATTTGATGAATCCTGGCTTAGTGAATAAGCTAAACCCTCCACTTAGAAAACAAGCCTTAGCTTTTATCTTCCTCCGTGGGTTTGGGTTTGCTAGAATCAAAGTAACATTAGCACGATTTGTTTGGATTAGCATGAAGACTTCTAATCCGCTCCTTTGCAATATTCCATATTTTAATAACTTTAATAATTACTCCTTCCTTTTTTTAATTAAGAGCTTAGAGACAGAGACTTTGGAGAGGGACCAAAACAGTGGCATTTAGTATTGTGGAGAATAGGAAGAAACGTTTGCATAGCAGAATCAATATTCAGAGCCAACTAAGAAGCATTTGGATATTATTTAATTCTGTGAGCATTACTATGGACAAAGTCCCAAATGCTAGAGATACAGATGTAGCAGGAGATTCTTTTTATCTTGTTTGGGGTCCAACTAGGATGTTCCAGGTTGTACTCTGACAACAATAGAATAAATTCCATGACCATATCCTCCTGGTAATGTTCCTAGCAGTCCTTAGAGCTTAAGAGAAGCCCTTACCACCCTGGCTAACCTCACTGTTCCTACTTCAGGGAGGGGCACTGAGCAGAAATTCCTGTTGGGGAGTTGCCTCCCACCCACAAAAGTGGCTTCAAGTCCTCAGCTCCAGTAGCAACCGTGTGTCTTAAGGTTATGTCCTTTCCACCGGAAGCTAACCTAAAAGGCCCAGCTGAACCCTCAGGATCCTCAGGCTAACCTTTTTCAGTTTCCCATTTCCCAGCTGTGCATAGGTGTGGAAGCCATAATGAAGGATAGTTTTAGCTTCTGGGCCCCCCGGAGGGTGGGGGGAGAACTTGGCAGAGGAGAACCTTCAGGGAGGTAAAGTGCTATGCCTGCTGGCATAGGGCTCTCTCTTGAATCCAGATTAGAGCTCAGAAGTGGAGGTGGGCCTTCTGCTTCTGCTCCTGCTTCAGCCTAGCACAGACACAGTCCTTATACAGCATGTCTTTCTGTTTGCAGCCCTGATCAGGAATAAGCTGCTCTGGGATTGATTCTGGGGTTGCCCACCAGAATCACTTTCCTCGCCCCTCCTGGGACCCATTTTCAAGAACAGAGCAAAAAAAAAAAAAAAAGAAGAAGAAGAAGAAGAGAGAGAGAACTGAGCAGCTTTTATTTTGAACTTTCACAAATTGTTTTGTTAGGCCATTTTCCCTCAATCATACTATACCTACTCTTTAAACAAAATCTATCTTGAGTGATTCCGGGGGGGTTGCCATTCTCAGGGAGACCCGCCATAGGATTCCACTGCCACCCTGCTAAGGAATGGTAGCCTCAGAGAGACAGAGGTGGCCTTCAGCATCCCTCCCACCGAAGGAAAAAAAAATGCACAAATTCAATCTCTAGTGAGCTATGCCCCTGGCAGGGATTCCGAACCCCAGAGATAAATTTGATGTACCTCTGCCTCAAAAAACCATGGTCTTTTGAGGAATCTGACATGGGCAATAACACATTTATAGGGTAGGATAGACTAAGTACTAAATATAGGTTCAAAAAGTCCTCATTAATTCTGACTTGTTGAATTGGGGAGAGTTTCACAGAGGAAGTATTTGACCTGGTTCTTTGAGGATAAGAAGGATTTACTAGATCTATAATAAGGGAAGTGGCATTCCAAGATGGAGTTGCAGAATGAGCCAGCCAGGGAAGCTTGAAAATACAAGCTTTACTTATGGAACAATGAAAGGTTCGGTGTTGATAAAGAGCAGGGTTCATAGCAGGTGGGACAGGACAAGAAGCTGAAGTGTATGAAGACCTACAAGGCCTTCAGTGCTGCAGGAAGAAGTTGGATCTTTATTCTGGAGGGGTTAGGAAAGCTCCATGGCAGCTTTCTCCAGAGAGGAGTGATCCAATCCTTCCTCAGATGAAGGAACTTTAGGAGGATCAAAGATCATCCATGGGAAGGATGGAGAAATTAACAACAGGCCACCACCTTGGAAGAAATTGCTACTAGCTCTGAAATGAGAGACAAAACCAGGATAAGAGCAGACACACAAAATACTGCATATCATTTGGGAAGAATTTAAAGGCTCCCTTGAAGCCCAACTAAGGTCACCAAGTTAAGACTTCTGCTATAACAAGAGCCACCTGTGTTCAACATTAAGGCCACAAAGATGAATAAGACACTTGTCCTGCCCTCAAGGGGTTTGCAATCTGGTGAGGGGGATCAGACATATATTCAGACAGTGATACCTCAGCTAGTCAGTTACAGGACCTACTGTACCATCGCTCCTACATCACATCCTCAAAAGGGCCTATGGGGCTTCCCTGGTGGCTCAGTGGTTAAGAATCTGCCTGCCAATGCATGGGACACGGGTTCGATCCCTGCTCCAGGAAGATCCCACATGCCGCAGAGCAATTAAGCCCATGAGCCACAATTATTGAGCCTGTGTGCCACAACTACTGAAGCCCACGTGCCTAGAGCTCATGCTCCGCAACAAGAGAAGCCACCGCAATAAGAAGCATGTGCACTGCAACAAACAATAGCCCCCGCTCTCTGCAACTATAGAAAGCCCACGTGCAGCAACGAAGACCCAACACAGCCAATAAATAAATAAATAATAATAATAATTAAAAAAGAACCTGCCTGCCAATGCAGGGTACATGGGTTCAATCCCTGGTCCGGGAAGATCCCACATGCCGCGGAGCAACTAAGCCAGTGTGCCACAACTACTGAGCCTGCGTTCTAGAGCCCGAGAGCCCCAACTACTGAGCATGCATGCTACAACTACTGAAGCCCGCACACCTAGAGCCTGTGCTCTGCAACAAGAGAAGCCACTGCAACGAAAAGCCCATGTACCGCACTTGCCACAACTAGAGAAAGCCTGCACAGAGCAAGAAAGACCCAAAGCAGCCAAAAATAAATAAAAATAAATAATCTTTTTTTTTAAAAAAGGCCCTGTGACACCCCCCAAAAATGATTAAAAACAACTGCTCTAGAAATGTGTCACCTATTCATCAATGTTTCTGACTCTTGGTTTCTGTTTTTATTCCTTTTCTAAGTACCAACTTTCTATTAAAAAAAAAAAAAAAAAACATGGTCAATGACATTAAATGGGTGCTGTGAACGTTATTACATTTTATTTGTAGTAAAAACCCAACATATAAATTCATCTCTGGGTCTAAGCTATGCTGAAACTCTGAAAGACATTTTCCCTGCCTATACCTGACCTCATTCTCTGGTAACACACACCATTTCAGAACTTACTCTCTAATAGCTGGTGCTTCTATGAGGATGTGAATCAATTTTAATTTGGACCTTAGCTTCTGCAGCAAGTGCCTTTGAAGAAGCACCTTCCTGAGAATGCCAGCTTGCACCTTTCAATTATGGCCAGATAATTAGGATGGAGGCTCATCTGCCGCCCATTCCATTTCTAGGTGGGTGGTCGGGGAGAGATGTGGTGTTTCTGAGCAACTGACCCTTTCACCAAACATTGAAAGGGATCACCACCTGAAACTAGTATCATGTTATATATCAATTATATCTCAATTTTTTAATAAGGGTTTATATTGTCCAAACTGTGGCTGAAGAAGATTATGCCACTTCTCCATGGAAGATATGACTTGGAGGCCAAACTGGATTTTCTATGATATCCCAGTGTTTATGGAGTCTACAAAACAGAGTATTTATAAGGTGGGATTAGCCTGGAAAATCTAGAACATGTATTTGCTAGAAGAAGAAAATAATCTCTGACCTCAAGAAAGTATGCAGTCTGGTTGGGGGGATAAAATACATACATACAAAAAAAGAACCTACTTGACGAAGGGACAAGGAAGTGTGTGCTCAAAGCAAAGTAAATTATTTAGATTAAGGGAAGGGAGGTTGTAGGAATTCTGAGAAAAGAGCTGCTGCGATGCAGGGAGGAGCATGGAAGAGGAAAGAAATAGCGTGCTACGCACCACCTACACTCACGTTTCATGTAATTTCTTTTCCTCTAACAATTAGGGTGTGTACCAGATACAAGACCAGGTCAGTTCATATATATTTTCTGTTAATCCTCACAACTGTAATTCAGCTAGGGATTATTATTCTCATTTCATGAATGAGGGGGACTGAAGCTCAGGAAAAGTAAATAACCTTCCCAGGACACACAGCTATAAAGTGGCTGAGCCAGAACTAAAGCCCAGGTCTTTCTGGCTCCAAATACAATTCTTTTCACATCACACAGTGTCCCTACAAAGCTATTAGGACAATGTAGATGAACCCCAAAATTAATTTGCTAAGTAAAAGAAGCTAGACACAAAATGTCACATATTGTATGACGCCATTGATATGAAATATCCAGAACAAGAAAATCTATTGACACAGAAACCTGGTAGTTGCCGGGTGCTGAAAAAGAAGGGAATGGGGGGTAATTGCCTAATGAGTACAAGGCTTCCTTTGGGGGTGATGAAAATGTCTTGGAACTAGATAGACATGGTGGTTGCACAGCTAGTGAATGTAGTAAGTGCCACTGAATTTTCACTTTAAATTAGGGAATCATTAATTTTATGTTATGTGAATTTTACCTCCACTTTAAAAAGCGACTGGAAAAGAGAATTCAAGGAGACAAAACTAAGGAAATGAAAATCCACTCAGCGTATTTGGGGAACAGTGAGCTGCCTGAGCCAAGTGGAACAGCATGACGGACCAACATTTTCTTCTCAATTAAAGATAAGGATTTGAATAAAGGTGTGAGTCTCTCTCCTTAGCTGAGAGTTAAGAGTTCCCAAGCACAGACATCTGTGTTTCTCAATCACAGTAGACAGAGGTGCCCAAGATGGTCCAAAATGACCCCAATAGCATTTTGGTGTTTTGAGGGGTAAAGGTCATCCCTACTGTGGGTGCCCTAAATTCAAAAGACACAATATTCTGTCGGATCATTCTCAAGTGACCGCGCAGGTCCATGAAATATGGTCATTTCTAGGTTGCTTAGGAGAAGCTGAGTCTCTATGAATCTGAAATATATGGAATAATCTCTTAGCTAACGACCTAGCCAACCACCCAACCTCCCACCTCAGCTGGGCTTCTTCCTGGCATTGAGTGTATAGAAACTCTCATGAAGAGCCTAAGGGGTCATTTTAGGTATTGGATTTGGATTTACTGCCTTTCATGTGGGAAGTGATGGGCACTAAGGCAACCCATGAAAATGGGGGCTCCAGACACATCGCTGGGCAAGGGTGGCCATCTAAGCAGCAATGAGCCTGGACACAGGACCTGTCTCACAGCTCCATTGTCCTTTCAGGCGCTTTGGGAAATGTTTGCCTTCACTTCATGTGACCCTAGGAAGTCTTTGTGCCATTGACGGTGGCTTCTGTTGATGTGGAGTTTCACACAGCAGACTGACCCTTTCAAACCCTTGCAAGCTTCCCAGGAGGGAGAAGGCAGTGGTGACTGGGAGCAGGTGCTGCAGTTCCCCTGCCCTTCCTTCCTCACCGCTATAGTCAGCTTAGGGAGCATTGGGGGAGGAGACATGTTTACCCCAGTGGGCTTGCAGCTGAGTTTCCTCCATAGGACAGGTTCTCTTCCTCAAAGGGCCACTGAGGAGGGCTGGATGCAAGAATTAAGCTCTTCAGCTGCCCACTCCTACCCACTATTAGGGTCATGAACGTGCTCAGAACGGTGCTCTTCCAAAGGATCAGCTCAGAGTTGTGCATGGTGCCAACTTGGACACTGAAGATCCCATTCTGTGTCATTCAATAGGAGTGCTATGGAGTATGCTATGTGATGGCAAACAAAGGAGTCCATCTAGAGGCTCGTGCGTCACCTAGTCAAGCACCCCACGCAGTAACTGCCCAGAGCCCAACGAGATATAATGTGCTATAGCCTGGGGAATGCCTGAGAGGACCTCAGGCATCCCAAACATAATACCTGCTCAAGGGTTCTATCCCATGCTCAGCAAAACTCCCCCTGAAATGCTCTCAGCAGTGCCCAGTGAGAGGTTCAACACAGTGCTAAGTATAACGCCTAGTGATCAGCGAGTACCCATTTCATGGCCTGCATGGTGCCCAATAAACGGCCTTCAAACCCCAGAGGAAGCCTCTCCTGCCCACAACACCCCAGGCAGCCCCCCAGGACCAACCCGCTGGCCTCCTGATAACTCCACCCCTACTGCAGCCTCTCCATAGGATCCCGGGGTCCTTAAAAAACCACAGAATATCATTTGATCAAAATAAGCAACTTGTTCCAAACCTAAAGACAGCCAAGAATATATAAAACCCCAGATACTAATGTAACAGACTTTTGTTTTCTTTTTGAGATTCTTTTTTACATAGTTTTAAAAATAGCATGCAATAAATACTCATTGTAAAACAAAACAATACAAGCACAGGGTACAGAAATCAAGTATAAAGTGAAATTCCCTGTTTCCTTTTCTCTCCCTCCCATCTCCCATCAAGCCTTTCTAGAACTAGCCACTGCTCATTTTGTTTGTGTCCTTTCAGATATGTTCCACGCATTGTTCAAACATATATACTATATGCATATAATTCTCTCTTTTTTTAACACATACTGGATAACACTGACTCATTCTTCTGAAACATGTCTTTTTTTTAATTTAATATAAAGCAGTCACCTTTCCACATCCATGCATAAGTGTTTACTTCATCATCTTTGATTAATGCCTATTATGCCACACTACAGAGGTACTGTTATTTATTAACCAGTCCTCTGTTGATGGCATTTAGAGCATCTCCACTTTTTCACTGCTACAAACAACACTGCAATGAACATCCTTTAAATGTTGACAATACCCTCCAAGAGGATTATAACAATTTACATTTGACACAATTGACAAATGCAATGCAAATCTTTCCATTGGGTCTAGAAAACCATCAGTCAACTCCCCACTTTAAAAGTTCCAGGAGGCAGGAGGGTCACGATCCAAGTTTTTCAGCTTGAGAGTTGGGGTGTCTGTTCTCATTGGGATTGGCTGTAGTTTCCATGTCTTAACATGTAAGCTGGAGTCCAGTTCTTGGCACTTTCCCTCAGCCTGGGTGCCTGACCCCTGCTAGCTGCCAGCAATGAAGACCCACCCTCAGCTCCCAGGAGGCAGGCTTGACTCACAGAGCCATCAGGGTCTGCTTCTGCTGCCCCCAGGCCTGTCTCTGGAGATCCTGTGAGTGATGGGGCCTCCTTAAGTGAACACAGAGCCAGAAGCATCTCCAGTTCCCACAAACCAGTCTCTCTGCCTAACAGGTTTCTGTCCTGGTCCCTGGCTTTCTCTTCAGTTCCCACTTGGAAAGGAACTCAACCGGCATGGATCCTCCTCTTCTCCTTGCTCCTCCCAGCCCTGCTTCCTGTCAGCCCAGCCTTAGCCCCAGCATCTTCACCACCAACCATCACACTGAGATCCTTGAGATGCCCACTCCTGTACCTGCTGTCTTGGATGGAGCAGAATTCACCTCATCTTCTAGAACTGAGGATTTGGACAACTGACTACTCTGACTTTCATCATTGCTGCCCAGGCATCCCTCTGTCCAGACATCCCTCTGTGCTCCCCTCCCTCCTGCAATGCCAGGGCCTCAACTCACATTTCATTCATTCATTAAACAAATATTTATTATGGGCCATGCACATTTTCTACCAAATTGCAAAATTCCTAAAACAACTTACATACACATCAAGCTCTATATTTCTATTGCAATATGGATAGCAGGTCATTGAAATTTTATAAATTTATTACTATAGCATGGATTTAATCAGCCTTTTGCTGGAAGAGATACACTTCTAGGCAGTACCATTATAGGACCCCATCCCATTCCATTGACATTGTATAATGATACCCAAGGTGTATTAAGTGCTCAGTGTGTGTTGGCCTAAGAGGCATGCATGTGTTAATAATCCTTACCACAACAACCCTGCCAGATAAGTACTACTGTCATCCCCATTTTATAGGTGAAGATCTGAGGCTAAATAATTTACTTCAGTTTACCCAGGTTGTAATCAACAGAGCCAGTGTCCAAACCGAGGCATTTAATACCAGAGCCTGAACTCTTAACCACTATGGCATTCTGCCCCTCTGTAGCAGTTTCCTACGTCAGATCCTTGGGCAAAAGTCCAAAAAGTTCATCAATGGCAGCTTTGGGGAAGCCTGAAAGATGAAGGGTCCAGGGCCTAAAATGAGAGCAATGGCCCTGGGCTCTGGCCAATGGAACCCCTCAGCAGTTTGGTGATCTACAGGCAGTGGGCACCAGTGTGTCTAGCATGTTCCAATGATGTGATGAGAGAGATACTCAGAGGCCGATGCTGAGGACACAGAGCTCTCTGTTCTGTCCTGCTTCCAGGGGTCCTGCTGATGAAAGGTGGCCATTCAGGTTTACTTCAAGTCTTATTATCTCCAACGTTCACTTCATGGTGGTTAAGGGCACACATAAGTTTTGAGGACAAGGACTCTGGGGTCAGAGTGTCCTGGTCCATCCAAATTCTGGCTCTATAGCTTCATAGATGTGTGATCTTTGGATAAGTTACTAAACATATCTACGCCTCAATTTCCGGTGTACAAAATGGTGGAAATAATATGCTTCTCAGACAGTTGCTGTGAGGGTTTATGTGATGGAATTTATATAAAGTACTTAAAAAGTACCAATAAATGTGAACTATTTCAATACCATCGTAAAGACTGGCTGACCACTTTGGAGCAGCTGAAGCAGTGAACGTAAAGCCACAACAGATTTGTTCTTGTATAGGTGTGATGCAAAGTGCATTCAGACTGGGGGCAGATGGCAGTAGAATGGCAATTAGAGTGAAAATAACTGCATTTGTCTGCTAGAGCTGCTTAACAAAGCACCACAGACTGGGTGGCTTAAGAGTAGAAATTTATCGGCTCTTATTTCTGGAGGCTGGAAGTCCAAGTTCAAGGCGTCAGCAGGGTTGGTTTCTCCTGAGGGCTGTGAGGGAAGGGTCAGTTCCAGGCCTCTCTCCTAGGCATAGATGTGTCTATTTCCATTATCTCTCTTCTATGTCTGTCTCTGTGTCCAAATTCTTCCTCTTCATAAGGATACCAATCATACTGGATTAGGGTCCACTTTATGGACCTCAATTTTAACTTGATTACTTCTGAAAAGACCATATCTCCAAATAAGGTCACATTCTGAAGTCCTGAGAGCTAGGATTTCAACACATGAATTTTCAGGTGATATAGTTTAACCTACAACAATGACTAGTGAAAACAGTTATCATTCATTGGGTGACTGCCATGTCACATTATAAGCTCTGACTCATTTATAACCGAAAGCAATACAAACAGTGCATGCAGCTGAATATCAAAAGAACAAATAACCCAATCGAAAAATGGGTGGAAGCTCTAAATAGACATTTCTCCAAAGAAGACCTTCAGATGGCCAAAAGGCACATGAAAATATGCTCAACATTACTAATTATTAGATAAATGTAAATCAAAATTGTAAATCAAAACTCACACCGGCCAGAATGGCCATCATCAAAAAGTCTACAAACAACAAATGCTGGAGAGGGTGTGAAGAAAAGGGAACCCTCCCACACTGTTGGTGGGAATGTAAATTGGTACAACCATTATGGAGAACAGTATGGAGGTTCCTTAAAAAACTAAATATAGATCTAACATATGATCCAGCAATCCCACTGCTGGGCATGTATCTGGAGAAAACCATAATTTGAAAAGATACATTCACCCCAATATTCATTGCAGCACTATTTACAATAGCCAAGACATGGAAGCAACCTAAATGTCCATCAACAGAGCAGTGAGTAAAGAAGACATGTTATATATGGAATGTTACTCAGCTGTTAAAAAGAATAAAATAATGCCATTTGCAGCAACATGGATGGACCTAGAAATTGTCACACTGAGTGAAGTAAGTCAGACAGAGAAAGACAAATATCATATGATATTGCTTATATGTGGAATCTAAAAAAAATGGTACAAGTGAACTTATTTACAAAATAGAAATAGAGTCACAAATGTAGAAAATAAACTTATGGCTATTGGGGGGGAAGGTGGGGGAGGGAAAAATTGGGAGATTGGGATTGACATATACACACTACTGAATATAAAATAGATAACTAATAAGGACCTTCTGTATAGCACAGGGAACTCTACTCAATACTCTGTAATGACTTATATGGGAAAAGACTCTAAAAGAGTGAATATATTTATACGTATAACTGATTCACTTTGCTGTATACATGAAACTTAACACAATATTGTAAATCAACTACACTCCAATAAAAATTATAACTAAATAAATAAAAAAATCCCACAGCAAATCTTCAGCTATCAATTAAGAAAATCAGGATTCAGATTTTGCCCATCATTAAACAACTAATCACCAGCGGAGCCAGGATTTGGATCAGAACTGTCTGACTTAAAGCCCATGCTTTCTAAATGCCACATAACAGTGTTCTTTTTTGTTGGTTCCTAACTAGCCAGTGACCTGGGATCATTCCTGTGAAGGTGTAAGGGCTTATCTAATCCCTGTGCCCACCTCTGGAGCTCCTTTGCATGGAACGGGGCTTAGTTCTGTTCCCATACAGATCCATGGGGACTCCAGAAAGTGATAGACTAGCAGAGCAGGATGTAGCCTGTGAAGTCATTCAACCCATCCCCTGCTTTATCAATGAAGAATGAGTACTTGCGCAAAGTCACACACGAAGAGGGGAACAGTATCAAATCTCTTCTCTACCCAATACTGCCTTAGCCAGAAAAAAATTCTGAACTTTGCTAGTTGATCTAATTTATTTAGCAAATTGTTTAACAGACTTAAGCCATTTATACAAAATCAGGACATTAATCTTTTTTAATCAAACACAGTCTGACACCTTACAAAATAACCAAGGGTAGGTCTGTCATGCAAACATCTTCCAGCTTTAATTACCAAATGGCTGGAATGATGGCTAGTGCCTCGCATTTATCATAAGAAATATTAAAATTCTTTGATAATGTATTTTCTATGTCAATGCTTTGAACAATAAGAAGAAAGGGAAGAGGATCAGGATGGCGGAGTAGGAGGACGTGCGCTCACTCCCTCTTGCAGGAGCACAGGAATTACAACTGACTGCTGAACAATCATTGACAGAGGGACACTGGAACTCACCAAAAAACACACCCCACATCCAGAGACAAGGGAGAAGCCGCAATGAGATGGTAGGAGGGGCACAATTGCATTAAAATCAAATGCCATAAATGCTGGGTGGGTGACTCACAAACTGGAGAACAGTTATACCACAGAAGTCCACCCACTAAAGTGAGGGTTCTGAGCCCCACATCAGGATTCCCAAGCTGGGAGTCCAGCAATGGGAGGAGGAATCCCCAGAGAATCAGACTTTGAAAGCCAGGGGGATTTGATTGCAGGACCTACACAGGACTGGGGGAACCAGAGACTCCACTCCTGGAGGGCACACAAAAAAGTGTGCTCACCAGGACCCAGGGGGAAGGAGCAGTGACCCCATAGGAGACTGAACGAGACATACCTGCTGGTGTTGGAGGGTTGCCTGCAGAGTTTCCTAAGAACATCAATTAGGCAAAATGTCAAGAGAATTGAAACAGCAATACGACTTCAAGGCTGGTAGTGGCAGATGTGATTCTAAGAAAAAAGTCAAAGATCTAGTAGTTCCAGACCCCACTCTGCCTCTTACAAACAGTACAAACTTGGGCAGATTCCTTTAGCCTTCTAAAACTCAATTTCCCCATCTTCAAAGCGGGAAAAATATTTGCCTACATGATAGGTTGTGAGGCTTAAACAAGATGACTGTTGAGAAAATGTGCAACACAGAGGCTGGCACACAGTAGGGGCTTAACTTTTTTTTTAATTGAAAGTTTATGGCATATAATTTCCTTCCCTCTAAAACTGATCTGGGGTAATCTATTCCTTCCCTTATGCATATACAAACAGGGAAGGAATTGAGACTATCATGAGCTCTAACATGGCCAATCTTTGTTCTAATGCTGCCACCTGCTGCTGGACAGCCAACATCCCATGTTACTGTTTCAAGGGCATGCCCTGAAATACATATGGGTGTCTATGGGTTGCAACTAGATAAATCCCTCCCCAGCACACTTTCCTTCATCCCCATGCTTCAGATCTGGACCAAGGGCACGCCTGACTTATCTGTCCCTGGGGTTACAGCCGAATTTCCTTGGCAGTTGGGACTTTTCAGACAGAGGATGACATTTTCCAAATAGGTCACATTTTCCAACATTGGGAACACGAGGACAGCCCTGGGCTGAGCCGCACTGAAGTCAGAAAGTAGTGTGCAGACGTGTATCACTGAAATTACATAATGTTGGCCCACACTGTGTTTCTTAAAATTCAAATTATCCACCAATGCTTAAATATCAGATTTCACCTGAAAATACGGACTTTCAAATTGTTAAAAAAATCTAAGGATATGGCAACACGTGACCCACAATTAGCTGGAGCTGAGTAGCAAATGCCCCTTTAGCCTGGAGCATTACCTCCAGATCCCTTTGGAGGGATGGCTTGGCCTGCCTCACTTAGTACAGTTACCTTGTTGACCTCTGGCCCTGGCTCTACACAAACTGTTGTCTCCCTAATCTCAACCACGAAGGCTTGTAGAGAGTAGAGTGGCTAAACAGAGCACGATTGATGTGCACTTTCAAGTAATAACAGTAATCAGTAATTACCAAGCATTTAGTCTACATCATGCACAAAGAACAGCATTTTGACCCTAACTTTTGACCTCAAAGATATTTTTATCGCATTGTGCATTTAGATCTGACTTCCTTGCTCTATGTACTTGCTTTGTTCTCTGGGCCAAGAAATATAAAATCACTGACACATCCAATTCTTAATAAATATTACTTGCAGAAATAATCTGTCCAAAACCAAAATTGCAATGGCAAAAGCTTCAATCAAGAAAATTTATCATTGATTTTTAAATGACTAAAAGAATTCCATCTTCTAGGTATTATTGAAAACAGTAAAATTTGAACTCAAAATTGTATGTGAAAAACTAGAATTTTCTTCACAAAATTTTGATCTGATAATTTGATCCAGGGAAATTGTATTTGTGAAAAGTAATGGCCTTGGAAATTCCCTGGCGGTCCAGTGTTTAGGACTCAGTGCTTTTACTGCTGGGGGCTGGGGTTCGATCCCTGGTCAGGGAACTAAGATCCCACAAGCCGCACAGCGCAGCCAAAAAAAACAAAAACAAACAAACAAACAAAGAGTAATGGCCAAAAAGAAAACTCACAGTAGCAAAAGTTATAACCAGTCACATTAGGTAGGAAAACAATGCTAATTAGTTGAGTCTTTGTTGAAAATATATATGAAAAAAATTGACCTTCATACAAATAATTTCAGTAAAATAAAAATTTTAATTGGAAAAAGAAGCAAATATATTCCATAGAAAATTGTTGATGAAATTATATTTGGTTTACTAACTGCACCCTCTACCCAATACCAGAGAAAATTCATGTCAATAACCTAGCATGAATCTGTCCATATATTTCTCCATATTTACATAATCTCATATATTCACATTCACAGTGGGGGAAGCTTTTCATTGTCTCTCTTATAAAAATTGAACCATATTATCTACACTTCCTGACATCTTGCTTTTCTCACTTAACAATAACTTACAGTCTTGCAGTATGCTTGGCGGTCCCCCGGATCTGTCTCTCGTTTCAACAGTGTTTGGCCAGAACAGACCCAGCGACACCCCTTCCTCCAGCCTCCAGCCACCCTCCAACCTTTTCTCTAGTTGCAACCTTGGGAACCAGCCACTCAGCTATCCTTGGCCTCCAGGACCAGCCAACACCATTTTTTGAGCTTACATCCTTATTACCCATTAACCATGAGCTCCCAGATTCGTCAGAATTATTCCACCGAGGTGGAGGCCGCCGTCCATGCATAGGCAGGCCTTCTACACCTACCACTCTCTGGGCTTCTATTTTGACTGCAACAATGTGGTTCTGGATGGTGTGGGCCACTTCTTCCGTGCATTGGTGAAGGAGAAGTGTGAGGATGCCGAGTGTCTCTTGAAAATGCAAAACCAGTGTGGCTGCCACACCCTTTTCCAGGATGTTCAGAAGCCATGGCAAGATGAGTGGGGTAAAACCCAGGACACTGTGGAGGTCGCCATTCTTATGGAGAAGAACCTGGACCAGGCTCTTTTGGATCTGCAGGCCTTGGGTTCTGCCCATGCAGACCCCCACCTCTGTGACTTCCTGGAGAGCGACCGCCTTAGATGAGCAGGTGAAACTCATCAAGAAGATGGGCGACCACCTGACCAACCTCCCCAGGCTGGGCTGGGCGAGTGTTTCTTCAAAAGGCTCACCCTCAAGCACGACTAGGAGCTTCCAGAGCCCAGTGGCCTTTGGGGGGCCCCTCTGGTGTCAGGGCTTCTACCTGAAGCCTCTCTTTGCAGCTTCTTGCAGCTTTTTAACCACCCCAGAACTCTCTCCCAAGCCTTGGAACAAATGGGAACAATAAAGCTTTTTGTAGAAAAAAAGAGAAAATAAAAAAAACACAGCATCTTACAGAAATCCTTTCAAATCAGAATGAGTTCATTTGTATAAGATAAAGTCTTTAAGAGGGATTGCTAGGTTGAAGAAAAGATATATTTTTATTTTTAAAAGAAGTTGCCAGATCTCCTTCCAAACAGACTGAAATCATTCATATTTCCTTTCACAAAGGACAAAATTACCTTTTTCTCTACCTCCCACCACCAGCAGTTGGCACTACTATTTCCTTCTAATAATCAGGTAGAGGTAATGAATGACTTCATTATTATTGATAACACAATCTGCATTTCTCTAACTTCTAATGAATTTGAGCACCTTTTTTGTATGTTTACTGGCAACTGAATTTGCTCTTCCACAAAATGCCTATTTATATGACGGGGCCCTTTTTAAATGTATAGTTCATCTTTTGTTTGCCATTTGTAATCAGATTTTGGTGTGTTTTCATTATAAATCTTCTACCTGACACCTGCTTTATAATTATTTTTTCCACATTCGTCATTTGTCTATTGACTTTAACCCATGATATCTTCCCCATTCAAGAGTGTGAATTTTTATATAGTTAAATATGATTAAGCTTCTGCTTAAAAGGGTCTTTCTTTCCTCATTCCCAATTCTCATAAAATCCAAGAATGTGTTTCCCAGAATATCTTGCAAGATATTATAGTTTAATTTTTTATATTTAGTTTTTACAAATATCTTTAATTTATTTTTGAATATTATTTTGAATATTACAAAATGCATCCTTTTCCCAAAGAACTAAACTTTCTCATACAGAAGATGCTTATACATTCCAGGATCTGTTTCCAGATTATTTATTCTGTTCTACTGATCTAGTTACCTATTCCTATGCCAATACAACATTTAATTTATAGTATGTTCTGATGTCTTGTAAATCCTCTCTCACTAGTCTGTCATATTTTTCTGGGACATCTTTGGGCATTTACTTTTCTATATAAATGTTAATATCACTTTATTGAATCCTCATCTATCCAAAGCCGCAGGAACCCTAATTGCATTTAAAAAGTTGCATTAAATTCATACATTAATTTTGGAAGAATTAGCCATTTTAATATCATCTTCCCATCCAAAAACATGGTATTTCTATTTGTTTACATCTTGTTTTATGTCTCTCTGTAAGACACACAACTTCTAATGAATTATTTGCTTCATATAAGTCCTATACCTTTCTTGTTAAACTTCTTTTTTATTTTATACCTTTGTTGTTATTGATTACCTTTTAACATTTCCATTTGTAGCTGTTTATTTTTAGAATAGATAAAAATTGCTGATTTTTATGTATTTATCTTGCAGCTGGACATCTAGCCAAATTATTAATTCTAGGAAGTTTTTTACTACAGCTTCCTGAATTTCCCATGTGTATAATCATATGGTCAGAAAAAGAGAGTATTCATCTCCTCTTTCCCAGTATTTTTACCGAATACTTTATTTATGTATTATATTTGTAAGAACCTCCAAGACAATGTTAAATAATAACTGGATGGGTAGGCATTCCTGTCTGGTTCTTGGTTTGAGCTGAAATGGTTTTACTATTTTACCATTTAGGATAATATTTGTTCATCTCTGGTAAACAATTTTTATTTTAGTGAGAGTTTTTGTTTGTTTTAGGAATAGTTGCTAAATTTTCAAATGTCCTTTCAATTGATAAGTTGATTTTTTTTCTTTAGTTTGTTGATTAATGGATTATGTTGATAGATTTCAAGTACTGAACTGTGCATTCTTGGAATACACTGTACTTGTTTTACTATTCAGATATGTTAATAGAATCTATTTGCTAATATTTTAGAAATTTTCATCTACATTCATATGTGATCATTGTCTATGACCTAGACTAGTTTATAAAACATTTGAACTATGTGTTCTTTACAAATGAGAAAAAAAAACTCAATTGTGAATCTGTCTGGTTCTGTTGTGTTCTGCATCATAGCTTTTTAATCACTTTTCCAACATCTCATGTTTTTCACTTCAGTTTATTCCTTTGGAGGATTTATATGTACAATTATCTTAATCTCCATCATTTGCAATTTTACATACTTTTTGCTTGCTTTTTTCTTTACTCTTAGAACCAGGGTTTGAACTCAAGTCTTTCTGTTTCCAGCCTGAATCCTCGTGCCGCAACTCCATACTATGCCCTGAGAGGTGAATTAAGGCTGAATCCATAAATGTAAATTATTTTGACTTATTTGATTAAAACAATTGTAAAAGTAAGATTTCCACAAAGTTTAAATTACTCTAATTTTTACTTAAAATAGCTATCTTGGCATAAGTTGAATTATCAATAGCATAGTCATGCTTGGCAAGATCTCAGCGAATCTGAATTGTCTTCATCTAACAAGCAGACTCATTGTCTCCTTCATCCTAAAACTAGCCTTTGACCAGCACCAATAATTTCCATAGAAGAAAGCGAAACCCAGTTTATCTGAGACTATGATTACTATTTAATTCTTGAAAATGGTGTTCAAACTAACATGAAATTGCATTCACTTTAATAAAATACTACCTAATTAGAAAGAAGCTTTACTGTTATCTCTAGGGATATATTAATATCATTAAAAAGAACATACAGTTGAGAAAGTTGCATGTACATTTATAATTTTGTTCCCTTCTGAATACGAAAGACTATTTAATTAAGATTATTACTATCTTTAAAGCTTTTTCTCAAAGGAAATGTTCTTCATTCTAAGCTACATATCTTCTTTGGGGGGAAGAAAACGGAATTTTAAAAGAAATCCTGAAATTCTCTGAGTGCATATGCTCTGGTTATATCCAAAGAAGAACCTCCTTTCTCCTTCCCTCATTATATTTTTAAAGTATAATATAAATCAGGGTCTCTTGCATGTGCTTGCTTCCTTTCTCTCTCAGTGACAATTTTTTTCATAAGCTAACTGGAGAGATAAATCAATTCTCTGTATAATACAGGCAAAAACAAAAGAAAATAGTGCAGAGCCGGGCAGGAGTATGCAGAACAGTCCACCCTCTGGACTTGGACGTGGACACATGTTATTGCTCAGACATCCGTTTTGCTTTGTCATCAGTATAAACATTTTCTCTGCCCTCATGGTCAGCCTACCTCAAATTGCCCCATGGTCTTCTGTTTCTCTTCCACCTCACAGTTCCACCTTCTGACTTTTCTCCTGCATATAACCCAGTTTCTGCTGAAGCTGTTCTTCTGAAGGCCACCTTCCCTATTGCAAGTGGAATTGTGTCCCCACAAAATTCATATGTTGCAGTTCTAACCCCCAGTACCTCAGTATGTGACCTTATTTGGAAACAGGGTTGTTGCAGATATAATTAGTTAAAATGAAGTCATACTGAAATAGGGTGGGGCCCCTAATTTAATATGACCGGTGTCCTGATGAAAAGGGGAAATTTGGACATAGACGAGCACACAGGGAGAACGCCATCTGATGGCAAAAGCAGGGATTGGGGTGTTGTATCTATAAGCCAAAGAATGGCATGATTATCAGCAAATCACCAGAAGTTAAGAGAGAGGCATGTAACAGGTTCTTTCTCACACCCTCAGGAGGAACCAACCCTGACAACACCTTGATCCTGGACTTCTAGCCTCCAGAATTGTGATTGAATACATTTCTGTTATTTAAGCCACCTAGTTTGTGGTACTGTTATAGAAGCCCTCACAAACTAATACTTTCTCCTTCCAAATTTAATGGTGTTTTCTCTATACTCATCTACATTAACTTCTCATTTCAGTGGATAACAGTGGCCACCAAGTCCTTGTGAAACTCTCTCCTTATGTCACAGAATTATAGTCCCTTGATCTTCTTCCATTGTTTCTTCCTCTCATATCTTCTCTCATTTCTCTTCCCCTACCCCCTAAAAGTGTCAGTGCCCACAAGTGTCTGTCCACAATCATTTCCATTATTAGTGGTAATAAATTTTTTGAAATAATTAGCTTTTATTAAGCATATTCCAGGCATCATTCTAAATATTTTACACATATCATCTTATTTAATCCTCACCTCTCCTCCAAGAAAAATGCTATTTTCTATCCCATTTTACAGATGCATAGACTGAGGCTTAGAGAGGGTAAGTAGCTTGCCCAAGGTCACACAAAAAGTATGTGGCAGACCTAGGGCTCAAACTCAGGTCTCTCTGACCCCAGAGTACAGAGTTACTTTCATACTGGTTCTCATTCTTTCTCCATTTCTCCTTCCTCTGAAATCTTATGGAATTCTACTGCTTTGTTTTCTTTTCAATACAGATGATCCTGTACTCTATATCTACAGAGTCATTTCCCTCCCATACTCTAAGTCTGAATTTCCACCCCAGACTCCTCTTGTCCAAAACTGAATTCCTCCCATTTCCTTCCAAATATGCTTTGCCTTCTATACCCCCTATTGGTTCCACAATCTCCTCAGCCACTCATGTTTGGAAACTTCATAGTATTTTTTTAAATATTTATTTATTTATTTGGCTGCACCAGGTCTTAGTTGCAGCATGTGGGATCTTTTAGTTGCAGGGCGCAGGCTCTTAGTTGCGGCATGCAGGATCTAATTCCCTGACCAGGGATTGAACCTGGACCCCCTGCATTGGGAGCACGGAGTCTTAACTGCTGGACCAGCAGAGAAGACCAGAGAAGTACTTTTGATTCATGTCTGTCCCTTGTTTCTTTTTATCATCAGTTGCAAAGTCGTGCTAATTCTACTCAAGACACCTGTCTAGGTTGCCCAATCCTCTCCACTCCACCAGCCTGAACTAACCTAATAATTGTGTAATGTCCTCCACATCCCATCCTTTCCATCCTCTTGTCCTACATTCTACCTCCAGCTCCTCCTAAAACACTCATCAGGTTGCACTGCTGCTGCAAAGCTCACTGCCTAAGGAGCAAGGTCCAAACTTCTTACACAGACCATAAGGACCCCTACGATCTAGTTCCCACCTATCTTTCCAATCTCTTTTGTGGACCAAAAAAACTTGTGGCAGTTCTATACACATCCAGGCTTTTCTGCCACCATTCCACCTGGCATGCCCTCCTTATCTCTAATCCTTTAAGTTTAGTGCAAATGTTTCTTGCTCTAAAATTCAGCTTCAGATCTTTCACTGGCTGTTGAATAGTTCTCCCTCCTCTGAACTCGCTTTACAGTTTATTTATATTTATCTTGAATCGCTATCACTTTCCACCCTCTATGTCAGTTATTGAGCTATAGGTCTTCTATCCCCCACGGGACTATGAGTTCCTAGAGGGCAGGGACCATCTCAGGATTCATCTTAGAATTTTCTATAGTACTTAACACAGTATTTAGCATGTGGTGGGTATCCAGTATGTAATCACCGGCTTAGTTTTTAAAGTCTCTAAGTAAATGAATGTATTAACCAAACTGACTATGAGACTGTTTGAAATTCACAGAGGTCAGAGCAGCTAAACCCTGAGAGTAGATTTCAGTCGCCGGGAGAACTGGCTCACCTGGGTCCCATTCCGACCCAGTCAAAGGCTGTCATTATGCACAACAATCCTGCTTTGTGTCCCTGTGGAACACTCCAGGCTAAACCATCTCACTGGCCCCAAAGCCCTTGTCTCACCATTCCCACCACACCCTGGAAGTTTATAACATGTCATTATCCTTCTTCATGTCTGGAATCTACAAGATACCAAGTAGATGCCTAAACCCCTTTGCAGTGATAACAAGACAGACACCTGGTGCCAAAGTGTTTTGAACTCAGCAGGACCCATTTACCCTGTTGTTAAGAGTATTCCTCTGCCAAGAGGCCACCCTGGGGAGGCTTTTGCAAGTCCCTGAAGCCTGGTTGTTTAGCATGTCCATAGGAAAGATGGGAGAAAAACTTCAAAGTCTTGATTTCCAATCCCAAGTCACGAGAAAGCTGGGCAATCTCGACTGGCCATTCACCTGGGTGTATAGCCAGGAAGAGTCCCAGGGTCTGATGAGAAGCAAGAGCTTATCTTGTCTCTGCAGATTTGAGAATCATGGGGTGGGAGTTATGTGAATGGCAAGGTTTCCAGGCAGGACAGGAAAAGCGCTAAATCAGAGATCAGAGAATCAGAGCTGGTAGTTTGAATTTTTAACCGGATCTGGTTACTTTCCCCAAGGCAAGCAGTCAAACTATCAGAAATCCCAGACTAGCTCCACAACATTATTATATAGTATTGTTGTTAATGTTAACATGGCTTATAAAAATACATACAATTTGCTGAGCACATGTTATATACCTGGCATGTACTTTATTATCTATATTTTATACCAACTGGCCCTCATGCTGCCCCTGTGAAGAATCATGATTATTAGGAAACTAAGGTTCAGAAGGATTAGGTAATGTCCCAAGGTCACACAGCTTCTAAGGGACCGACATTCCAAGGCAGAGTGGAAAGCAAGAGCAAAGACACAGAGATAAGGAAAGGCAAGCTATTCGCAGGGACCCGCAAGCAGTTGGGTGTTGCTGGAGAGTAAAGCATGAGAAGACCATGGAGAGAGGAGCTGCCCTTGTATTCTGTGTTACACAAATGACTATCTTGCAGGTAATTGGGAGACTTTGAGGCATTTCAAGCAAGAAAGTAACACATGAGACTTGTGTTTTGAAAACTGAGGTGGAGAATGGATTGGAGGGGACAGATGGAATGCAGAGAGATCAGCTGGAAAACTGTACAAGTAATCCTGCAAAGAGATGAAGACCCCTTTGTGCTTTCTCCATCTCTTTGATGATGGAGGGAAAATGGTGGAATAGAGAAATACCTGGAAGATAAGTCATTAGTCTTGGGGAAGTACTGATGAGGAAGAATTTGGAGTTCATAGCTGTATGCCTGCTCTGCTTCTGTAAAACCTGCTTGCTGCACTAGAGTGAGGACAAAATACTTTAACAATCAACTGGAACCTTAAAGATGATCAGATAAGTATGGAACGTTCTTGCCTTTGTTTGAAAACCTTTTGCATGTAACCCCTAGCAACGCCCAGCTCTGTAATCACCTGAAATCTATGGGAACTGAGCAGCCAATCAATTCATGCCAACTGTAGCTATGTGTCTTAACCTATATAAGGAGAGAACTCACCTAGAACGGGGCCCAGAATTTTGGACCATTAGCTCGTCTGGGTCCCCTGGCTCAATAAACCTGAGGTCTCCAACCCTCCAAGTGTGGTGCTTGGTTTCTCGTGGGATCAATTTCTGCAACAGTATTATATAAGATTTCAGCTGATAACATCTTCAACCTCTTCAACTGTGCCTCAGACTCACATATCCAATGTCCTGTGGGTGACTTGTGAGTATTAGGCCAAATTATGCAGGCGACACAAGAAGGAACAAAACAACGTTTCTTATCACCTTGTAATTGGGATGGATAATGCCAAAATAACAATAAAAATATCTGGTGGATAAAAGTGTTATGTAAACAATTAAAATAAGGTAATATGATTGGGTTTGGGCATCTTTAGAATGAGTGGTCAGGGAAACCTCTGTGAAGAGATGCCATTTAGGCTTGCTAAGGCCACGTGAAGATCAAGGGAAAGAACTGGCTTATTGGGTTGGAAGAATCCAAAGCAGGCCAGTGCAGCTGGAACAGAATGGGCAAAGGAGAAAAGGGAACAAAACTATATCAGAGAGGTAGACAGTGTTCAGATCACATAGGACTTTGAAAGTAAGACTAAGGAGCTAAGGAATTTAGATTTTATTTGACGTATCATGGGAAGCTGGTGGAAGGTGGACTATTCTTACCTAATTTAAGTTGTTAAGTGATTACTCTGGCTTCTTATGGAAAATATAGGCAGGGCAAATGTGAAAGCAGGGAAATTTTGTAGTTGTTCACTGAGAAATGGTGGTGGTTTGGAGAAGAGAATGGATCAAGGATCTGTTTTGATAGATTAAATGTGGAACGTAAGAAAGAAAGAATCAAAAGTGACTCAAGGATGCAGAAGACTGTGAAGGAGCAGTTTGGCAAGAAGAAATCAAGAGCTGGGTTTCTGACATGTTGAGTTTGAGATTTCTTTTAGAGATCCAAATGCTAAGTAGGCAGTTGCAAATACAAGTCTGGAATTCAGGAAAGAATCTGAGGATAGAAATGTACATTTCAGAATGATCAGCCTACAGATGGTATTTAAAGCCATAGGACTGAATGAGATGTTGTAGTGAATAAGAAAGAGCAAGGAGGCCGAAAATGAGCTTGGAGACGTTCAAACATTTAGAAGTCACACACACAAAAAAAGAGGAGGAGCAGAGGAGGGAGACTGAGATGGAGCAGCAAATAAGTGGCAAGAAGCCAAAAAAGAGTGTGGTGTTGAAACTGAGCAGGACCTGTGGGGTCCTCCCAAGTACAGATCCTTTCAGTGTCTCTATTTCTTGTTTGTAGGAAATAGGCTTCATTCAGCCTCCTTGACCTTCCAGAGTTCCAAAGGGCAGACTCAAACATGCTTATCAGGGAAGGGAGGGAACGCAGAAAGGAAAGAGAAGCAGTCAGGAAACTAGAATGCAGCCCTAGGGCAGGGGCCTGATTGCTCCTCAAGGAATATACATAACAATATGATTGAGTTCTTCTGCAGGAACTGAGGCCCCCACCCAGGTGGAGGACTGGCAACTTCAGGTGGAGCTCAAGATTCCTGGAGCATAGCACTACTATCTCACCATCAACCAATCAGAAGTCAGAAGACAGTCACACACTCTGCAGCCCTCACTCCAATTTTTGCCTATAAAAACCTCTCTGAAAACCATCTGGGAGTTCAGGTTTTTGAGCACTAGCCATCCGTTTTCCTTGTTTAGCCCTGCAGTAAACCTTTCTCAGCCAAAAAAAAAAAAAAAAAAGTGAGAGGAAGAATTACTTTCCCTGCATATCTGTTTATATGATTTGAATTTTTATCATGTGCATGCATGACTTACATTAAGTGAGATCCAAAGAAATACTCTGCTTAAAAGGCCATACAAATGGAGACCCCTGTGGCACTGCCACCTCCCCAGCACAGAGGAGCGCCCTCTCACACGGAAGGGGTCCTCTGGGCAGCCATAGTGTTACTGTGTAGCGCTAAATCAGACTCCATGTTAGATCTGTTTCTTTGACTTTAACCTTTGCTTTTTGTTGCTTTCTTTATTATAATCATACATGATGGCCTGCCTCTGGGAACACTGCCCCTCTGCCTGAATGTTGAACTAAAGTGCCTCTGTTCGGCTCACAGGCAGACAATCTGCCCTGCCCACCTGTGTGAATGGCTGAAATTAACATATCCCCTCACCCGTGCTGGCTACTCCCGGAGATCTTTCATAAGACCGATGGCCCCTTCACTTCACTTCCCCACAGCCTCTCCCTCTCGGATTCTATAAAACAAACTGGTATCCAGATCTCAATAAGATGGTTTTTTGAAGACATTAGTCTGCCATCTTCTCGGTTTGCTGGCTTTCTGAATAAAATCGTATTCCTTGCCTCAACACCTCGTCTCCGATGCACTGGCCTGTCATGCAGTGAGCAGAGCGAGCTTGGACTCGGTAACAGTAGAAGTGGGTGGTTCTCTCGTGACTTCCACATCCTTTCCCCACACCTCCCTCAACACTGCTCCTTCCCCAAACAGTCTTAGACCATCGAGGGCTGCAGCTTGTGACCTTCCCAAACCGACTGTGACATGGAGCTCAGGAGCTGCAGGATGTTCTGCCCTGAAACTTTCCTTTGACCAAACTGAATTAAAAGTAAGACCACTTCCTAGGAATCAACTTCTCTTCTCAAAGGAAAAGAAAAAGAGCAATCCCCAGGAGAAGACCTTTTTTATTCAGATACATGGTACATGCTTACACCTTTTTGGCCCCATGCTTCTCTGTGTGTTTCTGCTGTGGTTCTGTGACTATGCCGATTCAGCGGGTAATTTGTAAGGGGTGATACAGCTTTGTCAGAAGCAAAGATATCCTCCTCACCAAATGGTATTTAGCAAGCCTTTGCCGGCAAAATAAACCGGAGGGTTAGGACCTGTCGAACCCAGGGTAGGGGGCCCTTTGAGGGTGTAGCATTGCTCTTGCTTTTGATTGACGCATTGGCCAATCAACCATTCAGCACAGAAAGAGCGAGTGGGCGCCACTGTTCAGTGTTCACGGCACACGCACACATACCCGCGTACTCCCACCTAAAGTATTCTTTGCTGATTGCAGCTTTTCACTTTTCACATACACCACAGGACTCAAAGGCTATGTGGACAAGTGGAAATCCAGGCATACAGTAAGCATTTCTATCTTGGAATGACTGTAGAGGAAAAGAACAGGAATAGGAAAGACCCACAACTTTCTCTCTTTCATAAGCTTCACTTCAAATGAGGTGTAACAACTAAATCATTATCAAGTTTTTGGCAATTAGTGTTTAGCATAATCAGAGAGTTGCTTCTAAACTGTATGAAGAGTTAAAAACATCTGACAAGTAATACGTTCTACAAACTGAAAGTGCTTTAGTCGTTTTGCAGTGAGCTCACAAAAGGAACATTTGCGCACGTCTAAACTGTCTTAGTGTTTATGAATGAGAACAGAAAAATATTGTATATTATGGAAAACATAAAAACAATATTTTAAAAAATAACTTTCCGAAAACAGTTAAGACTATATGCAATGATATACCTACTCTCGCATTTGTCAACGGTAGCTGTAAAATATTGTTCATTATAACGCATGAATAATGTATATATAATATTTAAGATCCCACCTTCCCAAACAGTGAGCTTTGAATCTTTAAAGAAATATTTGGAGTAACATAAATTTTACTGCTTAAATAACAGCAAATGGACTTCCCTGGTGGCACAGTGGTTATGAATCTGCCTGACGATACAGGGGACACGGGTTTGATCCCTGGGTCAGGAAGATCCAAATGCCTTGGAGCAACTAAGCCTGTGCACCACAACTGCTGAGCCCACATGCCACAACTACTGAGCCCATTTTCCATAACAAGAGAAGCCACTACACTGAGAAGCCACTACACTGAGAAGCCTACGCACCTCAACGAAGAGTAACCCCTGCTTGCCGCAACTAGAGAAAGCCCACGCGCAACAACAAAGACCCAACTCAGCCAAATAAATAAATAAACAAATTTATTTTTTAAAAAAAGGCAAAAAAAAGTCTAGGCAATGTAATCGGCAACTTAAGCAACTGTCTATTTGTCCAAAAGTGCTCTTTTTTCTAAACTGCATAATGCTTTAGAATAAGCACAGTATTTTTTTTTTATTATTTTATTTTATTTTTTGGGGGGTACACCAGGTTCAATCAACTGTTTTTATACACATATCCCCATATTCCCTCCCTTCCTTGACGCCCCCCCCCCTCGAGTCCCCCCCACCCTCCCTGCCCCAGTCCTCTAAGGCATCTTCCATCCTCGAGTTGGACTCCCTTTGTTATACAACAACTTCCCACTGACTATTTTACAGTTGGTAGTATATATATGTCTGTGCTACTCTCTCGCTTCTTCTCAGTTTCCCCTTCACCCCCCGCCCCCTCCCATACCTCGAGTTCTCCAGTCCATTCTCTGTATCTGCTTCCTTGTTCTTGTCACTGAGTTCATCAGTACCATTTTTAGATTCCATATATGTGAGTTAGCATACAATATTTGTCCTTCTCTTTCTGACTTACTTCACTATGTATGACAGATTGTAGTTCTATCCACCTCATTACATATAGCTCCATCTCATCCCTTTTTATAGCTGAGTAATATTCCATTGTATATATATGCCACATCTTCTGTATCCATTCATTTGTTGATGGGCATTTAGGTTGCTTCCATGTCCTGGCTATTGTAAATAGTGCTGCAATAAACATTATGGTACAAGTTTCTTTTGGGATTATGGTTTTCTTTGGGTATATGCCCAGGAGTGGGATTACTGGATCATATGGTAGTTCTATTTGTAGTTTTTTAAGGAACCTCCCAATTGTTTTCCATAGTGGCTGTACCAACTTACAGTCCCACCAACAGTGCAGGAGAGTTCCCTTTTCTCCACACCCTCTCCAGCATTTGTTGTTTCCAGACTTTGTGATGATGGCCATTCTGATTGGTGTGAGGTGATACCTCATTGTGGCTTTGACTTGCATTTCTCTGATGATGAGTGATGTTGAGCATCTTTTCATGTGTTTGTTGGCCATCTGTATGTCTTCTTTGGAGAAATGTCTATTTAGGTCTTCTGCCCATTTGTGGATTGGGTTATTTGCTTTTTTGGTACGAAGCTGCATGAGCTGCTTGTATATTTTGGAGGTTAATCCTTTGTCCGTTGTTTCATAGGCAATTATTTTTTCCCATTCTGAGGGTTGCCTTTTAGTCTTGTTTATGGTTTCTTTTGCTGTGCAAAAGCTTTTAAGTTTCATGAGGTCCCATTCGTTTATTCTTGATTTTATTTCCATGATTCTAGGAGGTGGGTCAAAAAGGATGTTGCTTTGATGTATGTCAAAGAGTGTTCTGCCTATGTTTTTCTCTAGGAGTTTTATAGTGTCTGGCCTTATATGTAGGTCTTTCATCCATTTGGAGTTGGTTTTTGTGTATGGTGTTAGGAAGTGTTCTAATTTCATTCTTTTACATGTTGCTGTCCAATTTTCCCAGCACCACTTATTGAAGAGGCTGTCTTTTTTCCATTGTATACTCGTGCCTCCTTTGTCAAAGATAAGGTGCCCATATGTGTTTGGGCTTACTTCTGAGTTCTCTATTCAATTCCATTGATCTTCCTTTCTATTTTTGAAGCACAGTATTTAATTTGCTACCGAAGGATCAAACTCTAAGTTTTGTTTAAAAAACTATTTCTCATATGATAAAGAAACCTAAACCCAGGCTATCTACAAGACACCAAAACTTTTGGAAAACTTAAAATAAAATATGGTGATTTTTACAAAAACCCCTCTTTGTAAATCATCAGTGAACAATTTTTTGACTGTTCACTTAATTGTTTCCTAGAAATTGTCAGCTACAAATTGGCACTTGCCATGGGCACTTGCCATCTACCTCTACTACAAGGATTAAATCACACATGCTGCTGCAGCTGCTGACCTTCCACATCCCCTGAAGGGAATTCAGGGTGGAGACCAGGAATGAGGCACTCTGTGCTTTGGAGGATGGGCGGAACAGGTCTTCAGATAGATGTTTTCAGGAGCTGATATTATAAGCCCAACCCTTGCATCTCCTCGTATCCAGAAAAGCACTGAATCCCTTCATGGTGGCATCTGCTCCTCGTGACTAGCAGAAACCCCCTACAAAAAAATGTGTTTGATTGCATGTACTCCTCCTTTACCAAGACTACATATACACTAATCTTCCCCCGTGCCTCTTTGGAGCAGTTTCTCAGAGCTATCTGGGATGTTGTCTCCTGGGCTGCAGTCCTCATTTTGCCCCAAATAAACTCAACTCGCAACTCTCACGTTGTGCATTTTTTTTAAGTAGACAAAATAAAGTCACACCAAGGATTATTACATAAAAAAAAAAAAACAACTTTTTTTCTGGAACAGTAGACAACTAACATTACTATTTTCTATTCTTACTCAAAATGGAGTTCAGTTGACATCTCCTTATCTAGATTTCCTGAAAACAATGTTAACATCTGAGGAAATCACTGTTTCCCTATTTCGCCAATCCATTTCCTTCAAATTAAAACAACGACAAAAACCATGCTAAAATTCAAAATTATGTAAGTATGTATGTGCATGTGCTTATATCATGCTAAGAATTTTTTGTTTTTATAACACAAAATACCACAAACATAAAGCTGAAAAACTCTGCATTTTGGATTAGCTCATATTCCTGGGTAATTTCTGGATTTAAACATTTCTCTTTGTCTCTGTTTTTATTCTCACTAACGGTTCTTCAGGAATAAAAATGCTCACTTTTTAAGAAAAAAGAATGAATTTAGTTTTGTCTGAATATAGTTTATCCCATCTGTTTCTTGCAACTTGTTGCAAATGCATTTTCCCATCTGGTTATAATCACTGAGGACTTCAGTCATTATACCTGAGTCTTCATTACTGTCTTCTTTAAGGCTCGGAGTCTCCAGAACATTTTTAGGAGTCATAGGAACTCCATCGCTAGCATCTAGGATGTTACAAAATATATTCCCAGCCCCTTTTAGCCAAAACTGGCTTCTTCTAGTCAAACTCAAATCCAGAGGCTATTCATCTAAACCTACTTTCTTTCTTTCTCGAGAGCAAGGAGACAACTATGGCTGCAGAACTAAAGAAATCTTCGGTCTGACTGGCCTTCTCTTGGATGCCCACAAGGCTTTTACTTGCCTTCGAGGATCTTAGGTTCCTCTGGGTGAGGTAGCTGTAGTCTTGAACTGTTTCTCCATGTAAGAATCTCTGCCCAACTTCTGTAGGATCACAGAATGCTGACTCCCTTCCCCACTTCTGTCTCTGACATGCTCAGGAGTTGTCAAGGACAAATAGCTACATTAACTACTGGGGACAAGTCCAAAAATTTTTTTTAAGTCTTTTGAGTTGGAAAAATCTCTTGACTGTGATCAAAACTGCTGCCTATTTTTCCAGCGTTTGAGAAGCCCTCTTATCTTTCAGGATCTCCACCCAAAATTCATCTTCTGAGTTACATGTTTTCAATTCTAGCACAGATGGACTGGATGACAAAGGAAGCTCTATGGTAGGAGGACAGCTGTTTATTTCAGGGATGACAACGCCTAATACAAGGCCAACAATGATTTCCTTGTGTGCCTTTTCTGCTTTTTTGGAATCCGCTAGGATCCCATCATCAAAACAGTATGAAGCAGTTTTAAGATCTTCACTGCAATTATCTCTAGAAATACTGGCTACCAGGTGATTATTGTCTTCCCCTGGACAGGCAAACATATAAACATTTACGTAGCTCTTTTGGCCTTATCTTGATTTCACTTTTGGGGGGAGAGAGAAGGTTTCTATGGAAGCTTTTACAAGTTATGTCTGACATTGAGTCTTGGCTAAGACTTTTTTTTTTTTTTTTAGCTGTGTTGGGTTGGATCTTTGTTGCTGCACACAGGCTTTCTCTAGTTGCATCAAGCAGGAGGGCTATTGCAGTGGCTTCTCTTGTTGCGGAGCACGGGCCCTAGGCACGCAGTCTTCAGTAGTTGCAGCATGTGGGCTCAGTAGTTGTGGAGCACAGCTTAGTTGCTCCTCAGCATGTGGGATCTTCCCTGAACAGGGATCGAACCCATGTCCCCTACATTGGCAGGCAAATTCTTAACCACTGTGCCACCAGGGAAGTCCCCTTGGCTAAGACTTTTAAAATGTGTTTTCCTCTTCTTTCTTTTCCTGTCAACAATAGGTAAGAATGAAGAGGAAAGATAAAATGTTAGATTCTGGTGAATATAATCTTTGGTTGCTTTGATACTGCCTAGACCCTTTTTGGCATATTTAAAATGTTTGTTTTTAGGAGTTTTACTCTTTTTACAAGACAAGGCATTGGAAATATCAGAGATGTTTTTCAAAAAAATTCAGATTTCCTGAATAGAGCATCGTATCTTCATTTTGCTTACACAGCTGAAGCACATTTTGATGATTCATGGGAGTCTTCCATGTCTTATTTGATTTTCTAGCTGTATCTTTTCTTTAATGATGACTTGTTCTGAATTTTCCCTTATAGTCACCAGTTTTCACACTGGTGCTCATCTGCTTGCAATTGATGAGACTTAAAATAAGACAGACAGCAGTAAGCTCCATTTATCCATGTAATAGACATTTAAGTGGTCACTGTATGCACACAGACCTACACTAGGTATTATCTGTGGTCATACCTCAAGGAGGTTTGTTAGAGAAGTCCTTGAAAAGAAAAAAGGCAGCACTAAATGAACAAAACATAAGTGGTAAGACCAAAGATAGTTATACCTGAAATTATTAGTATTCTCTTAGTGATATTACACATAGTACACATTATAATAATTCCACTGCATTATAAGTAGTATTGGATATGCCTAGCAACACTGTAAGATGACTCAGCTGTAAGGGGTAGTGACTTGATGGTACTTTAGGTAGAAATGGTTACTTTCTTAAGCATGTGCTCTCCAAAGTGCAAGGAAAAGGTTTCTGTTGTCAACCTGCCAGTTTAGTGAAGTTTAAAGAAAGGAATGTTTCTGTTTGATAAAATGTATCAAAGTGGTACCTGATGTTTTGATTAAGAAAGCAAAGAATCAATGATGAAACTTCATCTGCATCTAGGAGAAAGGTCATTTTAAAACCACAGGCATATCAAGTCCCCAGAACTTAAAGGTGCCAATTTATAGTAACAGGCGGTATCCATCTGACACTACCACAAAATCAACAAAGCCATGTTCTGCTGCTAAGGTACTAGTAAGTATCTACATAAACTTCCCCTAAGAACAGCATATTATCCACAATAGTAATTTACGCTTGTATAGTGTGTTTCTGCTTTCAAAATGCTTTCACATCCCATAGCAATAAATGAGAAAGGATGTTATGCGATGTGCCAGATGCAGCTGTAGTGTAAATTGAGGGGGGAAATATCTGGACCATTAGGCAGCGGTTGCAGGCAGAATAGCTTTGTCTTTACCACATCGTATTCTGTGAAGATAAACCCCAGACTATGAAGCCAGGCTCCAATCAAAACAAAATCAAATAAGGCTGACAAAACCAACTAAAAGGCAAGGCAAGAGGAGCGTGCTGGGTATGTGAGTCAAACCTTTCCCCACTGACCTACACAATAACAGGGAAGGAATACAAACAGAACGCGAGTCTAGATTCCACCGGTTAATTTAAACTGTTCGTCATCTCATCTTTAAACCTGCCCCTCCAACTCTTGGGGTTGGCAACATGTAAATAGAGTGTGGTTTACAAAAGGACCTGATAGGAAGGAGAGAGAGAACAGACTAAGAACCAACATGCTCTCTAAGCCACCGAGGCACATCTCCATAAACAGAACTGATTCCAGAACAACATAAGCAAACAACACCCCGTGAAGTGGGCTAAGACAACCTCTTTCTTGGCCTCTTTCTCACCCTGTCTATTTCCCTCCTCTTTATAGTTCCTTAGTCTCCCCATCTGAACCCCAACTGTTCATACTCCCCAACCCCCCACCCCTATGCCTTGGAAACAGGAAAAGAGCTTCAGTGAATCAACTGAGATCAGATATTCTTAACCAGAACTTAACACATTAAGATCAGATGTCTGGAAGTCACCTTAGAAGCCTTTTTCCTCTAATTTTTCACACTCTGCATCAATTCTCCTAAATAATCCCCACACATGGACTCTGGCCTCTGAATAAACACCTCCCCTGATTGTAAATCAAGGCCTCCTGGGGCAGCTCATTCCATTTCTGGACTGTTCTAATCATTAAAAGATTCTCAGTCATGTTAGCCCAAATTGGCCCCCTACAGTTTCTTCCCACTTGGGCAATAGAAAACAAGTCCTTCTCCTCTGGGCAGCCTTTCAGTTCGTTTGAAGGCAGCTGTCACCTCCCCACTGAGTGCTATGTCCCTGCAGTTCGCATATGCCCAAGTGCTCCTCATAGGACATGATTTACAGGCTTCTAATCATTTTGCTTATCCTCTCTTGGACATGGTGCAGCTCTCAGTAAAGTCCCTCTTCAAAAGTGTTGCCCAGAATGGAACTCAATATTGCAGGAATGGCCTAAATATGGAATGAGAGCCTTTGTTATGTTAAAAGAACTACAGGCACCATATGGTTCATATGAACAGGAGAAGGGTTTCTGTTGTTATTTTCAGAGTTTGGTTTGTTTTTTTGTTTGGGGTGTTTGTTTGTTTGGAGAGAGGTGGTTGTGAGGCAGGTGAGGAAGAGTTCACCATGCTTTTTTATTCTGTGACTCTGGAATTAAATTTACAAATACAAATGAGAATCAGCTACGTGCAGGGGTCTCTGCTAGGGACTTTGGAAGAAACAATTGGGCAAGATCCAGCCCTGAAAGAGTCCACATATTATTGCCTGCCCCTCGTCCCCTTCCCTTCAGGCAAATCACAATTACACAGGGCTTTTTGATGAGGTGGGCTTGTATTAGTCATCCATGTTAGAACACCTGATTGGAGATAGGGGACCCTCAGGAAGACGTGCTTGGCCTGGCCTCAAAACAGCTGTTGCTGTCTGTTCCCTAGAACCGCAGAAGTATGTCATATGCTTGCATCCGAGTGACATCCTCACTACACCAGCCTGGCTCTTGCACACTCTGTCCCCTCTTCGTAGTCTGTGAGCCACCCCCCACTCCCCCATCCCCCCCAGGCTCCACCCCCCCACCCCCACCCCACACCCCACCCCCACCCCACCCCCCGCTTCTCAAAACACAGCCTCCTCCTTCTCCCTCTGCTCAAATCCTGGGATGCCACACATCTAGTACCCATTCCCCCTGACTCTGAGGTCAGGAGGGAAAGTGGGCTTCTCCAGTCTCTGCTGATGGGAACTCCTGAGCACAGGTTGAGTCTTGCCACAGCACCCTAAGCATCTCCAACACTCTTTGCCATAGTAACTATTTGCTGTTAAAGGAATGGAGGTTTGCAGCCATCGTGTGTGATTAAGGGTCAACAAACTGAGGCTGTTCAGCTCTACCAGACTGCCATTCATAGAACCACAGAACTGAAAAGTCTTGGAGATCGTCCATTGTACAGTTGACACAATGAGGGAAGCCCAGAAAGTTAACTGACTCATTTGAGTTAACAGAGGGACCCTAGTTATGAGTGCGTGGACACCTTGCTTCCCAGCTCAGTGCCTCTTCCAATGAAAGATGTTTTTGAAATCTAAATACTTTCTGTGTGTTTGAAGAAGTGGCCTAGGAGTGGATGTGACCCTATCTTTTCCTCTTAATATTTTAATGAAGATGTGTCCTAAAAACTAAACACCCACTGTACTTAGTACACAAGTACTGTTCTTTGCTTTGTATCAAAAAGCTGTGACAGTACGCTGGTCTCCCACATCTTCCTCAGGCAGGGGGCGAGGAATTGCGAGACTTGGTTGTCCTCGATATTCTGCTCGTCGGGGCCATCCAACGGTGAAAGGGGCAGAGGGGCAAAGTTGGGTCTGACCACCTGCGGCCACTCCCCTCTCTTGCTTACCTGGCACCTATCCAGGAAGAAAGGCGCCCACTAGCTCAGGTGGCTGAGCCAAAGCACCTGGGGCCAGAGGCCCCCTGCCACGCCCACCCCAGGCCCCGCCCCTGATCCTGAGTGCCCTGCCCTCCCCGTTCCCCTTCTCACCCTCCTGTCTTGCTCTTTCACCCATTCCTGCCCCATACTTCCTGCCCCCAACCTGCAGTACTCCCCTCTCCCAGAGCTGCCCCACATACTCCCCGGCCTCCCTTTCTGCCTCCAGACCCAACAGAAAGGTGTAGAGAGCCCCACCATTGGTACTGTACTGACAAACAGGAGGTCAAACTCTGTCCTGAAAGTTCTTGGTTTGAGACATACCACCCATGAGTAGATAACTAAATATAATAATACGAGCTAACAGAGAACTTAATAGGTACCACACTCTGTTCTAAGTTACCAGGTTGTGCCCACTTTACAAATTGGGAGACTGAGGACCAGCATGGGTTAAAAGTTTAAGATCTATGGATATAACAAAAAGTCGTAAATCCTTACAACGGAATACTACTGAGCAGTAAAAAGGGACAAACTACTGATACACTCAGTAACTGGATGAATCTCAAAAACATCATGCTAAGTGAAAGAAGCCAGACCCAAAAGAAATATATTCAATAATTCCATTTACATGAAACTCTAGAAAAGGCAAACAATAGCAACAAGGGGCAGATGAGTGGTTTTGGAGCAGGAGATGGGGCAGGAAGGAGCTTCCGGGGGTGATGGAACTGTCCTGAAACTCTATGGTGATGGTGGCTGCACAACTGTATACATTTACCCAAACTCATCAAACTGTATACTTAAAATGGGTGATTTTTGTGGTATGTTAAGTATACCTCAAAACACTGCCAAAAAAAAGAAACAAGAAAAACCAAGAGGGAAGAAGGACAGACAAAAACCCTGGACACCAAGGATGAAAAGACAGAGAGGAAACAAGGAAGAAGAGGAGTAGTCAAAAAGATGTGAAAACTAAGAAAGAAAGATGGCCCAGAAGCCAAATGGAAAGACGAGTGCCTGGTGTCTAGTAGGTGCCGCATGAATTCTTATTGAATGAAAGAACAGCAGTGTCCAGAGGGAAGAAGTGGCCAACAGGCCGCAGAGAGGTCATGAAGGATGAACTCTTTAAAGAGGCCCATGAGAGTTGAGCTGGCATTAGAGGGAGAAGCCTCAAGATGAAAAGTCCCCTGGTTTTCTCAGCTTTAGTGTTCTGAGACCTTCCAGAAAGAGCAATATAGGAGCTCGGTGTGCTATCAACAGGTAACCCGCCCTAGAGTTCAGCTCATTATAAAAGGGTTGTAAGAAAAACAATGGAATATTTGGCTCATTTGTGATTTTCCTGTTTATAAAATCAAATCGTTTTTTAAAATTTATTTATTTAATATTTATTTATTTAGGCTGCACTGGGTCTTAGTTGCGGCATGTGGGATCTTTAGTTGTGGCATGTAGTCTTCTTAGTTGCTGCATGCATGCAGGATCTAGTTCCCCAACCAGGGATTGAACCTGGGCCCCATGCATTGGGAGCACAGAGTCTTACCCACTGGACCACGAGGGAAGTCCCTATAGTTTTTAAATTATTTAAAACATTTATTTAATAGGATTCAATTATATGAAAACAGCTTGAAATGTTTTTAATACCGTTTGACAATGGCTTGAAAAGGAAGTTAACGATGATTGGTCCCATATTCTGATCTTTTGTAACACAGGCTCAAGGCCTTTGAAGAGTGACAATCGTAGAGGATGTGGCCTCTGCGGTGTGAAGTTCCTGACACTGGTTTATGTGGACAGGAGAGCAGTGTGCTGTGATATTTTCAGCAAAGCCAGCCCACAGTGTAGGCTTTCCAAACCCCATGTTCTGGCTTGTAGGACATTAGTCACAATGACTGATGGGAGAGAGTGTTGCCCGAAAGTTAAGGGCTGGTGGGCTGATTAATGGTCTCAGCATGAAGCTGTGGGCCTCTAACCCTGACAGATCATTAGCTCCCAGAAAATGTCCAGCCTCTGGAGGTCATGGTTATTATTACAAACTAATAAATACATGAAAACATAAAACAGAGCAAATGGCCTTTTTATGTGCTGGGGATATTTAAAACCTAAGCTGCATATTTCCATGCATATAGATTCCTGTTGGTAGCATAAAGCCTGTTGGTAGCTTTCACAAAGTGGGAGCAGCGACCATCAGAAAAGCCATACTTCACCGTTAATGTTGCATTAAATTTTAACCACCGTGGTCACGGTTAAGGAGATATTTTCATTATAATCTGGTATTTTCAGGACCTTACAACTTAACTTCAACATTCTCTGTTGGCAAATTGATTACATTCATATTGGTTTTTTACTCAAAGGATATGAATGTCAACTCTGATAAAATAATGTCCTTAAGGTTATTTAAATGATAAAAAAGAGATAAAATCCTCAGACACAGAGTAATATTTATAATATGGGGAAAATATTAAGCCCCTGTAGGAAGGAAACATTGTTCAGTCACTGTTTCCTTGTTATTAAGTACAATATGTTCCAGTGAAAAAATACAAACAGTACCACTATAAACTGATGGTATGTAAAAAAGGAAGCCAGTGACAGGAATCATTGTCCATTTCTTTGATTTCTTCTTTATATCTTCCTGGAAAAGAAAGATGAACTGGCTTACAAAAAGAGACAAACACAGTAATGGGGGAAATGATCAAGGAGGAAAAGGGCAGCCCGCAAGTATTCCAATAACAGGGCCACTTCTGGTATTGAGATGGGGCCAGGGATCTAGACTCCCTGGTACTAAGGCCCAGAGGGAAACTAGATAACCTGAGGAACTGTCATCAGAAACGAGAAAAGGTGGGTGGAGTCCTCCAGGAAAAAAAGCGATTACATTTGAGAAACCTGTGAAACATGAATCATATTCCCTTCTCTTTGGCCATCAAACGGTGTCTCCTTAGTGACACTTTGCTATGAACTGAACTGTGTACTCTCCCCCCACCCCCAAATTAATATTCTGAAGCCCTAAACCCCAAGGCAACTGTATCTGGGTAGAGTCTTGAAAAGGTAGTTAAGGTTAAATGATGTAATAAGGGTCTAATCCCAAAGGACTATGGCCTTATAAGAAAAGAAAGAGAGCAGTTTCCCCCCCTCTCTCTCTTCACCATGTAGGACACAGCAAGAAGGCGGCTGTCTGCACGGGAGAAGAAGAGTTCTGACCAGAACCTGACCATGCTGTTACCCTGATCTCACACTTCCAGCCTCCAGAACTATGAAAAAATACATTTCTGTTGTTTGAGCCACCCAGTGTATGATATTTTTGTTATGGCAGCCCAAGCTGACTAATACACATTTTGGCATAGCCCACGCTATCAGCCTTAAGACATGAGAACACAGTATGCAATCAGGTGTCAGGAAAACTGGGTCTGATCCTGGCTCTGTATCTCCTTCCATGACTTGTCAATGTAGAAGAGAGCAGGATCGAATTAGGTATTTTTGTCTCTCCTATAAACTACAAACTAACAATAATTGATAAATAAATTTGACTCTACCTCAATGTCATGTGGAGACTGGAGGACTTCCCTGGTGGTGCAGTGGTTAAGAATCCGCCTGCCAATGCAGGGGACACAGGTTTGATCCCAGGGCTGGGAAGATCCCACATGCCAAGGAGCAACAAAGCCCATGCGCCACAACTACTGAGACTGTACTCTAGAGCCCTCGAGCCACAACTTCTGAAGCCCTCATGCCACAACTGCTGAAGCCCAGGTGCCTAGAGCCCGTGCTCCACAACAAGAGAAGCCACTGCACTGAGAAGCCCGAGCACCGCAACGAAGAGTAGATCCCACTCTCCAAAACTAGAGAAAGCCTGCATGCAGCAGTGAAGACCCAACTCCCCCAATAAATAAATAAATAAATAAATTTGCTAAAAATATATAGGAGACTGGTGAATTAAATTATGGTGCTTTGACTGTACAACTGTGAACTCTTGTTTTAGGAAATTTTGAAAAATATTTATGATGTAATATTAATTAAAAAATTAAAATAAAAAAGACAGATTACATTTAAAAACTATAAAGATAATGTAAAAAATGAAAATAGTAATAGGTGATTGAAATATGAATCACTTTTGCCCTATTAATTTTATTTTCTGAAATGTTGCTAGATGTTCTTTTTTATCATTTACAATTTAAAATATAATTTGAAAGCACCTACGGGTACCTTCTCCGGACAACTGTCTTTTATTACCAAATTGACTGTGCCTTTTGTTAGTTATTGAAGATTCCAATTGTGATTAAAGTTTCATTTGATTGATAGGAGTACAGTTATTTTAAATACACAGTCAAAACGACTGAATATAAACAACCAAATGTTTCAGTTTTAATGAGCTCTGAAAGCTCTAATTGAGCTAAATACTTTCAAAAGACAAGGTCAAGATGAATGTTGTGGTGATTAGATTTATTCATCTCACTATAAATATCAAGACTGTCCAGTGTTTCAAGATGAAAATGAAATGGTATTCTTAGAAATAAGAAAGCATTCAACCCCCACCAAAGCTGGATTCTGTTCACTAAGCATGAGTGAATAACAAAGGCCTCTTATGATTTATTCATTCATTTAGTCAATTAACATTTACAAGGTAGTGATTTAAGGCATGGACTTCAGAGCCAGACTGCCTGGGTCTAAATCTCCATTCCATCACCTGCTAGAGTTCTGATCCTGTGTATTAGTTAAGATAAGTTAACTTTGTTATGATGTTTAAGTCTGTCTGGGCTGCTATAACAAAAATTCTGGGTGGCTTATAAACAAAAACATATCTCTCCCAGTTCTGGAGGCTGGGATGTCCAAGCTCAAGGCACTGGCAGATTCAGTGTCAGGGGGGAGCCCACCTCCCAGTTCATAGACAGCTATCTTCTTGCTGTGTCCTCTCATGGCAGAAGGGATGAGAGAGTTCCCTGGGGTCCCTTTTATAAGTGCACTAATCCTATTGATGAGGGCTTTGCCCTCATAACCTAATCACCTCCAAAAGGCCCTACCTTCAAATACCATCACATGGGGATTAAGTTTTAATACATGAATTGGGGAAGCAGAGGGGCTACCACTATCAGTCTATAGCAAATGGTAACAGATCAAAAACAAAAGCTTAGTGACTTGAATCATCAGGGTTTATTTCTCACTCATACTACATTTCCATTGTGAGGAAGAGGCAGCTGTACTCACATAACCACTCAGAGATCCGGAGTGATGGGGACTCTAGTGTCTTGTAGCTGTGTGTGCACTTCAGCTTTTTGAGCACTGGAGGGTCTCATACCAGCAAGTAAATGCTTTAGCAGAGAAGTGACCCACAGCACAGAAGTGACACATATCAATTCTATTCTTAGCTTATTGACCCTTCCTAGTCACAAGGCCATTGAACTGCAAGGGGGTGGGAAAATGATTCTCCCACGTGCTTAGAAAGACAAGAGACCAGGAAAAGTGAGCACTAAAAGCCTCTATGACATATTGGGCAAGTTACTTCAAATCTTTGTGGCTCCATCTCTTTATCCACAGAATGAAGATAATAATAGTGTCTTGCTTATAAAGTTATGAGGATTCAGATAATACACATGAAGCACATTTAACACCTAATATTCCATAACACTGTTATTATTATGTACCAGTCACTGTGCTGAGCAATAGGGACAAAAAGATGATTAGACAGCTCTCTCCATCCTGGAAGTTCACACATTAGCAGAGAATAGAGACATATACATAATAATTCTGCAGGAAATCCAATTAATATAACTCGGGAAAATTATCTTGGTTCTGATTACTCAGGAATGAAGAAAGGCAGAGCAGCATGGGAAAGTAGAACATAGGCTGTGGAATCGGGCTCTTCTTGGTTTGACTCTTGGCTTGGCCCCTTACTGGAGCTGAACTCTGAGGGGGAAGCAGAAAATAACTGGGCAAAGGACGTGTGTGGGGTGGGGGAAAGTGCAGTAGCAGAGAGCATCCCAGGGAGTTGAAACAGCATGTGCAAAGGCCCTGGGGAAGAGAAAAGCTGACTCCTCTCAGAAACCGAAAGAATGTGGCTGAAATCCAGAGATCTAGGAGCACAGTGCCCAAAAAAGGAGCTGGTGAGCAGGCAGGGGCCCGATCATGAGGAGCTTGTTGGCCACACTAAGGAGGCCGATCTTTCCTTTATGGGCTGTGGGAAGTACTGAAAGATTATAAGCAAAGAAATGAAGTGATTCTTTTTTGAGAAGATTATTCTCTCAGTTGGGTGGGAAAGGTATTGCAGGGAGGGAGCAGAATTATAAAGCTATTTCACTAGTCCTCATAGAGATGATAGCTTATGGCCATGGAAATAGAGAAAAGTGGGCTGTTTTGAGATGTATTTAGGAGGTAGAACAGACAAACAACCAAGGCCCGAAAATTCAAAGTAGTAGATATTGAAACCGAAATTGAAGTGTAAAGTTTAAAAAGGGAAAAAACAATAAATTTCAGGGAAGTCCTTATTTAGAAAGGGTGGCATGGATGACTTCAAGACAGCAACATTCATGCAGAGACTAAAGGGTGCAGTGCTAAGGTCAGATTCTATACATAGAAATTTTATTTTATATAAAATGAATTGTAGATTACACATTTATCTTATATATTTTCATAGAGATATGAATATATATTCACATTATATTTATGAAAATATGTCTATTCAAATGTGCCCTGAAGAGCAATGAGGAACTCTGAGATGTTCCGGTCATATTCCTGAAGAGCACTTGGCTACACAGAAAGGACTACTCAGCCCAGTTGGTTTGCTTGAGAAATAATGGATGAAGTTAGAGAATGCACTTATATTACATGATTAAGTTCTACCTACAGACTCAATGCTACTCTCCTTCTTCTTCATTCCTGAGAGAAGAAGGACTTACAGCCACTGGTTTCCTGGGAAGCCGGGCACAGTCACAGCAGCTGGAGAGAAAAATCTCGAGCTGTCTTCATTTCCTTCAGCCTTCTGGAATCAGAATCTTTCCTGGCTCTTGAGAAGGTATGAATAATGAAAGAGGAGTTGTGGCCATCTGGTACTTCTTGGGAAAGTGCCATCAGATCGTGAAGAAAACACTGTGCTAGGAGTTAGGAAATAAGAGTTCTAATTCCAGTTCTAGACTTGGTCCTGGAGTGCCTTGAGTAAAATTACTTGGCCACTCTGGGCCTTGATTTTTCAGCCTCGGGATTTGGACTAGTTTATGTCTGGGGTCCCCATAATACTCATTCTGTGATCTGAAGAGAGAACATGAAGCCTCTTACCTAATATTTCACAGACACAGTTTCTCTAATCATTCATTAATTCATTTAACAAATGAGAATCCACTATGTGTCAGCATTAACGCAAGCATCAGTGAACAAAAACGAACATTCTCATGGAATTTAGAGTGTAGTGCCTGTAGGGGCCTTGCACAAACCCTGGGTCATTAGCAACAGCATCTTTAATAAACAGCTCAAATAAGTTTCCTGTTTGTTTTTTAACATTAATGAAGGAAAGTCTGTTCTTTCAATACTTATCTCAGACTCCACCTCCTTCTTCCAGGAGGCCTTTTCTCTGAAGACTGAAGTGGGGCTTAATTTCTTCATCTGTAAGTCACAGCATTTGTGCTATGCGATTTATAGGTAACTCGTACATGTATTCACATATTAATAGACAAATCGTTCCTATTGAAATTCTACCTCAGTGCTGGCATCTCAATCAGGCTATAAACCTCTTGCAGCAGTGACCACTTACCTTCAGGCCCGCAGCACAGTGCTGGGCTTCTGCCGGTGCTCAGCACGCACTTGCTGGTCGGCTCTGAGCTGCGGGAATACGTAGGGGCTGATACTCGGCGGCCTCCCTGACTAGCTGAGGTAGAGTTTTCAGAGCTGGATGATGCCTCCAGCTCAGATCTGACTAGCAGGCTTTTGCCAGGTTTCCTTGCTCTGCCTGACCTTTCCCGCCACCTCAAGGCTCAGCCTTGCTCGGGTCCTGCTTGCACAGGTCAGCTCTCCACAGCACCCGGTGCATCTATTTCTGGCGGCACATGCCCCAAGCACAAGGGCCGCCAATGTGGGTGGATACATTCCTGGGAATACCCAAGAAAACGCCCTGAGGTGTGAGAAGAAAATATTAGAACACACACACACACACCTCTGCATATTTACTTTTTATCCAAAAAATAAGAAAAATTAAGATTTGCTGACTTGTTAACGTGTGGGTGACATCCGCACTGCTGCTTGGCGGGCACGTCTGATGGCCCCTCTGCGCGTACTGTACCCGGGTCACTTGCAGGGGAGGATAAGGGGAGCTTCCACAGCGAAGAGGGGATCCCTGAGGGGTCAACGAGGTATATTTACAGATTTCGTGATGTGGCTTTAACTAACCTGTCCTCACAAAAGAGAAAAGTGGCTTCAAAAGATTCCTACAAAAAACGACAGTTGGAATAGAATGCCAACCATATCACGTATTTACGTGGCATTTATTGATATTACAGACGTGGCGTTTACTACACACCCAAGTGCTTTATTAATTCATTTACTCTTCACAAAAACCCTGGGAGGAAGGGATGTTTCTTATTCCCATTTTAAGTTTGAAAAACAACAACAACAACAACACTGGGTCATAGAGAGTTTAAGTAAGTTGCTAGTCAAGTGGCAGAGCCTCAAGTCACCCCAGGCAATCTATCTTTACTCCCTGCTTTAATGTGATGCTCCTTGACAGCACGAGGAGACAAGAGGATGGCAGAGGGAACACTTTTCCTCTTCTTGGTACAACACCTCAGACATCTTAGGAAGCTAAAAGTCTGACCAGTGTGACAGTTAAAGGCACTTGAAATACAGATTTGCCCTCACTATCCTTCATGATTAACTTTGCCTTAAGTTGTTTATTAGGTGTTGGGATATTAGCCAATAATAGGATGTAAGTATATAAACAAACAAACAAATATCAACACATATTAGTACTTTATTAAATAAGCACCAGGTCAAAAAATTTGAAGATCATTGCCCTAGAGACTAACAAATAGCTAAACAACTTTCTGTGAGGGTCCAGAAGCTTACACTCCAAATTGTTTATGGTGGTTACTTTCTAGGAAATGAGATTGTATACATGAAATAGTTTTAAGATAAAATTTCTACTTATTACCTCTAGACGTAAAATAATGTTGAAATTTCCCAAACTACCATCAAACATTTTATAAGGAAAAGTTAAAGACCAAAATTTATTTCTATGTCTCTACCAACAACCCCAAAGTGCCTAACTTCTTAGCATTGCACTTGATCTTCCATGATGTTTATAACCCTTTCCTCCAGCTTAAAGTACCCCCTGTTGGTTTTGCATCCCTTCCAGGAATCTCTTTTCCCTGGTGTCTCTACTGGGCTCTCAGCACTCAGTTCCCGCTTTGGCCACTGCATTAGGCATGTGACCCAGTATGGGCCAATCATAGATAAAAGGGCTCCTTTTTCTCACTGTCACACATCCTACTAATCATCTGAGGATCAAATGCCATGGCCTGCCAGAATCTACTTCCCTACATACTCAGGACTTTACACATAATCTACTATATCTTTTTAACATACCTCTTTTAATTACGAACAGGGCTGCCACATGCAATTGTGCGGGCTGTGCAATGCACACAGAAGCCCAATTAAGGGTGAGTGGAAGCTGAAGTCTGGTCCAAGCACTGCTCACCAAGCTGCGAGCCCCAGAGAAAGCCCCCAAAAAGTAGAGAACATTCTTGTTCATCTCTCTGGCACGGCTCCTGGTCACATGCCTTGGCAGAAGACTCTCAATATCTGTTGAATTGAATTTCAGAGTGCATTTTTCAGACATCAAACTCTTACATGCCCCATCATTTTTAATCTTCCTTATTCAATTATGCAGGAAATCAGTCACTACACTGACTATACGCTCTCCTAAGCATCTACCATAATGTCAAACACCTTAGGGGTATTTAGTGGGATTAATTTATTATGGTAAATGACCCTTGCTCATTTTCCACTCTTTTCATTGTTTTTTATCTATTTTATGACCTACTTTCTAAGTTTTATTTATTATATTTTACCTACCAAAGAGCCTTGTATGATTGTAGTATTCACACACATGATAAATTTTGAAGTTTTTGTAGTTAAATCAAATGAGACATTGAGTCTGGTTAAGAATTTTTGATTCCTGATGAACAGCAGTGCCGTATGTACAGCAGAAACCCAATAAATGTTGATTATTGACAAAAACTGTGATGATTGATGTTAAAAATTTACACTCTTCCTGCAGATAAGTAAATGAGATAATTGTTGAAGTTTCTGGATTTTTTTTAAGTTAAAAAAATGGCCTAATCTGTGCATGTAGAAAATTCTATGAACAACTAACATTCCAGTATCAATTTCAATTTTTTCTACTAAGGGACTCATAAACCAATGAGAAAATATACCTTTACCCACTTGTACTGGTCTGTGAAAGTTCTCAATAGACAAATTTTGATGAAAAATCGGCTGCTCTATAAAAAGAGAGAAGAAGAGGAAAAGTAGGAAAGGAATAACAACTGCTATTTATCTTCTTTTTCCTTTTTTTTTTTTTTTGGTGAAAGCACAGGGTTCTAACCACTGGACTGCCAGGGAATTCCCTACTAATTATCTTTTTAAAGAAAAAGTTCACTTTTAGGATTTGTAGAAAGAGATTGATAATCTAACAGAAAAGAGCGACTATAAGAATTAAATAACTAAATCTTTAAAAAATGATTAGAAAGTAGAATCAGTCTAGTTAAAAATCAAATAATTGAAAGACCAGTTTGAATATTTAAAATGTGAAAGATCAAGCAGCAAAGATCATTTGCTGAAAGTTTAAAAGAAAGGCTCAGAGACTATGAATCACTCAGTTAAAAATTGAAAGTTGGTGATTCCTTGTTTTGTTCCACTAAAGGTAAATTATACTTATCACTTAACCATCAACAAAGTTAGAATATATTCCACTGAAATATTTCTATACATTAAAATATATTATATAATATCTGTAGAGGCACACAAGGCTTTACCTATGATGAAAGACTTTAGAGTCAGACTTCTGGGGTTGGAACCCTAGCTCCACCATTTATCAACCTAGTGACCTTGGCAAATTACTTAACTTCTCGAGTCATGTTTCCTTGTCTGTAAAATGGGGGTGATAATTGTACTCAGCTCAGAATGTTGTTGTGAGGAGTAATGAGATACTATGTGTAAAATAGTTCACACAAGGCCTGGACCATGGTAAATACTCAATAACATTTTGTGATTGCTATTAGAGATACAATAAAGGACCCAAAGCAGACAATAAAAGCCCAGAAAAGTTTTCAAGTATTGAGCATTTACAATATTTCAGTCACCATGTTTTTAGTCAATTTCCATACCTTATTTTTAAATTAGTTGTTTTAAAATTATATGACAAACATGCATTCCCTGGTAAAAGAATTAAAAGAACACAGTGTGATTTACTGTGAAGGTGAAAAGTAAAAGATCCCAGCTAAACTTGACATTGCCATTGACAACCTCTATTCTAGGAACTCAGAGATAACCAGCATAAACTTTCTTTTTGGTAGGGTCGGATCATATGCCACTAGAGATTTCTATGCCTATGATAGTATGTACGTATATAACCCCCATCTTATAGTACATAAATGTTGTATGTATTATCCTGCAACTTGCTTTTTTTTCCCATTTATTATATCTTTGTTTTCTTTCTATACCACTTTTTAAAAAATAAACTTTTCACTTTGGAATAATTTTGGACTTATAGGAAGTTATAATATGAGCTTACATGACGTAGGTAATATAAATCATGAAGTATGAGAATATTATATAAACCAGTTAATTTGTCAAAAATAAGAAATTAGTATTGGTACTAGACTTTATTCAGATTTCACTAGTTTTTTTGCTAATGTCCTTTTTCTATTTAGGATCCAAGCCAGCACACCATGCTGCACTTAGTCCATATTAGTTTTTAAGTTTTCCATCAATTCTCAGCCTTTTGGCTAAGATCAAGTGTGGTTTTAAGTTTTCCACCTAATTCTATTTTAACAACTATGTAGTATTGTATAGTGTGGGTGTACCATAATTTACATAATCCTACTGGCAAATTTTCATATTGTTTCTAGTTTTGAGTTATTAAAAACAATACCATAATGAACATCATTATGTGTATAACTTTGTTCATTTGTGCTGTAGGATAATCTTAGAAATAGAATTTCTGGGTCAAAAGATGTATACTTCTTATTGGGACTTCCCTGGTGGCTCACTGGTTAAGAATCCACCTGCCAATGAAAGGGACATGGGTTCGAGCCCTGGGCTGGGAAGATCCCACATGCTGCAGAGCAACTAAGCCCATGTACCACAACTACTGAGCCTGTGCTCCTAGAGCCCTCAAGCCACAACTACTGAGCCTGCATGCCACAACTACTGAAGCCCATGCACCTAGAGCCTGTGCTCCACAATAAGAGAAGCCACCACACTGAGAAGCCTGCGCACCACAATAAAGAGTAGCCCCTGCTCTCCACAACTAGAGAAAGCCTGAGTGCAGCAATGGAGACCCAACACAGCCAAAAATAAATTTTTTTTAAAGTATGCATTTTGTGTATAATTTTGATGTATGTATTGCCACATTGCCTTCAAGGAAGTTTAATTCATATTCTACAAAATTTAAATTTCTTATTTCGCTGTAAGTCTTGCTAACCTGAGAATAAAGATGGCAGTTTTTCACATTTGCAGTTCTTTAGTGATGGGTAAAGTGGGACATCTTTTCAGATGTTTCTTGGCAATTTGTAATTCTTTTTTTATAAAGTGCCAATTTATCTCCTTTAAGCATTCTTCTGTTGGGTTGCTCATCTTTCCTTTATTGATTTGTAAGAGCTCTATTCAAAAATTTTTATTTATTTATTTTATTTTTTTATTTATTGGCTGCATTGGGTTTTTGTTGCTACGCGTGGGCTTTCTGTAGTTGTGGAGAGCGGGGGCTGCTCTTCATTGCAGCGCACAGGCTTCTTATTGTGGTGACTTCTCTTGTTGCGGAGCATGGACCCTAGGCGCGCGGGCTTCAGTAGTTTGCCGGGATCAACTCGGCGACTCGAGGTGAGTGACGGGTGCCGCAAGCTTGAAGAAGACACAGACACAGACTGAAGAGAAAGATGGGACCGGGGGACTCAAGACCTCTAGGATCAAGAGCCTCGCTGATTGATCCCAAGTTGCTTTTATTGGGTTCTCGGCATAGCCTAAGGGTCTAACACTCCCAGGTTAATCCCATAAACAATCAAAGGCCTCACATGACTGGGGGCAATGATCTTTGTTTGCCTCCTGGGTCCTGATTTGAGCTGGGCGTGGAGAGCAAAGCAGCCCTGGGGGCAGGAGACCTCTCTCAAAAGGATTAAGGGTCTGTGCCCCACCCGTGTTGGCCCCTCTGCGACTGTGCCTGTCTTAGGTTGTTCCTCCCTTGAGGAATCTTACCCGTCTCTGGCTAACCAGTCATCCTCCAGGGCCAAACACGGTGATATAAGGAAGGTTCTATGCACCACCCCTGTTGGCCCCTCTGCGGCTGTGCCTGTCTTAGGTTGTTCCTCCTCTGAGGAATCTTACCCGTCTTTGGCTAACCAGCCATCCCTCAGGACCAAACAGGGTGATATTAGTCTCCACGCCCCGCACCCTCAGCTCCTCCACTGCTCAAGCAGGACATTCTGAATCCCATCGCTCGGCCCACATACTTCAACATTTTCAATGTTTCAAAAAGGTTCCAGAATGTCTTCCCACAGTAGTTGAGCTCAGTACTGTGAGCTCAGTAGTTGGGGCTCACGGGCTCTAGAGCACAGGCTCAGTAGTTGTGGTAGTTGTGGTGCACCCGCTTAGTTGCTCCACGGCATGTGGGACCTTCCCAAACCAGGGCTCGAACCTGTGTCCCCTGCACCGGTAGGCGGATTCTTAACCACTGCGCCACCAGGGAAGCCCAAGAGCTCTTTTATATTAAAGAAATTAGCTATTTGTTATATTTGCTGCAAATATTCTTCCAGATGATGTTTCATCTTTTGACTTTGTATTAATATTTTGCTATGCACAAGTTAAAAATGTTCAATGACCATCTTTTCTTTTGCACCTCTGAGTTTTGTTTTTGTTTCATGACAATGCAATGACAAAATATTCACCACAAGAAGCCCCTGAAATTCTCAAGGAATATTGAGATCTGTTTAAACACCAAATTTATAAATACTACTCTATTGCAAAGATCTTATGGAATCACTTCCAAGGATTAATGCCATGGTTTCCAGCTTTATTTTATTAGACTCCTCCTTATTCTTCAATGTTGAAATTTGAGCATTTGTAAAACTCTAGAGAAAGCTTGAATGTATCATGGTCAATTTGTCTTTGGTTGCTGTAAGCTCTCATGTTTGTGTCTCCACCTTTGATATGTTTGCCAAGGTGTTTTCTGTTGATGTGAGCCTCTTTTTATGCCATTGAACACACTGACCTCTAAACCTTTTCTTTTATGAACTTCTTCAGCTTGGAATGAGGCAAGTACTTCTGGGGCAATGATTCTTTTTTAGTTTATGTCCATGGAAAAGGCTAATTCAGGCCCTTGAACCAATCTTTCTTTAAGGTCAAAGTAGGTTGAGAGCTCCACTAACGTATTCACTCCGTTGCTTCATAAAAATATTTGTACATCTTCCTAGGTTTTTCCTGGGTTACAGTTTCTCAAATATCATGCTTCCTGCTCATGTTATCTTTACATCAAAAGTTAGTTATCTTTTCAATATTTACTACATTTCCTACTCGATGACATTTTTTTTGTTGTTGTGGCTGCATTGGGTCTTCATTGCTGCGCGCAGGCTTTCTCTAGTTGTGGTGAGCAGGGACTACTCTTCGTTTTGGTGCAGGGGTTTCTCAGTGCGGTGGCTTCTCTTGCTGCGGAGCACAGGCTCTAGATGCGTGGGCTTTGGTAGATGTAGCACCCAGGCTCAGCAGTTGTGGTGCATGGGCTTAGTTGCTCTGCGGCATGTGGGATCTTCCCAGACCAGGGCTTGAACCTATGTTCCCTGCATTGGCAGGTGGATTCTTAACCACTGCGCCACCAGGGAAGTCCATTCATGACCTTTTTCCCCCGGTTGTAGAAACAGCCACTGAAATAGTTTCCAAAATAGTTTTTTTCTTGTTTCTTTATTGATATTGTCATTTCCATCACAAATATAAGCCATTGACTAATTTTACATTCCACTCTGTAACTTAGCCAGAGAGCCTATCTTGTGGCTAAGATCCACCACTTTACTAGTTTCTTCAATCTTATTGCTAACAGCCAAATTTCTTTTCAGAGCCATTTTCAAAAAAGAAAATTTGAAAGCACTTTCGTGGAGATTCTATGTAGGTGGAGAAGAGTAGGCAACAATAAAACTACATCAAAGTATAGTTGCTGGGTGATTGACAAGATGTATTCTCTAGCTAAATGACTAGTTTATTAATTCATTTATTCAACAAATATTTAAAAGCACCTACTGTATGCCAAACATTGTTAGGGCTGCATAATCCCTCATGGAGCTCAGACTAGTGCTGGGATAATTATAGCTGGCATATACTGATTTAGTATATGCAAGGCAGTGTGTTGAGTGCTTCAAAGACTTGATACTGAAAGCAGCTCTTTTGCCCCTTTCCTGTTTACCCATCTCTGTCCCCTTCTAACCTTAAAAACCTAATTATAGAGATGAGATCACTAAGCAATTGAAACAGACTCCTAACTTATGTTTTCCTGAATGCAGTTGCTTTCCATGCTTTGCCTAACCTGTTGATTCTTTTCCTAGATAAAAAGAAGAAAGAATGAAGAATTAATTGGCTAGAGAATGATTAGCTTTCTACCCCCAACAACCCCCCTAAGCAATCCTACAGGCAGATCACTTTGCAAGATAACATCTGACGAGAAATTCAGCCAGTCTGCAGGCAATGAAGAATGATGCAGAACCCAACCTCCTGTGTCCATGATTCACTGAGATTCCCTGCCCACCACCCCCCCTCCTATTTTTCCCTTTAAAAACCGTCATGGCTGAGCAGAATCTTCAGACATGGTCTCTGGACATGAGTTCACCTTCTCCCCAGGTTGCTGGCTTTTCTGATTAAAGCACTTTTCCTTTCTGCTGACATTTGCCTCTCAAATTACTGGCTTTTGAGCGGTGAGCAACCGAACCTGAGTTTGGTAACCATATCAATTTCCTCACTTATAAGATGGGAATAATAGTAATAGTTATGCATAAAGCTGTTGAGAGAATTAAATGAAATAATGTGTGTAAAGCACCTAGAACAGGGCTGGAGGTATATATGATATATATTCAACCAATCTCAACTGTTATAATTTTGTGATTATTTTCTTTACTATTTAATACAATCTTTATAAGGATGAGCTATTATCCTCATTTTACAAATAAGAAAACTGAAGCTTGCAAATTTAAGAGATCTAGGCCGTACAGTTAATAGTAACACAGATAAGATTCAAATTCAGGCAACCGATTTTCAGCTTATTCTTTCAATTACTCAGCAATACAGTCCCCTATACTCTGGCCAGTGTATAAAATTCAAATTTCCTCTTTAGCTCAATTATAGAGTGCTATGTATCATGAGATTTTCTGGTCAAAACTGAAAATATTAAGTTGGTAAATGCCAAGAGTCTGTTACTCTCAGTTTCTAGTTGAGAACAAAGAGGTTCAGAAAGGTCTTATATGGAGAAAGCAACAGAGCTTGGATCTCAAGCCAATTTAGTCTGGCTCCAAAGTCACATTACACTGACTAAAAATCTTCTTTGTAACCCCATTAAAACATAGCCATGGTGAAATCCTCCATTCACACTTACAAAATACATTTAGCATTATTACTAATAGTTCCAGTTATAGTGGTGAACATTATCACTAGCTCTTAAATTGTGACATATGACTTTGACTGTAGGGCTTTTAAAAAATTTGTTTATTTGGCATATAATTGCTTTACAATGTGTTAATTTCTGCTGTAGAACAAACTGAATCAGCTATATGTATACATTTATCCCCTCCCTCTTGAGCTTCCCTCCCACCCCTCCCGCATCCCACCCCTCTCGGTCATCACAGAGCACCGAGATGAGCTCCCTGTGCTATACAGCAGCTTCCCACTAGCTATCTATTTTACACATGGTAGTATGTATATGTCAATGCTACTCTCTCAATTGATTATACGGCTTTTTAAAAGACGTAAAACATAGAAATGTTTCACAGGTTTCTTGAAATGTAAAGGAGGAAAGAAATACCTTAAGTGTTACCATGAACATTTCAAAATACACTTTTTATCTTGGAATAATTTTAGATTTGCAGAAAGGTTGCTAACACCAAACAGAGAGTACACATATACCCCTTTCAGCTTCCCCCATGGTTAATATCTTACATTATCATTGTACATTTGTCAAAACTAAGAAACTGACATTGGAACATTAGTAACCAAACTACAGATTTTATTTGGATTTCACCAGGTTTCCCATTAATGTTCTCTTTCTGTTCCAAGATTCCATACAGGGGACCACATTGCCTTTAGTTGTGATGTCTCCCTAGTCTCCTCTGGTCTATGGCAAGAGTCTTTCATTGTTTTTCTCGACCTTAACTGTCTTGAGGAATACTAGCCAGATATCCTGTAGAGTGTTCTCCAATCTGGTTTTTCTGACATTTTTGTCATGTTTTGACTGGGGTTATATTATGAACATTTTAAGTTAAAGGAAGAAGAAAATCCAAAAAACGTTATAAAGAAAACAGTCCTAGCACTTTCTTTTTTCCCATGAATCTCATGTAAAAAATGTCATTAGTTCAACAAAAATTTATGAAGCACCTACTATGTGCCAGGCACTGTTCCATGCACAGAAGATGCATTAAGGAAACTAGTCTAGAGTGAGTGGTCATGAAAGGCCTCTTTGAGAAACTGACATTTGGGAGGCCCAAATAACAAGATGGAACTAGATAAGAGCAAAGACTCGGGAGAAGAACATTTTAGCGAAAGGGAATTACAAGCCAAGGGCTTTGTAGCAGTAGTAAACTTGATGTATTTTAAAAGTTTCAATAAAGGCAGAGTGGCTGGGTCATTGGTGTAAGAGGAAGAGTGGCAGAAGAGATGAACAAGGCAGATAGGGCTAGATTATACTGGGTTTTACAGGCTATGGCAAAGAATATGGATTTTATGCTGAGCCAGATGGGAACTCTTTGAAAGGTTTTAACTAAGAGAAAGACATAATATGATATATTTTCAAAAGATCACTCTGGATGCTATGTGGAGTATGAATTGTTGGGGGACAGAGTAGAAACCAGGAGCCCGGAGTTAGGAGACAGACGCACTAGTCCAGGCAAGAAAAGATGGTGATTGGAGTGAGATGGGCAGCAGTAGTTATAAAGAGAAGTGGTTGGATTGGGATATATTTCAGAGGAGGAAGCAACAGCACATAGTAATGAATTAAATGTAAGACGAAGATTCTCGAGTTTTTGGCTTGATAGACTGAACTGAGGATGGTGTAATCTATTGAGGTGGGGAGAAATGACAGAGCAAATGTTGCAGGAGGTAGGTGAGGGAGACTGGGAAATCAAATGTTTTATTTAGGTAAAGTTAAATTTGAGATCTTTTGAGTTATCAAAAAGATAGATGGATGCATGAGTTTGGAGCCCATGGGAGAAGTCAGGACTGGAGACATAAACTGTATATATAAAATAAACAAACACATATACATGTAGTATCAGTAACTTTACTTACTAGAAAGAGTAGCTATACATCTCTGTTCATTTATTAATCAATTCATATAATATTCCATAAATGTTTACTGTATACCTACCAACATATCAGGTTCTAGTATACTCATGCCAATGGCATCTAAAGAGAAGAGTGTGCAACCAGAGAAGCTGGATCATGGGAAGAAAATACTAAAACTTTTGAAAATATTTATTTTTACCTAAAAACACAAAAGTTAAGTCTTTTCAAATATTTAATATATAGATCAACACTGGCATCTCACTATTAATGAGTGAAAAGTGTGAGTTAGGCAACGTGGAGAATAATTCAGAGATTTCTTCATTTTCTTCTGTTTTAATATATTGTGATTTCTTCCAGTTTATGTGTGCTGGGTTAAGTAGATTTACCAATTACATTATTATTTCATTAAATTAGCCCCCACAAAAATGAAAGTAGCTGAAAAAGATTTCTGGGAAGAAAACATGACTTGGAGATAGTAAAGCAGGCATAAGCAAAAAGATGATGACAGAAATGACATCTGCTTCTAGCCTGAGCTCTACAGAAGCCATCTTATTAAGTAGTGGGCATGACATTTTAAAATCAGAGATTTGGAAATATTTCCATTATGTGATTTTGATGTAAAATGATGTATGTGTGCTATCCAAGGCTGGGACTACAGTGCAGCAAGTGAGGCAGTCACCTCAGGCACAAAATTTAAGGGGATGCCCCAAACTCAGCAATCAAGATAAATATCTAAATGCAATATTTTAAAAAGTCAAAATTAATGCAAAAATCTATGGTAAACAAAATATCAAAATTTTAATAAAGACAAGATCAGTACTCTTAAAAAACCTTATACATGAATATACTAAAACTTGAAGACAGAATTTTCCAACCCGTTGAGAGAAATCTTCCGGGCAATGCATTTCAAAGAGTTTTGAAAATATATAAAAATGCAACATCTTCTGGCTGACATCAGGGAAGACAGAAAGTTACTAGTTGAATTTCAACAAAAACTTTTCATGGTTGGTGGATGGAAGTGATAAAAATGGATACTTTCATTAGTAAGAGCAGCCAAAGATGTACTTCTTCTATTAGGATCTACGTATTTTTGTGAGTTATCTTTTTGATCTTATGACAGCCGTTAAAACAAAGTACAGAAATAACCTGAACGTTGAATCACACATTTTAATAACTGTTTCATAAAGTATTACAGATTTTTAAAACCACTGAAACCTAGTCAATCATATTGCTTTCACTAAATATTTTTAGTGAGAATAACAAGGACATTTAAAAAGACAATATAGAAAATAACTTAGTTACTTTAAATGTGTATTTCATTTCTATCCTTTTTACGCTTTGAAAATGCTTTATGTCGTCCACAATAGGACATGTATATAACTTACATAAGTATACAGGCTTTTTTTTTTGTAATAGGGAAGTGCAATCAAAAAAAGTTTGGAGAGCACAGGTACAGGCAGTTAATGCTGTGGGCGTTAGGAAGATGGCAAGGACTATATTATCTCAGCGTGCTGTAAAATAGCTGTACCACAGAAGTCTTCATGAACACCCCACCGGGTTTCATACAGGGAGGTTTGAGGAACGAGCAGGATTTGGAAAAATAATCATTGCAAAATTTGTTGCCTATAAAACAGAGCACAATGCTTACTGCCAGAGGAGATTAAAGTGCTCTAAAAACATTTTTAAAGAGGATCGTAGGTCCAAACTGCAGCCCTGCTCTGTGAAGCTCTCAGCCCCAGACTTGAACCTGTCGGAGAAGGAAGTTCCCCGAAATGGCCCAGAGAATGCTGGTCTGATGGAGGGGGCTAGAGGGAGAGTGATACCACTTCTCCGAGCCATGGGCTGTCCCCTTCCCTGGCAGGAGACCAGCCTTGAGGTCCCTCGAGCCGGACCCTCGGGAGGGTGGGGAGGGGGGGAAAAGAAAACGCAGTCCTTTCCTTTCTGGCTGGGACCGTGTCTGAGGGCAGAGGCCGGGAGGCAGCCCGTGATGCTTTCTCTTCTAGGCAGAGGCCGGGGGTCTGTGAAGAGGGGAGTTCAGACGCTTTCTTAACGGGGAGGGAGAATAGTGTTGGTAGTAGGGCCAGAGGATCCGCGTTAGGCTCGAGTCCCTCCCTGGCCGGCAGGGAGTACGAACAGCCCAGGAAGGCACGGAGGACCATGAGGCCTGGTCCTTTCCCTGCCGGCAGAGGGAGTCCCGAGATGGACAGTCCAGAATCCCTCTCCAAAAAGCGTTTGCTTGGCCGCTCAACTAATTTTATACATCCCGAGGCTGAGTGAGAGCTGAGGTAATTAGATGCGAGCGACAGCTGTCTCGGCACCTGGGGCGCCAGGCGCCAGGCTCGGAGCCCGACAGCTCGAATTCTCGCGAGAGCGGCCGCCGCCATTTTTCCATTGATTGCAGCGGGCTGGGGGAGGGGCCGACTACGAAGGCGACGGCGGCGGTGGCGGCGGCGGCGGCGGCGGCGGAGGAGCAGCAGCAACCTTGGGTCGGTGTCTGCGCGCTGGTGTCTAAGGCCCAGGCTGAGGCCTCTACGGTAGCCGGAGCGCAGGCGGTGGAGAGGATGACTGCGGCTGCTGTTTTCTCCTGAGCTAGAGAGCCGCCGTCACCCTCCCCCTCCCCCGGCAGGGCGGAGAGGAGCGGCCGGAGTCTGAGCGATGGTGCCCGGCGAGGAGAACCAACTGGTCCCGAAGGAGGTGAGGGGCCGGCGGAGGAGGCTAGGCCCGAGGCCTGCGGCCGCTCGGGGCAGCGCAGGCGGGGGCGAGGGGCCGGCTGCGGGCCCAGCTCGTGGGCCGGCCCGCCTGTGGGGGAAGGAGGAGGTGTGTGGCGCTGGAGTGGGGGGTGGGGGTGCACGGTGGGTGCGGCGAGCAGTTGGGAGACCCGACCGGGTCTAGGGGGCCGGGGGAGCGGAGACCTCTCCCCTTGGGTTTGTGGGGCTGGGCAAATAAAGGAGCGGATGGAAGGAATCGGGTCCAGCTCTGGGGGAGAAGGTAGCTTCTGAAGTAGTTATTTAACATGTTGAGCCGAGGTAGAGAGGTAATTTCAAAGAAAAAATTCTGCAACAGTGGCTGATGGGCGCGACAGGGTGACGGTGCTGCTTCTGGTTTTGACAGTGGCAGTGTGTAGCTTTCAGGGCTTGTGAAATCTACACCCGACTCGAGCTTTGTGGGAGGGCGGTTAACTGTTAGGACTTTTTTGAACTCCTGTTTCTTACTTGGTAGTACTATGGGCCTGCCTAAATGGGGCCTACCGAAGATTGTTGAAAAGTAGTAAATGTGACTGGGACGAAAAGGTAAGAGATAGCGAAGTCTTACCATATGGAGAGCTGAACTACTTTTTGTAGTTGGGTTGTGTATGCTGGTTTGGGTGACTTCTTAAATTCTTAAAAGCAAGTGATATGAGAAGGCTTGACTTCTTGGCTTCTCTTGAATAGTAGGAGAAGATTAATGGTAGAATCCAGCACTGGCCAGTGAATTTCAATATATTAATAGTATCTCTGTTGGCTTTATAAATATCTACAGGGTATCCAAACGTGTATTTTTAACTGGTTGATCATCAGGCGAATGCTTTGGATTTTTATTTCTCATATACCTTAAATAGAGGCAAGCGTCGGTTGAAATTAGCTGTGTTGGATCTTGATATTTTTGAGTGATGTTCTTTAAAATTCTTCTCTTTTTTGGGGGGGGGGGCTACAAAGCAATTTGTTGAGCTACTTGAGCAAGCTCTGACACTGCAAGTGTTATTGGAGTTGTGTATTACGATATGAATATTTTCCCAGCTTTATCAGATGATTGTTTTGCAAGGACAGTTTTTTAAAAACTCAGTTATGTGTCAGTATTTATTCATCAAGTACCACCAACTCTGCAAAGCAGATAAACAGATGAATTAATCAGAATTCTTGCCTTGGGAGCTTTTAAGGATAACACCAGTATTCATTGAGCTCCAAGTAGGGGGTACGTACTTTTCTACAAAAGTAACACTCATGAAGGGGTGGCAGTGATAGGTGCTATGAGAGATATAAAAACAAATTTTCTTTTAGAGTTACATAGTGCTAGTTTTCATTCCTGTGAAAAGCAAAGTTAGTTTTCTTAAATTTTTGACCATTAGAAAATATAATATAGGTGGAACTTCGCTTTAAGGAAGCCCAGTATTAGGTTTATTTTCCTAATAATTTGATTTAAAAAAAACATAATATAAATATACACTTTCACAGGAACATACCTGCAATGCTACTTTTACCTTTTGGATTTTGAAGATTAAACACCTCTCCTTTAAGACTAACTCCCTTACCTGAGGCTTCAATCTCATCCTGACTTCTGATATTTTCCTCCCCTACTCTTTCTGGACCACATGCCTTTTTTTGTTTTGGACCACATGCCTTTATTTTCTGTTCCCTAGACTCATCTTCAGTCTTCTCTTTTTCCCTGACTTCTTTTATGATTCCTGGAAGCATGCACAATACTCTCCAATCTCAAGTCTGTCACTTTTTTAGCTAGCTAATTCATTCTTTTTTAATGGGCATACTCCTCTTCTTGAATTTTTCTTGCTGGCTTCTCTTCCTTGAATTTTCTTTTGCATTTGATACTTAAAAAATTTCCTTGATTTTAGCAATACTGTACTTTGGGGCCTTTTTTCCCTACCTGTTTGTCCTATCTTCCCAGTAGTTTAGTCAATGTCTTTCTCTTTTTTTGTGTCTTTAATTATCACTTTTGTCTGATCTTTGTCATCCCCTGTCTGGCCTTTTAAAGTAGGAGTAGAATTATATAGTGCTGAAGCTGAGAGAGCACTTAGTGATCATCTAGTAACTTGTACCCCTTCACTTTTACAGATGAAGACATTAGGGCCAGAAGATTGACAGTGACTTGTTCAGGATCATATAATGAGTAAATAAATGACAGAGCTAGGACTAGAACTCAAATCCCCTTGATTGTACTCTATTTTACACATCCCTCCATGTAACCTAGAGGCTCTGTAAAAATAGTTTGTAACTCTCTAAGTCCATTTACTGTGTGAAAATAAATTACAGAATTTTAAAATGTCTTGCTTCTGTCCTAATGTCTCATTATCAACAATTTGGAGGGGTTTTTTTGGGGTTTGTTTTTTGTTTTTGTTTTAGAGAACCTCTGACACTTACTAGATTTAGACATTGGTTAAGTGTGTGCATTCATGTGTGTGCAGTTGTTGAACGAATATGTTATTCTGGTCCCTGAAGCTCAAGGACAAATGTACCTTAGAGGACTGCTGAAGAAGGCAGCTTAGTGTCATGCGGGGCTTGGCAAACTACAGTCCCTGGGCCAAATTCAGCCCACAGTCTGTTTTGTTCAGCCCATGAATTAAGAATGATTTTTACGTTTTCAAATTGTTGGAAAAAAAATAAAAAAAATAAAAATAATCTGTGACACTTGGAAGTATATGAAATTTAGATTTCAGTATTCATAAATAAAGTTTTATTAGAACACAGCTATTTCCGTTTATTTACTATTGCCTGTGGCTTTAGCAGAGTTGAGTAGTTGATACAGATGCTGCATGCAGGATAAATTTGAAACTGTTTAGCTTGGTGTTCACTGCCTAGCACAGTTTGATTCTGGCTACAATCTGCCCTTTCAGCTTATCTCTTCTCTCTCAAAACAAGTTTTTAATGCAGCCAAACAGGTTTTTCTCTAACTTGCCTTTCACTTCTATTTGAGCTGCCCACCGATTCAGAACATTCATACATATCTTTCCTTCAGTACCTCATATCTCATTTATTCTAAAAAACCTTTTCTGATTGTTTAACCTTAAGGATTTCTCCTCCTTAGAAGACTTTTATATATGAATACAATTCATTTGGCAATTAATAAATAGTGCTTTGTGACATCTATTATGGTCTCAAACTGTATTTTATTATTATTCATTATGGATTTCTTGACAGCAGAGATCTTTGTGTGTGTGTGTCTCTCTCTCTTTTTTTTGTATGTATTATAGGTCTAGGACAGTGTCCTTTCTGAAGCAGATCTTCAGTAATATTCATTGATACGGTTACAGGGTTGCAAGGAAACTTCAGAGTTCTAACCAATTTCCCCTGCTTGGATATTTTCCACAACATCCTTGGCAAGCTGTTTTTCAGCCTTTGCTTGAGTACCTTCATGACATCTCTGATAATATCTTTGTCTTAGAAGAGATCTGTTGTTTTAAGTTTTTGAGTTTAGAGAAGTCTAGATCTCTGTAGCTGCCATCTTTTGATAGTTGCCTCTGGACAACAGAGAAATCTTAAATCATTTTACATAGGATGGCTTTTTCTCATTGTTGAAGATGGAGGACGGGGGCAGGAGGGCCAACCTTCTCTATTTTACAGTCTGAGCACCCTCAGTTCTTAAAGTGTTTCTCAGTTGCTCTCTTTCAGACATAATTCAGTGTTTTTAGTATTTTTCCTAATCGTTGTATCCAGAGGAGAGCAAAGTGAGTGTGTTCTGTTCCTTGTGGTTGACAGCAAAGCTTTTCACCTCACTTTTTCACTCTACTGTATGTCTTTGAATTGTTGTACATTGATGTTGGCTTTGAGATCTCTTGCTTTTAATATCATTCCAATTTTTATGTATTTGCTTTGTTATTTGGATTATCCTGTTTCCTTATAAGGATTTGTGACAATATTTGTTGAGTACTCAGTGTACATTACTATACATGTCCATATAGGGAATATTTAGAAAAAGTAGAAAAAATTATTTTTTCCTCAAGTATTTTATAGTATAATTAAGGATAAAAGGTACATATTACTAATGGTTTTAAAATAATACTTTAACTGCAATACTTAAAGGAGTATATAACTGTAGAAAAGATGGAAAAATGAAAGGAAAAGAATATGTAGTTCCATATCTCAGTGGATTTTTTTTCTGCCTCTCTTTTCCATGTAATAAACACTGCTTCTATCTGGAACTAATGCTGATAGTAATAACCAAAATTTATTGAGCGTTTATTATATGTCACATACTGTGGCATGTGCTTTGTGTGTATTAACTCATTTGTACTTCACAATGACCTCGTAGCTATATCAGGGTTGTTGATATTGAGAGTCCTCAAAACATTAAAACAACTTGTTTTTCGTTTCCATTGTCTGTTTTATAAAAAACAAATTCCTTTAATATCTATTATGGAGCATGTCAAATGAATATTCTTTTAATTTGTATGGTTTCAACCTTTGATTGTAGGTTACACATTTATATCTCCAGCCCTGACCTCTCTTCTAGTTTCAGATTTCCACCTGCATACTGGATATCTCTACTTGGTTGTACTCTAAGACCTACATATTAAATATGTGTAATATCAACCTCATTTATCTTTCCTCTCTTCTCATGTCCTCCTCCCAGCATAATTCTTTCTTTGTATTCTCTTGTT